>NC_082384.1:15187194-15281081 GCF_031168955.1 Gadus macrocephalus
CACCACCGCGCGCCCAGGAGGGTGGCGGTACGAGGGGGGGGGGGGGGGGGGTCACACAGTGAGCCGTGACCCCTCTGCTCCGCCCCGGGGAGCCAGATCAGGTGACACCCTCGCCTCCAGCGAACCTATAACTACCACCTCCAGGGACGGGGGAGGGGGGATAGGAGCTGTGCCCTGGACTGCCCGGTGGGAGGTTGGGGGGTTTCCTCTCAGCAGCCAATCCAGAGGGGTAATTACTGCCCCGGGTCAGACTCCAAACTTGGACTCTTTGCCCCCCCCCCCCCCCCCCCCCCCCCACACACACACACTCCCCAACCAGGTCTCACTGGACCGTCCGGGACATGCAGCTATCCTTTCATTAGACGAAGAGAGAGGCGGATGAAGTCAGAGGCATCCTGGCTGTGAGACACCGGGAAGCCCCCCCCCACACACACACCCACACACAGACACACACACGCGCGCACACACACACACACACACACACACACACACACACACACACACACACACACACACACACACACACACACACACACACACACACACACACACACACACACACACACACACACACACACACACACACACACACACCTCCTGCGTTGGCCTCCGGTGATAAATGGGTTGGACTCTCAGACTTGGAGGTGGAGGAGGATGACACTCAGAGGACGAGAGGTGGAGGTGGAAGTCACAAATACTGTTAGAGGGAAAAGGAAGATATAAATACCTCCAGTGAATACTATACGGACACGGGGTGAGAGACTCATCCACGGTGGCCCAGAATTATGACCCTTGACTATTTGTACTCCAGGTAAATGGCGTCTTCAAGTAAATGGCGTCTTCAAAAATCACTCACACTATCCGTAACAAGCGTAAAGCGACACAGTGTTCGGGGGAAAATAAACTAAACCAAACCTGTAATTAGCGAGTGGTTTCATGTGGGTGCTCTTTGATTTATAATTCAGCATAGCAAGCACCCCCACCCGACGACTGGGAGAGGCCAGGGCGGGGCGGGAGGGACTGAACTCGTTTGAGTTCTGTTTGAGTTGGACTTAAAGGGAAAGCAATACGTGAGGTCCATAGCTCAAGACCTGGCTGTCTGACGCACAGGATTTCAAACCGTCTGTCCATCTGGATTTTCCTTCTTACTTTCAGTCTGTATTTCTGCCTTTCGTTATGTGCTACTTTCTTTCATTATTTTGATTTTAAGATCATTTTGGTCTTGCTCCGCTTTTTTATTTCTTCCGCTCATTCTCTCATCCTTTTTGATTTTCTCACGTTTCTTACTTGGGTTGTTCTTTCTCTCTTCCTCTGGATATGCTGGAAACGGCCTGTAGTGTGCCTTGGGAATCTCTGTGAGGGAGGCCACCCTTGTCCTCAAAGTGTCACCTCACCCCACACTGATCCCCTTATGGCTTTCTCGCACTAAGACAAAGACAAGGGGCTGTGAACCGTATCTTGGAGGGAAAATAACCCCCATCTTGTGTATTCGGTCGTGTTCTGTGGGCATTGGGAAGCTGTATTCCCACATTCAATAAAACTTTGATAAGGAAGCCTCCTCGTCTGCTGTGGCCTGGTTTCCTCCCCCTCCACTCGGGTCGGTACATGCTAAGATTCCTCGTCCTCCCGGGGGTGCCATGATCCCCTGATCATCGTATATTCTGCCGCCCGTATAAAGCTAATGTGCTGATGCGCTGTTTTCAACCTGCCGTGATCCTCCTTCAATCCCCCCCCCGCCCCCGACGCTTCCCCCTTCGTTCCCTCCAGTCCCGCTTTCACACTCAAGCGGGGATCTGTGGGCGCTTTGATCACAGTCCCCCCGCTAAAGGTTTAAAACGTCTCAATTCCTGATGATCGTCAGGGCCTCTGCGCTTTTCACTTTAAGCATTTCCCCCATGCCACCCCCTGTCCGAATTCACAACTGCTTAAACGAGGAACCCTATTCTCCCAGCTTCCCTTCCCCAGCGCAGCTTTCAAGTTACCCCCCCACCGCACCCCCCATCGGGTGCCGCGCCGGTAAGCCCTAGATTTTGTCTCCTCCATCGTTGTCAAGCCCATTTGCCAAATACGAAAAAAAAAGAGCCAATAAGCTGGGTCTTCATCGCTTCTCTGGAATGTAATCCCCAGATCTCCCACTTCTCGTGAAAATCAATGCCGAGGTTGAGTCGAGGTGAAACTCCCGTCTTAACTTATCACGCTGTAAAAGTAATACAACAGTGTGGTGACTTTTTTTTTGGTAGAATGAGGAAACTAATTGTCCAATTGCATGTAGCCGCCCCTCCCCATACCCTCTGCTATTAAATAAAGATGTTATCCGTATCTGCCTCATCAACTCCAAAATAAACAATGTTTGTCTCTCTCTCTCTGTGAGGTGTGGTCCTATGAATGTTGCGTTTCATTTATTATAAAACTTGAATGTGTGATTAAATGTCCTGGTTTAGTGTTTCCTGCTGGAGCAAGGACCCAGGGTTGCGTGTGTCTGGTGGATAAGGAGGTGTCTAGTGGGTGGAGGGGCAGAGCAGGAGCTGGCAGCCACCTCACCGTATGTCAAGCCCGACGGAGGCTCCGAACCAGTGGGGTGGGATGTTCCACTACAACCCTCTCTGCCCTATAGGACTACCTCTGTAATTAATATGTTGTTGCATCAAAGTTGAGGCGTTTGCCTTCCGAAACGTCCCGCACGCAGCCCCCCTCACGAAAGGCCTGACCTCCAAGCAGCTGAAGGTTGGGCTGCGAAACTTGGCTCGCCCCCGAGTGAAAACATCTGCTTCCCTCGCAGGCAAGGACCGCCGCGGACCCCCTCATCTCAGCTGGCGCCCGCAGCCCAGTGAGAAAGAGCCCTTCCCCTGTCCTCACGAGCTGACCCCCACATTTATAACACCCCTCCCTCCCCCCCCCCTCCTCTCCCAAACCTGAGTCTCCTGGTTCCAGGGCCTTGCTCCTCCTCCATCAGCCCCACAACCCTCCTCCGATCACCCCGCACACCAGTGTGGTCACACCGTACCGCTGTGAGGACTGCTCTGCTCTTGTTATCCACCCCTCATCACAGCCTGTCGAGAAGAGGAGGAAGGACAGCTAAAGGGAGACCTGGAGGAGGAGGAGGAAGAGGAGGAGTAGGGGGGGGGGGGGGGGGGGGGGGGGGGAGACGTGGAGGTGGATCTGCGCTGCTCCCACAAAGCGGCGACTGTTGGAACACTGACAGAAGCATCTGTCATCCCCCTGCCTTCACACACCTTGCCTGCTGTCCTCAGGGCTAGCCCCTCTCCCCTACTCCTCCCCCCCCTGCTCTCTCTCTCTGTACGCTTTCTGAGGTACGACGGGAAGCTCTACGACGCCTCCTTTGGAATTTAAGCGTCACACTTCTCTCCACCCCCTGGATTCATTCTTCATGTGATGACGAACATAACTTTAGAATCACAACACATGTAGTTTAGTGTAGTTGGCTCATTGGTTTGATTGAAATCGCGAAACTTAATCTACCCAAATAATGTCAAGAAAGTGATGTGTACAAAACACAGTAGTGTCATTTATAAATATAACTTATAGCAGCAAGACGCAGAACATCTATTAAGTTGGGAAATTAGGTCATGTGCTACACATGTGTGTTCTTCCCTGAGACCTTGGGACATGAATTAGTACTTTATGGAGAAGTACTACTTACTAAGGAGAGAGAGAGAGAGTGAGCAGGAGTTAATGAATATGCTGACCTGGCTGGTGACTACTTTATCATTCTCCAAAGACCCCCCTGCCCAGCCCCCTTCAACTAGCTGAAGCTTTGCCAGCAAGTATAAGGAAAGATGCCAATCCATGTATATGACACACACACACACACACACACACACACACACACACACACACACACACACACACACACACACACACACACACACACACACACACACACACACACACACACACTGAGCTCAAGGACACCATCACTCACGATGCATTGGAAAGGTGATCTTGAGACAATGTCACACTGAAGTGTGTTGTCGGTTGTCGTTCATGTTTTTGTTTTGATCAATAGATGGCAGAAGTACAGTGCAAGCAGACACTTTTTAATGAAGACAATATGCATAGGTTTCTAACGCAGGTTTTAAAGAGCACAATGTGCGAGTGATTCATCATATAAAGTGCTAACAAGATAATGGCGAAATAAAATTTTGATAATGCGCATTATCACATCAAAAAAATTACAGCTGAAGGCTTTGCTTGGGAGTGAGATGGGTGGGAGTGAAGGTGATTATGAATGCCATTGACAAATATAATGGTCCCTCTTGGAATAGAAGCATAACCTCACTGATGTTATTAAATTGGTTGTATAGCCGAACTCAACGGCCCTAAGAGCGATCTGGACAGTTAACTTAAAAAAAATATATATCACGACAGCAACACACAGTTATAAATATACGTGCTCCTAGCACACATACTCATCGACCTACACACACACTGACACACACACACACACACTTACAGGAGCAGGGCTGCAGATCAGATAGCTTTGCATGTATGTGTTCGTGTGTGTGTGTGTGTGTGTGTGTGTGTGTGTGTGTGTGTGTGTGTGTGTGTGTGTGTGTGTGTGTGTGTGTGTGTGTGTGTGTGTGTGTGCGTGCGTGCGTGCGTGCGTGTCTGGCTGGGTTCCAGCGTCAAGGTCTCTTACTCCCAGGCCATGCAGGGGGGCCGGCCAGCTCCTCTGAGTTATTCCTGAGCATCGGCCGGTGTCTCCCCTCTACCCCTCCTCCTTCCTTTGTCTTGTCCGCTCTCCTCTTGTCCATCTCGGCCCCCGCGTCTCCCCAATCCCCTTCTCTGGGACCCTGCGGCTAATGGACCTGTCCTTCACATTTATCAGCATCTCCTTCCATTGTGCTTAATGCGCTGGCATGCATTACCGCACATGGACATATGCATCCTCTACACGTTTTCAAACACACACATACACACTGATGAACCCATGTGTACGCAGAAACACACACACCCATCCGTACATTCCAAACAACTATACACAGACATGCATTCATTCACGCACACATTGCATTGTAAATCGACAAACAAACTGATAGAGATTATGTGTTTCGTGAACAAAGTTGAGGGAAACTCAACTATGACAAAACCTCTTTAATAGTGAAAGAGTACAGTTGTACTGTCGAAGAGGGGCCATGATGGACTCAATGAAAAGATCACCACTGGAGGGCGCTAAATCCACACAATCCACCATGCTCTTAAATAAATGTATGCTTTGACAATCAAACAACATTTTGGAATAATGACGAAAAGTTGTAATATTTATTAATAATAATAATAATCATAATAACATTTAATATTAAATTTATTGGTCTGTATCCTCCGTATAGCTCTATCTATTTCTGAAAAAAACCTTTCAGAAAGCATTCTACTATAGAATATGCATCTCTGATTCAACATTATTACGATTACTCAAAATACAACGTCGACAACATTTCTTCTTTTCTTAATAGCAGATTAAATATTTTTATTTGAACCGGGGAAGTCTATAGGTATTGTTTGGGCACCTTCCCTTCTAAAAAATAAGATAAACATCTGCCTTATGCACATATGACTACAACTGTATGCATCTAGTGGCAAAAAAAACATTTGACAATGTTGAACATATAAAATAATGTCTATATCGAAACGTATAGGCTACATCAATAACATAATATAACAATTTGTAGTGTGGTGAATACCACATAATTTAATATCTAACCATTATAGCAACATGAATGATGTGTTTTATTAATATATTAATGCATTATGTGAATCTAACAGGTTTGTGTTATATATAGCACACCAAAATAAAAAATAAAAGTCAAAGAACCAGTTTGGATTAATATTCTGATTTATATTTTCGAATAAAATAGGAATACATTTCAAAAATCATTTTCATTTTTGGATAGGCCTAGCATTTTATCCAATGCCGAACCTACTTGAAAGGAAAGTGGAAATCAATCCTTCCCCAACACTGACAGAACACTCTTACGAGCAAGCAAAATCTCCCTCAGGGGGAAAAAGGAAGAAACATTTTGATTCCTATCCAACTGATTGGAATGTTGTTATTTTACCTGTAGGCCTAATGATTTTTTGGATTGTTCAATTCATTTATAATGAAATTATTTGTAAGGCATTGGTTGAAACTTTCATGCGGGACGTGATAAAACAAAGTTTTCAGGTTATATTTTATTTAGATTAATTAAGGATTGCAGTATAGGCCTAATACAACTATAAAACAAAATATCTCTGCATTGATGTACAAGCCCTTTATCCATGCACAACATGTGAAACAAAATAAATTAAAAAAATAATAATAATCTGGAAAAATGAAATCCGGAACTACTACAAATAAAACTACTACTATAGCAATATTTTTATATTTTATTTGTGAAACAGAAATAGTCACCCCTTTCGGTTCAATTTCGAAATTGATTTTAAGATTACCTTGTCCACGAAAAAGATTTCTAAACGGTTGGGGAAACGGCAGTTTGGTGTGAATGAACAGAGCCAAACGAAGTTCTCGCAGCAACAGGTGATTTTTCCGTGAAACCAAATCAAATTCACCAGCTGCAACGGATGAATTATTAAGTAAAATCAGACGAAGCGGTGAATCAAAGTATAACTTACTCTGGTTACCTTGGCGAGAGTGAAATGGTCAATATTAAGCGTAGATGGCAAAACTACCCAATGTCCATAGCAAAATAGCCTTGCCTACTTTATAAATGTAGCGGTGTTAGTTTCAATGTGTTGTAGCAGAGGAGGCTGTCCTCTGGGGGGCGCTAGAAAGACACAGTGGGAATCAAGACGAAAGGCTTCGTTCCGTTCAATCCACTGAAGGTTGAAATAAAAATAAAATGCTTGGATAGGGAGGGGTGGGGCGGGGGAATCATAATCCAACTACAACATTAAAATCAATAAAGTGTTGTGATAACGCACAAATAAATTAAAACAAATAAAAATAATAATAGCATTAGTGATAATGATAATCAAGCGCAGATAGGACTATTAAAAACCACAGAGGGAAGAACCCTCATAAATAAAGCAATGTAATACAAAATAAATAAATTATCCAATTAAATTAATTATAAGCGCTATTAGAGGAAGGATTAAATTCTATTCAACAAGGAAAAATTAACTATTTGCAAAAGCAAGAAATGAATACACTGGAGTCGGATTGAGGAAAAATAATGTGTTATGGTAGGGTAAGTAATAGGGTTAGCGTTAGTAATAACCCAAACCCTACGACTAATCCTCAACATTTTACTTACCCTAACCCTATAAATAGCAGGGTTAGTGTAAGTAATACGGTTAGGTCTATTAATCCTATTTAGCCCCGGTTTATTCCTCGTGTGCTTCAGCATCAGTACCACCAAGGATCCTTTGCTCACCAGTAGTTGCTCATACGAGTGACGTCCATTCGCATCCGGGGTAGCATCCTCATATGAGTATCATATCTTTACTTAAAAAAATATCTTATGGCATATTGATTGTCTTTAAGATGTATTTGTTTATCAAAGGTTCATCATAAAAAGGCATCAGCCTTATCCTCTTATGAATACTTATACATAAATGTAGTCAAAATAGAACCTCCCCCCTGTTTTGCTTTTTTTTTTGGTATAGTCCGTTGCAGGACAGCGCGGGAGCGGAAAACGTGCAGTGTGTACGGGAAGAGTAGTGCTGCCCTTTCAGGTAAACAACCCTTATACTTTTCGAATACATCCTTTAGTGAATTATTTCAGTTAGCATTGATGTCGTTTAAGCATGTAATGATACGCTACTGAAGGTTCACCGCTCGAACATATTCTGTATGTGTTATGCGATGTATTTCTCGAGCTAGCTAGCAGGTTGCCTGTTACGCACACTAGTAGAGGGGATCTCTGTATCCCGTAGTAATGTTACATCTATTCACTTTAGTATTGACACATACACTGCGCTTATTGCTTGAACGACTTAACGGTATGTAATGACATGCACTGTGTGGATTTATTTGTTTGGACATCTAATGGAGACCGAACAGAATACTCATGAATAAGTTCCGTCTTGAATGCGTGAAAGTACTTGAGAGGCCACACGCCCACTAAAGTCAGTGCGGCGTGTGTAAACTTTTTCAGATGTGAGGATGGATGCCGGTCTATTCACCTAATTATTGTTTGCTAGGTGCCAAAACTGTGAATATGGCTCGAGATTACAAACCCGGGGATCTGATTTTTGCCAAAATGAAGGGATATCCCCACTGGCCTGCCAGAGTAAGTAATGGTTACCGGTACATCCAGGAAATGAGTAATATAAACGGTGGCTTCTCTTCAGTTTTGCTCTATTTACTGGTCTCTTTCTATTGCTGCTAGATTGATGAAGTCCCCGACGGTGCTGTGAAACCGTCCAACATCAAGTTCCCCATCTTTTTCTTTGGCACCCATGAAACGTCAGTATTGTTAATGACTTTAACACAAATTATGTATTTCTGACCTGATTTACTTTGATAGTTAGTGTGCCTGAAAGACAATCGGTCTCAGAATGTTTGCCAACTATGTTACTACTAACAACTATGTTACTATTTATTAACACAAAACTCACTATATTGCTATATTTTATGTAATATGACCTAAAGTTATGTATATATAAATAATTAAATGATCATGTGACACAGGAAGCTCCTCATTAGAAAAAAACAATGGGTGAGATTGGCAACAACAACATTCCAAATACTCTTCTCTTTTTGAACAGTGCATTCCTTGGTCCAAAAGACGTATTTCCTTACCATCCTAACAAAGAGAAGTATGCAAAGCCTAATAAAAGAAAGGGCTTCAATGAAGGCTTATGGGAGATTGAGAACAATCCAAATGTTGAGTTAACTGCACCCAAGGTACACCATTCACTATTTTATTTTCCTTATTTCTTCCTTCAATCTACTCTATATCAAATTAGCATTTTATATCTGTAGACCTACTTGTTCTTATTTCAAGGATGTGTATAATATTAATTCTATTTAGCTAAATACATAGTGTGTGTGTGTGTGTATGTATATATGTGTGTATGTATGTATGTATATATATATATATATATATATATATATATATATGTATCTGTGTGTGTGTATGTATATATTACAGTATGTGTGTTTTATATATTATAGCTTTCATGTAATTTTCTACTTTTGCTCACTGCTGGTGGAGGGTGTTGTTTGTGATGAATGTGGGTATTGTTCCGTGTGGTTTAAAGCCGACTACTCTGGACACGATGGGCGGGAAAGGTTCTGAAGGCGGTCCAGAGGGTGACGAAGACTGTGACGTCAAAAAGCTGAAATTCAAAGTGAGTAGATCCAATCACACACATCTCCAATGATACACTTGGTTAGTGTCTGTCACATGAGGGACGAGGGTTTGAAACACTGCAGTGAAGCTCCAACCCCTAATAGTATTGCATGTGAACTCTAGTAATACTAACCTCAGAGTAAAATATGACTGATGAACAAAGATGGCCCGCAACAGTGCGGGCGATTATTGTGTTACTTCCTAATTGCTGGGTGTTTTGTACTCGGACCATTAACAGATAGATAGGCTAAGATAAGTTATGTTTCATGAGTAGAAATTTTAGATTCATCATATCAAAGCAGGTATCTAAATCTGTTCTCAGCATATATGGTTAACAGTCTGCTCTGAACTGCCTTAACATTTTCTTCTTTTAAAACGCATAAAATCATGAAAAGAATGCTGATGCAGGCAAGGCCATGCTTAAATGCCCACTATTCAACCGTTCGAATGAAATGCTCATTCTATGGAATTATTGAAAGACCATATTTGAACATGCTGCATGGAGGGGGACCCCCTGACTTGTATGTCAATCAACACCAATACTGGTGTTATAATTGTCCAGTCGTCCAGGGTGCTCCCTTCGAGCCAAAAGGTCAGGGGTAACCAATATCTTCAGTCAACCTGCATGCTTGAGCAAGATTCCACCTCCTACCGGAACACTAATGATAATATATGAATTCACTGTAAGTTGCATTAGACAAAAGCATCTGCTAAATGACTCGATAGTGAATGGCACTACTGGGCCAACTTAAGGGCAACTGAACTAATGAAGCCACAGCTGAAGATGTAATTTAATTTTCTTATTTTATCCTTAATTGTTGGTGTGTTTTCTATCCAAGATAGCCTTTTATGTTCAGTCTCTTGTATTTTATGCTGCCATTACATAGGTCTACGGCTGCTTCATAGGCCTTTTGTCTGTTAAGTCTCTCTCTATCTTACCAACTGCCTTAACATGCCTTCTGCTTCTCTGTCCTACGTGGGATTTGCACCTTGATGCATTGTACATGTTTCTGTTGTTTCTGTTAGTTTGGTTTTGCCCAAGGAAGCTGAAGGGAGCTTAAGACTGTTTTCCCAAGAAGTGAATAGAGGACGTAAGGACTGGCACTAACTTTGCTTTTTCTTCCAAACACTCGTTTAACCCTGCCCACACTCGGATCTATGACGTGTCTTGGGGGAATTCAGGTTCCAGAAAGTGAGGCTGGACAAGAGAATGAGGAGGAGGAGGAGGAGGAGATGATGGAGGAGGAGGAGGAGGAGGAGGAGGAGGAAGGGTCTCTGGAGGTGTCTGGTCAGGGCCCTGAAAGCCAGGATGTACGTACTTTGCATGGGGTTGGCCTCGGAGAACGTACAGGTTCTCCCGCCCAGTGTTGAATGGGTGCACGTGTGGGGTTTTACTCTGGTGGTGGTTGGTTCCATTAGGCATTTGTAATTGATTTGTATGCTTTGGTTTTGGGGTATTTATGATGGCTTTTTTATGGTGCAGGTTGGACAAACGTGGAATCACAATTAAATACGTATGCGAGTTGGAACACAGTTGAATACCTGTGTAAGTAGGCACAGAAGTTTATATACCAGATGGGGATGGTTTGTTCTGTGCCAACAAGGAATAAACTGGGAATTAGTTTGAGGATATTTATGTCTTCTCTTATTGCTGCTTTGATTTCCATCCTTCCCACTGTTTATCTGACCTTTTAGTTGCATGGCAGTAATAATAAGTGCTAAAACAGGTCAGCTGTCCCTTTATACTGTTTGTATTGCTGTTTAATATAGCGTTTTAGATACGCACTCAATACACTTATCCTATCAAATTTATATAAATGTATTGCTCGAGAGCACAGATGTGTTATAGCTTTCTAACACTAGAGGGGTCTAAAACCCCAAACCCAGACTCAAACTATAAGGAACGTATATTTTGTCAAACTTATTTCTTTCTGGTCTTGCCCAAATTCCTATCTTGCTCAATTTTTTACAACATATTTTTTACAACATCCACCATTGGTGGTTTGCCAAGAACACCTATAGACAGTGAAATATGGTGGCTTGGTCAAAAAGGTATTAACCAAAGGTTTCATGTTCAAGGATTCTTCACAAAAGGGAACCTCAGACGCTGCTAACCCAAAAAGAGGGAGAAAGAAAAAGGTTTGTTGTTTTTTATTAACAAGTATGGAGGCCTGTTGTGCTGGCTGCTCTGGTGATGGAGTTGGGGATGAAGAGCTTCTAACATTGACATTGTTTTTGCTTCCTGCAGCAAATGGTATCAATGGCTTTTCCCTTATTAAGGCCATTTAATTAGTTTAGCCCTTGATCACAGATACAGTCTACAAGGACTCACAGGTCCCCATTACAGTATATGACAGCCTTCTTAACATGGAAGTTTTTTCCTCTTCTTTTTTTGTCTCTTGGTTTCCAGGGTGATGGCGACCAGGACTCTGAGAAGGAGGAGGACCCTGCCAGTCCAGCCAGCCCCTCAGGTAGACCATCCCTTTGAGGACATCCCTTCACCCACCTTCCGCCTCCGGCATGCGTCCATGGAAATGTGAACATGAAAGAGTCTTGTCTGTGGGCGTTGCTTGAGCAGGTGGAGAAGGTCCTAAGCGGCGAGGCAGGAAGCCCAGGTCTGAGAAGAGCCTCTCCCTCCAGCAGCAGGACCTCCAGGGCTCTGGCAGTGAAATGTAATCACATTCCACTACTCCCTCCCCCCTCCCATATCTACAAACGTACAGAAACAGGGATTCAGGGACATCTTGGTTTAGATATGTTTTCTAAAATGTGTGATTCAGGATAGTATAAACCCTACTGGTGTAGAATATTTAGGAATCAGTAGGTTCCTAATAAATATATATATATATATATATATATATATCTATAGTTTTTACAACAATTGATTCTCAATGGATATTGATATCCCAAGCCATCTCCGTTCTCCCCCAGGGACTCTGCAGAGTCGGACAGGAAGAGGAAGCGGACAGCGGAGGAGTTCAGGAGTGCAGAGCAGCAGCAACAGGAGAGGAAGAGGAAGGAGGAGTGCAAGGTGAAGGAAGGGGACGGGAAGGAGCCCGAGGCCAAGAGGAAGAGGCAGCCCAAGGAGGACAGCTCCTCCGGCTCGGAGGACGAGGAGGCAGGTGGACCACTGTTTGACCGTAGAACGAGCCTAGAGGGACTCATGATGAGAGGTGTTTTAGTGCTGAGAGTACAAGATTGAAGAGGTGAATGTTGAGGGAAATGATACATGAACCTGAAATGAAGTAAAAGTATAAGGCAGAGATAGGTTATGACTTGAAATTTTCATAATTGAGCGGTTCAAATAATGTTTGTTATAAAAATGTTTATGCGTTGTATTTATTTACTTGTATATGTTAGTCATTAAGGATCACTTACAATCTTGATGTGTTTCAGTGATATTTGACTAAAGCGGTTATTATCGCATTTATTTTCAAAAAATCGGTGTTCTAAGTCTCATACATTTTACTGATGTTTTCTTGGAAATATAAAGGGAAGGTCGGATTTAAAAAAAGCTTTTTAATGATGGGATGTTTTGTGATGACCAGAAAAGCAAGAATCGAAAGAGAACACCCAACTCCATGGACAGTGACAAGGATGTAAGGCGGCGCAAGGCAGATGAATTCAGGGAGTAAGTGCACACATAAACACGCACTTCATTCACTCGCCGACTCACAGTAGTTGTACAATACCGCTGCTCTGCTTTGCAAAATAAACTAAAAATGAAAGTGGAAAACTTTCTAATCTCACATTTCCCTGCAGACAAAGCAAAGACGATGCAAAGAAAGGTGAAGAGAGGAAAGGGGATAAGAAAAAAGGTAAGCTTGTCATTTTCCTAAAGGTTCATAAAAGGCAAGCCTTAGAAACCTGTGATCCTTCCCTGATGTGATTGTGATGTCTTGAGTTTCACATGATTATTATAATTCATGGCTGTTATTTATGGATTCTGGGAACCAACAATGCGAACAAGCGGCCGTTGTGATGACTAATGACTTATGACTATCCTCTTATGACCCTTATGACTGTGGTATAGGTTGGTTTGATCGTTCTTGCGATAATTTGATATTGGTAAATGATGACCTTTACAACCCAAACCATGACTATTATAACAAGTATGTCTAATTATTTTCCTAAAAATCCTTGTACGTCCGTAGTCTTCAATGAAAGGGAGCCTCAGTTATTGGCACGCAACTGTAAATGTTACAAACGTTGTATTTCCTCTTTAACTATGTTGATCTTCTATTGAATTTGATCATTCTTTTCTACAGAAATCTCAACAGAATCCAAACTGCAAAGGTTGCATGGGGAAATCAAAATATCTCTAAAAATCGACCACCCGGTTAGTTTCCGGATACGGTTAGCCATCACACTATATATATCGTACTAGGAAGATGGATCCCATTTCATTTGAACATGTGTAATCCCTCCCCCGACCCCGTCCCCGTCCCCAGGACGTGAGGAAGTGTTTGGAGGCGCTGGATGAGATTGGCACGCTGCAGGTGACCACGCAGCACCTGCAGAAACACAGTGAACTCATTGCCACGCTGAAAAAGGTGAGGACAACTCCCTCCTGGTCTATTGTGGTGTCTTCTAGGCTTGGTTGCAGGCTATCCAGCCCTGTGCTACTGCCTCCTCAAGCCCTTAGTGCAAAGCTAATTCATTTTGGATTGGAACTGATAATCAAGGTGCTGCAGTCTCAGGAAATCTTTTTTTTTTTTTCAGCAAGACTCGATTTTCTAGGGTGGCCACTGGCCATGGTTTGGAGTGGAGAGAGGGAGAGCAGAGTCTTATCATTTTTATTTAGAACGGAGCTAGCATGTAAAGTGTGTAAAGTCAGGAGAATCTGAATTCACAACGAGCAAGTGATACGGCTTATCTCCCGCTGTGTGTTGCATGTGTGAAAGGGAAACTCTGGATCACCCCAGACCCGATTCCCTGGAGATGAGCCAATAAGTAAACAGTTTATGTGTATAGTGAAGCAATATACATTGAATACCATTGGGAGTATACAATACTAATGGACTGTATGTATATTGATGTCAGTTCTATTATGGCGATTTTCCACTCTACTATCCTGGCACGGCACTGCAGCCCAACACTGCTCGGATTTGCATTTCCATTGCAACCGGGCTCCACACTTGAAGGTGTGTCTTTAACTGATGACGCGCTTGTCTCGTGTTGATGATGCAACAGCACTCACACTTTTATTGCCCATTTAGTTTTGCATCATAGCCCACAATAAAATCTGATTGATTAAGACGCATTTGGAATACTCAGGTTGTTTCACACGGACGGCGACGTACAATGATATCCGGATGAGGTATTCAGTTTGACGTTCAATGTTCCCCTTTGCTTCCCAGTCTCAATAGCTCATCGAGAGCCGATTTATTTCATAGTCCTCTTTACACACTGGACAATGTTTTATAAATTTTCCCCCAGGTGCCACACGATGTCCTTGATATAAAAAATAACTAATAGCTGGAAGTGTTGTACAATAACCATTCTTTACACAATGACTAATCTTAACCAAAATTCAAAAAAGTTCTCTTTCAAAGAGTTACTTTGTTTTGCAGTATATTGTCAAACTAGCGTTGCTGGGTTGCATTTCTATTAAACCTATATTACCCTTTATTATTAGGCTTTAATATAGTTCTAGAAAGCTGTTGAGAACTCTAGCCTTACTCTTCGTGCATGCATGGCGATGCGTCACATAGACAAGAACATATAGTTAATTGTATTTTTAAAGGTCTATATTCCTACAATTGGAGAGATAACTTCTCGCCCAAACGGCAAACAGGGCTGACGTCAGCACAGCCCACTTTGAGGCGGGGCAGGCTCACTTTGGTCCATATCGGGAGCGGTACGGTACGGCACACTTAAACCTGTAGTGGAAACGCTAATTAGCACGGCAGAATGACTTGGTTGAATCAAGAAATAATGGTTTATTGATCTTTCAGGATTTTATTGGCTATTATTGTTGGTTCAGCAAATAGCAGATGGTTGTCCCCCTAACATTGCATTCCCTTAGAGGTGGCATATGAATAAATATACCAGCCTAGGTCTTCAAATGTGGTTATATAACATATACAGTAGGGCCCGACCTATATTGATTTTTGAGTGCCGATGCCGATTATTTTCAGAGAAAAATTACGATTACGATTTAATCGGCCGATTAAAAACAGAACAAAAAAAAGCATATAAAACGTAGTTTTTGATACCTTAAATATACTTTAAACACTTTTGACGAATATGTGAATTGAATGCAGAACCTGTTAGTGTTTAAGAATACATTTACAGTCAAAAATGAGTAATGTAAAATAAATAACTAACTCCCAATGTGCTGCGCTCGTGAGCAGTGACTAACACGTGCGTGCTGAGCAGTATGGTCTCACCGTTAGAGTCTACAGTATAACAAATTAACATGGCCTGGGACCTAAAGAAAAACAGGCACAACATGCTCAAACAACGCGTCTTGTGTACATTGGTGAGGTGAGCGCGCAGCTGCCTGAGTGTACAGTAAAATTCCATCTCCTCTTTTTACTCCACCTAAAGTTGTTAGTTAGCAAGGCGAGTAGGAGCCCAATCTGCAGGATACTAAGCGCAATAACATTTCTAAAAAAAATAAAATAAAAAAAATAATAATAATTGGTTGTAATCGCTCACGCCCCTGTCGTGAGCCTTGACGAACTTGGACAAACCAGACTAGATAACAAAAACATATGGAAAAATGTCTGCTGACGGTATATCAAAACAGGTATTGGATACGTTTTGGGCAAAAAAATAAATAAAATTCTTCCAGGAGGAATCGAAAGGGACTACATTACACTATGGAGCGGTATATTCAAAACTTCAAAAATACATACAGAAGGTGACGAGTTTAAATTCAGTTGGTATTCTGGCCTGCCACACAGTCTGATCCACATTACACTTTTTCTTGTCCTGTTGTGGCTTGGGAAAAGGGATGAAATATACCCCATGCTGCAGCCTCTCCGGATACCGACTTATTTGGTTTACACAAACAACATAAATCCACCATTAAATTAGAGTAGTTGAGGCTGGAATATCATTGGCTCATCTGCGTTCTAAGGGCGGAGCTTAGCGACAGGTCAATTGTCCCGGATACATTTACCCGGGGATTATGTGAATGGAAAATTTAAGGAAAATGAATTTGAAATGGCCGTAATGTCCTGATGGATGTTTGATAGCATTAAACAAGGTATTTTTTTTGTGATACAATGGATTGAGTTTTGAAATGGTTGGTCAACTTTAAACTCAATCGATGTTGTATCTCATGGTAGGATATGTTGAGGCTTGCATGTCCTGTCCCCTGGGATTTTCTGTCTTATTTTATATACAACCTGACCAAATCTCATTGAACTGTGGATGAATAATT
This sequence comes from Gadus macrocephalus, assembly GCF_031168955.1. Lineage (NCBI taxonomy): Eukaryota > Metazoa > Chordata > Actinopteri > Gadiformes > Gadidae > Gadus > Gadus macrocephalus. Next base: position 15,203,905 of record NC_082384.1, read on the forward strand.
TATATAAAAATTGCAATACATAACAAAAATATACATTCGGTACGTTTTGATATAATGTGAGTAATAATGATTTAACATTGACTTGTAATTAAAATATCCGTGGGATTCACCCAACACCGTCGGTTTCGCTTCACTAACCCGAGGCCACAGCATCGGTGCAAGTGTTTCCATTCAACCCAACACTCTTCAGTGTGAGCTTAAAGGACTCCCTATTTGTGGGTCACTTATGATGTGTGGTCTTGCTCCAAGATCCGCAGGTTCAAGGCCAGCCAGGACATCATGGACAAGGCCAGCATGCTGTACAACAAGTTTAAGAGCATGTTCCTGGTGGGGGAGGGGGACTCCATGATCAGCCAGGTGCTCAATAAGTCCATCGCTGAGCAAAGGCAGTATGAGGAGGCCAAGAAGGGAGCGCTGAAAAGAGCCGAACAAGCCCGGGAAATGAATGCAGGTGAGCTTACTGTGATGGAGCCAAGGATTAGTTTGAATTCAAAGCCAGGTAGTGGCTGCTTTTTCAGATTCTACGCCGGTAAAGGTACGTAAATGTAATGCTGGCACAAATTAACATTAAAAATAAAGTGACAGGAAAACTGATGACCTTTTTTTCTATGGTCGACTCAACGACAAGCCTGCTCAAATAATTCTGTAATCCGACCATACCTGACCAGATATACATGGTCATAAATGAGCCATATGAAGAGTCTATGGGTGCTTTAAGCATGACCATGAAAGATTTGTTCCATACATCGATTTATTTCATGTGATGAAGAAAATGGTTGCTCTTCAGGCGTCTCAGACTCGTCATGTGGCCTACTTTGACATCGTACGATCCCACTGTGATTACTCTGCATGAAGCACTAAACCAATCGGTGTGATCAGGAGGCTTTCCACCACTTCTTCCCGTCCCAAGTCCGACCATTCATTGGAGTAGCACCATCCACAATGAGAGGTTCTGTTTAAGACTAAAGCATGTCAGATTGACCAAACTCCCTTTCACCTCAGTGGTGCTCAGGCTGAGGCATTTGTTATCACATGCACTTCTGAATCCTCCTCTTGAGTTGGGCTAGGTTATTCATTTGTGTGTGTGTGTGTGTGTGTGTGTGTGTGTGTGTGTGTGTGTGTGTGTGTGTGTGTGTGTGTGTGTGTGTGTGTGTGTGTGTGTGTGTGTGTGTGTGTTCTCCGAAAAAAAAATAAAGATAACAAGATCCCCAATGGTGATTTCAACTTGTTGGACAAGAAAGATACTGAGAGGGAAAAGGCTGATGAGGAGACCACACTTGGAGATAATAGGTAAGACATAAAGGGGTCCATTCAGCCATGGCCATCAATATAGCGGGGGCCATCAGAACGCTTAGTTCATTCTGGGGAAGTTTTCTAAAAGGCATACAGTCATGTGGAAAAGTTAGACACCCCATGAAATTGTTTGCCTTTTAACACATGTTTAGACATATGGACATGGATGTAATATAACTTATTTAATTATTTGGAAGATATTAATAGAAATTCGATTTTCTTTTGAGCGAAAAGTTAGGACAACCCTCCCATCGTCCTAACCACAACCCCCCCAGACTTGTGACAAGTGGAAGACATTTAAGACAACTGCAAACATGCCCAAGTCAGGCCATCCTAGCTCAGCCCAATAGCAGACCTCAAGATGCTTAATGAAGTCTCAGAAAACCCTAAAATGTCATCACAGGACCTACAGGTAGCTCTTGCCACAGTTGATCTCGAAGTACATGAATCTACTATTAGAAAGAAACTGCACAAGTTTGATTTGCAGGGGAGGTGTGTAAGGAAGAAACCCTTGCTGTCAAAAAAAACATCAAGGCAAGTTAGCCAGAGGACACCTAGAGAAAGACCAGGACTTCTGGAACAATGTTTGACAGATTCATCCAAAATATTGTTATTTTGGCACAGTAACAGTAGGCATGTTTTGCGCATACCAAAGACAGGATTTGAGCACAAGAACCTCATACCAACTGTGAAGCATGGGGGTGGAAACTTCATGGTTCGAGGCTGTTTTACTGCAGCAGGGCCTTGCCAGCTCAAGGCTCACATCATGTGACACCATCGATTGATGGACTCATTTGAGTTCTGTAGTGTTAGAGGCTGATATTCTGAGCACAAGTTTTGGTCCGATTATTCATGGATAGGTTCAAAATCAACCATGTGTCAAGCCCTTTGTTGAGAATGACGAAAGTTCACATACTTGTTAAAGAAGGTTAACATTCCAGACTAAACCCAGACCTCAGACAGGACAAGAAATCGAATAAAAAGGATTCATAGAAAGAAAACCCAGTAAAACTGCTTTTTTTGTTTCATAAGATTCAGTGAAAAGTAATCTTATGAAACGAAGATCTGGGATGGGAAGACTTTTTAATATTGTATTGATAACCTGCTGTTGATACTTCTTTTTTTTTGCAGTACTGGGAAATGCGTGGAAGATTCCATTTGAGTCAACAAACCTTTCTGGAGAAATTACTTTTCCCTCAATTTTCTTACATGACATTGTCTTAACGTCTATTTCAAAAAACTGGCATCAGATTCCAATACTGCGCCTATCGATGTGCCTCAGTTCTGTGAAATGCATATGGTTTGTCCACAGGTAACATTGTCAAAACCTTCTTTTTTTTTTTATGCTTTTAGTTCGGCTGTTCACTAGGATGGCTTGCTTAAAAAAGAAAAATTCAAAACGCACATTTGAATCAGAGAGGTTTCAAGCTGCCAAACCCTGGGTTTAATAGAGATGTTGAGTATTTGAATGTTGTTATTCAAGAGAAGAAGCTGTTCACAACGTTCTTTGTATAAAAGCCAAGTTAGTGGATTAAGTAGTTTCACCATTGTATTCTGAGGTCTGTTTTTCAGGTGTACAATAGAGAAGTGATGGACGCCAAAGTTTATTTTGCCAAAACGTGCTTTAATTCAATCATGTTTTAAGTGTTTCTCTAACAAATGTAAATAAGAGTATTTTCCTGTCTATCATAGCGTCCACTAATAAAGCAGCAGTTTCTCAAATGTTTCCCGTTAGGTGTTGTTTTGATGATACTGCAAAAATTTGTTTTGCAATGAAGAAATACCTATTTATTAATCATCTCAAATTCATCATGTAATTAGCTACCACAGGTAACGATGTGGCCTTATCCGTCATTACTAAATAATATTCTATGGACACTCGTGTGAAAGGTGGAAAAACATTTTACAAAATACACATGGGTCAATTCAACCTTTTCAAACTACAGACAATACCTGGTTCTCCTTCATCAGAGCACTGTCCATACAAATAAGAAATAAACAGTGTTGCAAAACATTTACAGAAAGTGCTATATTGTTCAATTTCCACCAGATAAACTGAATGAGCATATTGGTTTTCCCCATGAAGCATTAACAGGAACATGAACAGTCGACCCTTTGAACACAACATCCGAAAGAAAATCCATTTAAACTTTGTTTGGAGACTTCAGTTGAATGCACCTGGGTCGACGTAGGGGTACGCTAGGAAGTCCCCCAACTTGTTTCCCTGGTCGTCGTAGTGAAGCAACCGGAAGCATTTGTCACAGAAGAGGCACGGGTCGCACGGAGCGTACTGGTCGTTTGACGTCAGCCATCTGGATTATTACCAATACAAAAAATAATCTTCCATCATCTTTGAAAGTTCACATTAACGGACTTAAACACTTGTTATAAACACCTATTCACCTATGCACATCGGAGCCCAGGTCCTATTTTACGACTGCAGCCTTTTACTTTGACGAGGCTAAACTCTTTCTGTAGACGCCACTACTTCACACAGACATTGCTGCAATGGGCTTAATAGGACCAAAACGTCAAATGTATAAACCATATCTATAAGTAGCAGATATTCCTTTTATTCACATATTACAACAACTCATGGTTCTATCTCAGATAGGAGGTGAGAGATTTCCATGAGAGTTGGCAGCACTGAAAGTAGTTATTTATTTGCGGTACCATTTTTCTTCCTTAAAAAAGCCTGGCCATTTGTTGTGACATGTGATTTTAACTTGCCTGCCAATGTAGAGATGGCAGACGAGGCATCTGCGTGTGGTCACCCTGTGCTTGTGGGTCAGGAGAGGGTAGAGCTTCTTATCCAGACAGTCAGTCTTATGGGACAGTCTGAAAGATTGCAACAAGAAACTCACTGAGATGAGCCCAATACTTCCATTGAAACGCATACTAGAATGATAATTAATGACAAACATTGTCAATGGGCAGGACGCTGATCATAATTATTTGGCCTGTTAGGCTCTTTGAGACTTTAATGGTGATTAAGGGCTATGCAAATAAAATTTAATCTTTAGGTCTGAGGTTTTTCCAGTCCAACGGCTCTGGTTCAAACCCCAATGTGTGCAGCAATGTATGTGTCGACATCCCTTGACCCGCTCCATAATGTATCTTAAATTCATTGCAACTTGTCGATAAAAGCATCTGCTAAATAACAATAGCTATATTTGTTTATAAGTCATTAAATATTTCAATTCTTGATAAATTGCTTTGAGCCTTGAAATAAAAACAGGGTGCATTTGTCACATTCATGAAGTGGATGCATTCCTGGTAAGATGTGACGCTGTGATCACGCCAGATATTTCCAGGAACTAAAAATGGATGCCTTTTTTATTTTATTTATAACCTACTTCACTGTATGTAGAAAGTAAGCATGTCAGAAATTACGTGCATAGGTGGTTAGAATTAGTCTTAAATTTATCGTACTTGCCTTACATCTGTGATGATGACAAGGTGCTCACAGTCTCCTTGGTGACAGTAGAGATAGGGGAAGCCCACTTTGATTTTCAGATCAATAAACTTGGTGTCCTCCATCTTGGCTTTCTCGTAGGAAGGGAAGTTGTGGCTCTTTGCCCATTCAATCGTGGTGCTGCGGAACACAACCATGACAATTCAAATAAGATATTTTCTAAATATCTTTACATTTCACTGTTCTCTCTTGTTTTGGATAAAAGAACCAAATTATAAATGTGAATCCAATATAAACGACAAGATACATCTAGAACATCATCGCTATGAATTTCGCTATGTTACAATGCATAATAAAGGCTGTATACTGATGATTAATTACACACAGACATGTGGTTTTAAGTGTTCTACACATCGGTGTTGGCACTTAAAATTTGAATCAAATAATCATGAGAATACATAGCAGGTCTTTCATGCATGTACAACTTTCAAAAAGGATAATATTTGACTTTCCTTGTGATCCCTAACACTTCTTTCATCATCCACTTCTACTGTGGAACGTTTTAACAAATTAAGTGAATGAATGGAATCCTACTCATAACTCGTCTTGTGATAATGATGTAAAAATGGTGGCAAATTTATCTCATAGCTCATTATCACAAGATGAACGCTTCTGGTACTCAAACTAATTCAATATTCTTCACTTCAAACTGCTAACCTCCATCCCCAGGGCATGAATTAGTCAATGTTTATCACTAATAGAGATGAGCCTATACACGCTTTAGAGCCTTGTTTGACCACTACCTTGGGGAGGGCAGCAAGGCAGTATGGTGCGTAAAAGAGGCATTGGTAGAAATGGCTTTATGTCTCGGTTGTAAATTGGGATAGCCTGAAAGTTAGCGATGTTCGCGACTACATTTTTGCTGATGTGTTTTTTTTAACAACTCCTCGTGTCATCCTTTTCATAGTCATCCCACATTTATCAAAATTTCACAACAGAACACCACATTTCAACACTAATGCAACCATTCAGTGTTCTGTGTAAAACATAATTTCAGAACTGAATATTTGATCATCTCAGGCCACCATTCAAGCAGTCATCTGAAATTTCAAATCACACAATTCATGTGGTTAGAAAAAAAGGATTTTGTATAGTATGTAGGCCAACTTACCTACTGATGTCCTGACACTCTGGGAATCTCATGTCATTGTAGAAAACTCCCTCCAGGTAGAAGAAGGATGACCTGTAATGATCCTAAAACAATAAGAATTAAAAAAGCACTTTGAATGAAGCGCTTGAAAATGGCATTCAACAAGCAGACAAATAATGCAACAAAAAAGTTATTCCATGAGCTAGTTTGAGAGTACCCATTAATGCCACTTAATCATTAATAAAGTAGGAGTCATAATATCATTTCAAACAAAAGGGTGGTATTGAATGTCAAAGTAGTGCTTGATGGTCGAATGAACCTGCAGCCAGGAAGCTTACATGGCCTCTCTGTGCTCATTACCTTGCTGATGAAGTCAGGAGCAATGTCGGGCGTGTTGCTGAATTCTCCACACACTTGCAGGTCACTGACACAGCAAATGGCGTCCCTTAAGTTTGCCAATGTATGGGACCCGGTCATCAACAAAGTCATGTGGGGTCGAATATACTTAAACTAATAAAAGGAAGAAAGATAGGAAAGATACCATGAATATTGACAGCTGAATACAGTTTAAGCTTCCCATTGCTTTCTGCACTTGACTACATTTTAACTAGTCAGATCACAGCTATGCAGGTTTTTTGTTTTGGGGTTAGACCAAATCCATACTCAACTCTCTCAAAAATGGTGGGGTAGTAGACGTTGACAGAGATAATAACTTCTCCTTCAGGAATCTCGTTTCCTTCAGTGGGGTTCCTTCCAAATGTCAGTCTCTCCTAAATTCCAAACATCAAGCCAGAACTTGACTGACCCACTACATTCTGAATTCATAATATAACATACAATGATGTCAATGACTGATATTCACTATAGAGATAGTACTTTGTATTGTGACATGTTGTTTAACACTCACCAGCTCATCCGCATAGAGGTCATGTCGACCAACTTTTTGGACTGTGAGATTTGATTTGTAATCCTGTCTCCTCTTCCTTTGTCTGTAAGAAATAACGACATTTTTGTTAAGCAATATGTTGTTCCTACGCAATTGGTTTGACTTAAGGATAACCTAAGGTAAAGATGAACAAGTGTGTAACCTACATTAGTGTTCTGAGAGTTGAATCGGGCGGCACAACGTTTGTATCTGTGGGCCAATCCACAGGATTGCAGCGAAGTGAATCGAGGCTTCAAGCAAAACAAAACGAACGGATAATCGTGTTATTGTGCAGAAAACAACACAAAATACAATGGTAGTAGAAATATGCTGTTTAGTTCGAACACAGCCTTGGGTTTATTACCTGCAAATGGATTTCAGATCATTAACGGTTTCAGCGTTGAGCCCGAATTCTTTGGATAATTCTGTCTCAAATTCCTCATCTTCCTGTTCTTTGTATGAGTAATGTGATGGCTTAAGCCTTTCTAACCATAAATCTCTAAACGCACCTATATCAAAAGTTTTTGTGTTAACATCAATGTATTCGTAATCTGGGATGTTTTCCGACACCGACTTGCCACAAGTCGCCATTTTCCACAGTTGATGTGACCTCCAGGAACCATGGGAAATGTAGTTTTTCGAAGGACGTCTGCTGCTTTGTCGACGTCAGATCAGCTGGCGTACGACTTGGATGAGAGCCGTGTCAAGAAGTTATTCTGCGGACCTCATCGCGTTGAAAAGGAGATAATTGGAAAGGGGGCGTGAGTTTTGTGTGTGAAAGGCCTGAGGGGCCATGGTACAACACATAAATGGCTCGCCTGTGTAACGTCTTCTAGTTTAGCTCCGTTTAGGTAATTTGTATAAGTCCCAATAACGACATTTGTCAGTTAATCATTTTCGATAAAGAATCTTGCTCTTAACCTTTTCGCAATGGAGGATAAGAAAGAAAATCAAACTACACCGGTAACTCGTTTTTTTATTATTATTATTTAGAAAGAAATATAATGTGTTGCGAGCGTCGTAGTTAATTGTAGGCTTACCCAACTCAAAATGATGATGTTGAATATCAGTATTCACCGTTATAATTTTCAGTTGATGCATCTGATCATTTTGATTTGATTCTTAATGGTGACAACAAAATAATTAAAGACTGATGTTACGTCACATTAAACATTTCTATATCCGATAATTTTAGATTTTTACAAAATAAAACATGATAACTACTGCTAAATACACAGCTATTAGATTAACTTACTTTGATTGAATGAAAGCATGTTTTTTCTTCTTCAGACGGAGATCAGCAGCGATTTTGTCGAGGACCTACTGTGAGTAGGCCTATTACAATATATTAATTGATGAATTCATTATAGTCCATCTCTTGGTTTGGGCTTGTCCAGATTTTCTTTTTATTATTGTACTTGGCATTACTTGTTCTTTTTAGTCAGGGTGAATGCATTAACCTCCTCAGATTTCAGAACAAAAAACAAGCCACTGATATCATGTAACTGGCCTCTATTTTCCTTTTCATGATATTTTTAGATGTACTTGAATATTCATTCAATGTAACTTGATAGCTGATGATCGTACTTTGGAATAAAGCAGTCCGCAGATTGATCTGGAGAATGCCCTGGTGGACTGCTCCGCTGGTCTGGAGTTATTCCTCAACAACCGCTTCTCTGATGCGCTTGCTCATCTAAAACCATGGTGAGTGCGATATTATTATGTGATATTTACTACTATAAACTTCCAAAAACGATGAGAGTAGGCTAGTAAGTAAGACCGAGACCTATGGAGGCTCATGCAGGAACGCCAATGTATATTCTGAAACTACTTTTCTCTTTATTGTATATCTTTATCTTTCAATGTCAGTTAAATCTTTTATAGGCACAGATGCATCAGCTCAGGAATGACTTCTCTGTCCTTACTTATCTTGCATGGCATCTCGGACACTTCCAAAGACCCAGAATGGGGTATATCTTCTAATATTTGAGAGAATATCTTATTCTGAACGCACACATTGCACACCAATATCTGTTTTTGTTTTTCTTCCCATTAGGAAGGCCAAGAGTATGTACCATGCCATGGGCTACAGCAGTATGCTGGTGATGCAGGCAGGCATGACTTTTGACCCGAAAGATGTAGAAGCAGCCATGACTTCATTGAGGGAGTCTCTAGAGACATGCCAGAGGTAGTACACTTTTTATCGATCACTATTTATTCAATCTGTGCTTTTGTCAATGCCGAGTTTGGCTGCGCTATCGAAACTCCTTCAGACTTTTATCAGTCCTTCCTTCTTTAAATATGCCTCCTTTCTTTCATGTGTTCCTCCCCAGCTTTCGTAAAAAGAGTGGATTATTGGAGACCATAACGAACTTGTGGTACCGGCAATCTTCTGACAATCTGACAGAAGGTGAGAAAGATCTGATTATCTCATATTTGGATGGCCTGGGTCAGGCAAATCACAACCGATCATCCTACAAAGGGCTACTGTTTCGTTGCTCTATCCAATTGCATCCAAGAAGTTAACTTTTTTTCTATTACATTTGAATGGTTAGTTGATTCAGAGCTGGTCAGAATTTGTTTGCTCGCTAATTTACTTCAACGTGTAGATAGAGTCTCTTTAATAAGATTGTTATTATTATTAAAGAGGGGCTTTCTTGTGTTTCTCATTTGAGTTTAGATATAGCTATTACCTACCTGGCACCTGCCTTTCTCAGAATGGTCCCTGAGAATTTAAGTATATTTGTGTCATAAAAGCACAGAATCAAATGCAAGATAATGAATATATTCTCTTTATAGTATACAATTATTATATTTCCTTTGAACATACGATTCATCAATCAATTTCTTCCATGCGTACATTCTCAAAGTTGAAAAAGGTTGGATTAGGGAACATTGATTTTCATTTCTTTGTCAAATTAATTATTTTTTAAATAGAGGAGATGCATGCTGAGCTCTGCTATGCCGAGGTCCTTCTTCAGAAAGCCTCGCTGACCTTCATGGACGAGAGCATCATGGGCTTTATCAAAGGAGGGATGAGGATACGAAACAGTTATCAAATCTTCAAGTAAGGAACTCGGAGAGGAACTGTTTGTTATCGTTTTAACCAATTCCCATCCCGCCCGCCAAGGTTAAGGGTTTGGTTCCCACTACACCCATCCTGGCTGAGAATATTATGAGCATGAAGTATTTGAAGGTGCTTTTGAGAAAAGCGTCCACCAAATGCCCATTTCTCTTCTGTCCAACCCAGACTGGGGGTAGTCGTATTAAGGTGTAAAGCTCCTAACTCATTCATCTTATTGTGATTTGCAATGCGGGCCAATAAGTTGTTCACTTGAGGGGACAGTAATTCGCTCCCGCACCCCAAAGAACATTCTCTGGCACTTAAGAGGTTCACCTCGGTGGTGCCCCCCCCCATTGGTGAAAATGTGAATACTGACTGCATTTGGTTCCACCGAGCGCTGTGTTCAGAACATTTGTTTCAATCTGACTTCACTATCGTTACTATATTTCCCTTTACAAGGGACTGTCAAGTGATTGCAAACAAAATGGATGAAGAGATGCAGCAGAAAGCCACACACGTTCACTTCAGATGTGGTGTCAACATGGGAATCGGATCGTTCAACCTGGTAAGCATGTAGATAATCTTGTGGAATTTTAATTTTGTGTCTATCTTTCTTGGATGCATTCAAATCAATTATGTAGTGGTATTTATTCCATTAATGTACATGACAATCAACTCGAAACGGTTGTGCTTGGAAAGATTGATGGGTAACTGTATCCTTAACTATTTGATACTATTGAGTTTTTTTTTCCCCCATCCCTCCGTTAGATGCTGTCTCTGCTCCCAACACGAGTCCTCAGACTGATGGAATTCCTTGGCTTCTCTGGAGACAGGGTAGGTGCTACTTCCTGACTATTTACAATTTACAGTGTTTCCCCTAGAATTTTTTTTAGGCCCGGTGGTAAGAGCTGATAGTGTGATTTGTTATACATTTTTCACGGGATGCTAGAGTATTTGTTGGTTATTTCCATATAAAACACTTGCTTAGCCATCACAAGTTGATAATGATTCAATAAACACGTTATTAACAATAAACTAATTTTATTTACAATACAATTTTTGGTGGTGCCATGCTAATGATGATATAACTTAATGCTGTCAGATTGTCCGTTATGATGGGGCATCATCCGCGCATCATCTGCCCCATTTTATTTATTTTTATTTATTTTTTTTGGCCCGTTGTTGGCCTTTTTGTACATGTGTGTGTATGAATAATATGGCTGGATAATAACTGCTAGTTATTCTTTCATTTATTTTTTAGCCATCTTTATAAAGGCTTCAATATTTTGTGATGTTTAAATTCTGTATGGTTTGTGTTGTTAAATGAGCCCTTTTAAAGAACGCACTGTTGGTAATGTTCCAGGATGTGGGTCTCTCGGAGCTGAGAGCTGGCGTCGCCACAAATGGCCTGCGCTCCATCCTCAGTATGCTCACACTGTTGATGTACCATCTCTACATCACTGTCATACTCGGTAAGGGAACAAGAAGATATTTTCAGGAAACGTTCAGATCTTTTTTTTTATTGAGAGAACCCAATATTGCCCATATATCCAAAGTTATTTTGGATGACAACCTTAGATATTTAAATGTATCATTATAAATATTATTTTTTTGGGTGAAAATAACATTTACAATCTCATTACAATCTCAACAAAAGGCACAGGTGAGGTGGACTTGACAGAAGCTGAGAACCTGCTGGAACCTTATATTAAAAAGTTTCCCAATGTAAGTTCCACACCCTTACAATGGAAAGTTAATCCATCATAAATTTTACTAGAATACCTGCGGGAGGATTTTGGTGGGAATTTCGGACCACATCAATCATTTCTATGTAAACTGTTTTAAAAAATAAAGAGTAATCCAAAAGTGTAACGATTAGGGTAATATATTTAGGTAAAAAACCTACAATAACATACAAAAAACCTACAAAAAACATAATCCGAGGCCTCTCATTAATCTGAGTCTTCAGATGGGAGTTCGCCCTGCGACTCTCTCTACAGTGGCACAGGTCTCAGAAATGCTGAGAACAGGTCTGCTCCACACATGATGCGGGATGGAAAAATCCATATGTTTCCCCTTCATCATGTAAGCTCTGTCTCCTATTCCTCGCACTGTCTAGCCACCCTACATGTTCCTAGTTGTATCTAACGTTAACCTTTGTGCCTGGGGTTAGGGTTAGGGTTTTATCCCCTTATGCATTCTTCTACTTGATGAGAATACAGGCAACTCTGTCCTTTAAGTAAACATTATTTGATTTAATCATTGACAATTATAATGTGGGGTGACTTAGCGGTGACTTCTCAGTTGGATCCTTTGACCCTTGACCACCCCAAGAGTGTCAGGGAGAAGGCGCAATCAACAAATGGCAGTTACAGAAACTGAATGTGAAAATATAATTTTCCCATTACAGGAATTATTGAAAACTGTATACTGTGCAGGGATTTATATTTTTAACTTGACTTTTATTTTGTTTATAAACTTTCCTTGATTAGGGAGCTCTGATTCTCTTCTACACTGCCAGGATTGCTTTGCTCAAGGGAAACTTCACATTTGTAAGTATCATGTCTCTCTCCTTTGTTCTTTTGAAACGATTGGAAACCGGTTTTAAAATAATTTTGTTTTACGTCCTTCTTTAGGCTAGGGAGAAGTACCTGGCCTGCATCGCGGCCCAGCAGGAGTGGCGCCAGATACACCACCTCTGCTACTGGGAGCTCATGTGGGCCCATTCCTTTGAACAGGAATGGAAGAAAGCCTACCATTACGCTGACCTGCTCTCCAAGGAAAGCAAGTGGTCCCAGGTAACCCGCTGGCACTGGACTTCAAACCTGTGTGTGGATGATGGCTGGTTTAAGCAGCCTTACTGGCCTGAGTCCGACTGATGATAGACTCTAGGGTTGAATGAGGCTACCAACTGTTGTACATTAAGCAATCAGTGTTAACAGGTTAAATCAACAATCACCACACACACTGGAGGAGATCTCCTGCAAGGTAACATGGAGCCCCCATAGTCATGTGTCGTTGTCTGCACATTTTACAGTTAATCGGATTTCTAACACCAACAACCTGCGTCCTTGTCTGGAGGTGAAAGCCGTCTTGGTGGCGCATGGAAGCCACCAGGTGGTGTGTGAAGAACTATTGTTGTTACAATGGCCTCCCCAGACAAGAACGAAAGGTGGTTGGAAATCCAGCTAATTGTAGGAGTTAAAATGAAGTAAAGTGAGAGAAAGAATGAAGGAGGCTCCATTCTTCTTTGTGGACGCTGTAGGCGTCATAAGGCCCTCCCTGTCTCTTCCTTCATTGACTCCGTAATTCTCCCACACTTATTTAATTTCTATAGGCAAGATAATGCAAACACCTTTGCTAGATTTCCCCATACTTTTCAAGTAAGCCTGTATGATGATCATTACGTCTTCTTGTTGGAAGCACTGGGGGGATGGGAAGATAAGAAGGGCCTTCATGAAAACCTTATCAGGGGGTATTCAACAAACATACGTGCAACTGTAGCCACAACTGAAAGAGATAAGAGGGCATTCAGTTCAGACATAAATTGTTATTCAAACATTGTATTGAGGCAAACCTCAGATTTTCCTGGAAGTTTGCGCTTCTTAAAAGCTACAAGCGTGGTTTGAGTTTTGGGAAACGGAAGAGGCCGGCCATGATGACCTACTTGCTCAACGTCATACATTCCACATTGCTTTGATTTGTTATTGTCATTTTGCTTGTTATTCCTCATTTAAAATCTCTTTCCAGTCCACTTATATGTACCAGAAAGCTGCCCTCTTGAGCATGCTCCCAGACGCAGAAGTGGAGGCCATGGGACAAAATGCAGAAGACTTGTTCAAGTGAGTGAAGGGAGACTCCCCTGCTTGCACTACTCCTGATTTGGACAATTCTGCTCATTCATTGGTGTCGTCCACTGGTGTGGTTTAACAGACAGGTGGAAGGCCTCCGCCTCAGGATTGCTGGGAAGTCGGTCCCAACAGAGAAGTTTGCTGCCAAGAAGGCCCAGAGATGCTTATCCTCCAGGCCTACAAAACCAGTCCTCCCTGCATTGGTGAGCACCAGGCCCCCTGATATGAACTGTTATACCAGTATACAAAACCAGTTCTCCCTGTGTTGGTGGGCACCCGACCCCCCAATATGAACTGTTGTACCAGTATACAAATTTCCTAAAACGGTGATTTAATCAAACCTTGTGGGATTCCAGGAAATGATGTACGTGTGGAACGGCTTCACAATAGTAGGAAAGAGACCAGAGCTGACATACAGCATATTGTCCACCATACAGAAGGCCGAGGACCAACTCGCAAGTTCTGCAAGTCAGTGAATTCTTGTGAAGCTATTCATCGAGATGCTCTGAGTAAAACAAATTAATATCACCATTTTTAAATCCTCGAAATCGTATCTAACGTTCTGACTGTGCCCAGGCCAGTCTGATCATCATGTAGACGACCAGTGTGTGGTCCAGCTCCTAAAGGGCCTGTGTCTCAGACAGCTGGGCAGTCTCGATGAGGCGGAGGGCTGCTTCAACCACGTCATCTCCAGGTGAGACCCCGGGGGACTGATCACAATACTCTGATCCGGTACAGGTCTAGTCATGCTACAAATCTTAGTGGATCATGTGGAAAATTTACTATCTCCTTCCTAATATGGATGCTTTGATAAGATAGTGCAAAAAAAAATGATGAATTATTATTCATGAGACTTTATGCAAAATGGAAGAAACGCATTTTAATTTACTCATTACTAAATAATATTGAATAATAAGTAACTAAAGCATCTTGACATGTATTGATCAAGATTTGGGAGAGCGAGGTCACTCTTCTGCTCTATCTCAATTCATTACTGAAGAGCCCTTTCTTTACTTTTCACAGTGAACAACAGATCAAGTATGATGACTACCTGGTGCCCTTCACCATGTACGAGCTGGGCCTGATTTACAAGCAGAGGGGGGATACCCACAAGGCAGTAGAACTCCTGGAGAAAATCAAGTGCGTGGTCAAGCCTTTTTCTTGCCATATCGTTTGGTTCAGCAGCGTCCTTAAACTATTGTATGTACTTTTTGTCCGAACAGAGTCACCTACAAGGACTACAGCATGGAGTCTAGGCTTCACTTCCGCATCCATGCAGCACTCAACACCATGGGCACTTTCCCAAACAAGCCTTACCCCTCACGCATCCAAGCCTAAGGAAAACCGTTGGAGTCTGGAACTCTCAACGTTTATGAGACTGGAAACACACACACACAGACACAGAGAGAGAGAGAGAGGCGATGGTGTTAGTACCCGGTTGGTGTTGGGTGACAATCTTGCTTCGGGGCTTATTTTCCCAATAATGACAGGTGTTCTATACATCCCATACATGATGTACAGAATATTAGGCCTAAAATTTGATTTCATGACCGAGTCTGGAAATGAAGTTTAGTTTTTAATGTATGATGTATAATAAGAGTTGCTCCTTATTGCAAGAGTGTCTGGCTGCATGATCACTCAGGCGGTAGGTCTGCAGCCAGTTGCCTGTCCCCAGTTGGGTAGGCCAGAAACTAGTCCTTGAAGTCCCAGGGTAGGCTACGTAATTGCAATCGCAATAGTGACCTCTGTTGATCATGATTATGACACGCATGTTAATAAAATATTTAACGCTATGAATTGTCGCTCTCGCTCTTTCCTTTCGATCTTCTATATCAACAGGTAAATGCAAAATTATAGAAGTCAGCAAATAGAGATGGGTAAATTATCCTGTTATATCTGCGAACACGCTTGACAGTCCAGACCACGTGGTCTGGGAGATGATCAGCTGACCGAGCCGGGGGAGGAAGAGGAAGAAGAAAGATGGAAGGGAACAGGGACGAAGCTGAAAAATGTATAAATATAGCTTCGAAAGCGCTCGAAGCTGGTGATAAAGAGAAGGCGTCAAAGTTTCTAAACAAAGCGGAGAAACTCTACCCCACGGAGAGAGCCAAAGGTACCGTATTCATTCAATGGCGTCCGACCTCCCCGTTATTTGCAGTCAGCATACGATTTAGCTAAGGGTTAAATGGACTACTAGCCAACTGCAAATTCACAGTAGCTGGCTACGATAGCCGTGCTACGTTATCTGTCAATTGGGTCAATGTTTAACGGTCTAAATGTGTATATATGTAAATGCAATACAAACCTTTCACACGTGTTATTAATTTCGCCAAACGACGTTACGTTACTCTCGTTTCAAATGGTACGCATTTACAAGGTGCTTTGCTAACATGAACGTTAGCTTGTGACGGTATATTGCCAAACAGTGTTATCTTTCTGTCAAACCGCTGCTGTGTGTCGGTGGCTGTACAATGCTGTGAATTGAATCATGACCACAAGTTGAGTGAGAACAGAGTACACACACGGTTTAGAGAGGGTACTGTACGTTGGACTAGCTGTCCCCGGGCGAGCCTGGCTCCTGTCAATCCCTTCATTAACTCATCGACCCAGAGGCTGCAGTTGGAAGTAATGCATTAGCCATGGTATAAGAACCATGGTATATGGTTGGCTTTTATCTAAACGAGCAGTCTAATTCAAGACGTAATCGATTGATGGATAGAAGGCTCTGCACTCGTACATATGTGAGTGCATTGTTGTGCAGTGTTATTCGATGACCTATTTTACACCCTGGACAGAGCAGCATGCAATCTCTGACAATATTTGTGTTGGAAATTGACTTAATTCAGCTGTCAATCTGACTATAGGCTACTTTAGTATTATTATCCAGTAGTTTAACATAGTAAATTCCCTCATTGGCTTTGAACCATTTTAGTATCTCCAATACGCTTTATACATGGATGACGTTTGCATTAATGTACGACCTCCGTCGCAATTCCCTCCTCATAGTGCCCTATGCATGAGGCTATAATTCTTATCTGATTGTATTTAATGGCGATTAGCTCTCCAAGGTTGCACCTCTACGGAAAGTTTGGGTTGTATCTGCATCCCTTTTGGTTTCACAAAAATCAACGTTTTTAATTTGTGTAACTTTCTGTCAGGATGTATGAAGGGCTCAAATGAAGTGTTCTGAGGTGATTGAAGCTTCATCAACTACCTCTGGCTACGTTATTCAGTGACAATTGAATTAATGTTTTCCATCCAAACCTAGACTTGAATCTGGTTGTAGAAAACGTGTAATTTTTTTGAAGCAACTACAGCTTCAGCTGTAGTTACAGCTACAGCTTCAGCTGTAGTTACAGCTACAGCTTCAATATTAATGAAACACGGGTAGTTAAATCATACTATGTAACCAGTTATGTCATATTTGAAGGAAAGAGTATGCCCATTATCTTCAATATCGTGTCTGTGCTCAGTGTGCTTACAATTGATACTATCCCGAGTAGTAGTGTGGAGACGATGGAGTCAGATTGACGGACATAAGCATAATTATGGACCTAATGAATACAACAATGGGTGTGTCTAGTAATTCATGGCTTACGTCTGGGCTTTGGGGTTCAGAACGTTTTTTTTGTTTCTATTATGGCTCTTTGTATTTGTTTTTGGGACACGCTCAACTGGTATAAGATATTGCCGTTGGTATTTGTGTTGTACATCCTGCATCTTTATGTGAAGGTCCTAGGACACCTTCTTGTCTAATGTTAACTTGAGGACAAGTTGGCCTATGTTTATTCTGGTATAGATAATGCAGGTGGACATGTAGGGTTTATTAAGACTAATGCCACATGGTTGAGGAATAAAATGGAGGGCTGCAGCTATTTTTTTTATGAATTTGTATACATTTTAATTACATTTAAGAAAGATTCACTTGAAATGCAAGTTGCATAGTCTGAATTAGTTTCGGCATTATAACATTATGTAATATTGACGTTGTCAGTTTCTGATCTATTATGATTTTGAAAGTTTCCTCCAAAAAACACAGCAGGTATTGATTTTGTATTCCGAAACCTCCCATGCACACCAAACCATTCCCCCTGTCCAGCTGTGTGCCTAGCCTGAACCCTCACCCTTGGTCTGTCTCTCTCTAGTGCTTTTGGATGCGCTGACTAAGAATGGCAGCTCTGCGGGGAACGGAGCCCACTGCAGGCGGCGGCCTGCGAGCAGCGGGGAGAGTAACGGCTTGCACGCAGACCAGGAGGGCCATGATCCAGCAGCAGGAGGAGGGGAGGCCGCCAAGATCTTCACCAAGGATCAGGTGGAGGGCGTGCAGAGGTGAGGAGCCCGGGAGCTGGTCTGGTTATCGTTCTCCACACACGCGTGAACACGTTTTTGTGTTTTTGAGTGGTGGTTTGTCTAGAACATGGGTATTCAGCTAAAATAGAAAGGGGTCAAGTTAGAGATTTATTTTTTTAAGCAAAGATCCGGAAGATCATAATAATGACTAACTGTTAAGTGTGATGTATATTTAAGTAGCCGAGTAGTTACATGCAGATTACATCTGCATGTAATCAATACCCCACTGTAAAATCAAATAACTTCAGTAGGCCTCAAAAACGTTTAGCAAATATTCATTGTCACATAACATAAAACTGAGCATACAGTACATGTATGACTGCAGATATACTGTAAATACAATTATAAAATGTGAAAATTGTCAATCAATAAAAATTAAAGTAATGTATTCGTGACCACTCTGAGGGAACACTCATGAGCAAGTTTTTGTGTACTGAATGTGTGGCTCGGGATCCTGGTTGATTGGTCATATTGGGCTCTGAGACTACTTACTTTCTGGGATCTCACTTCAGATTTGAGTGGGGTATGTTTGTTTAAAACCTTTAGTTTTTTCACATTGGCACATTTTATTATCCTCCGTCATTCGTCTCTATCTATCCGTCTCACTCGTCTGTATCGCTATCTTTTTCTTTCTGCCATATTTTCACGAATAACTTGCTTCTAACTCGCTCATCTGTCTTCACTGAGTTTAAATGTTTACCGCCTGGAATGCACAGACTTGATTGGCTGATTAATATCACGTGGGATGGCTTGTCTAACATGCAATTGGTATGTGCGTTTCCTTACCCACTAAACCACTACCGTAAAGACTACAGATGCTGCGCCGGTTCAAATAGAAGCTACCCGTCGTTTTATTTCATAATCTGCTGTAGGTTCGGGTCCTTATGGTAAGAGTTCTCCTAGATTTGGTCCAATACTAAATATTGTCATTGTGCTACTTGCCATGGTAGAAAGCTGATTTGAGAAAATATGGACTGAGATTTGAGAGGCCAGTGGATGCTGTACATACAGGGGCTTTTGTTTGTTTAAATTGTTCACCTAAGGCAAAAATCGAAGGTAGATATAAAAAATAAACGGTTGAGGAACAGGTTGTGAAAAAATAATTGTGAACGGCTGATAATACGGGATTCCTTCCTATGGGAATCTGAACCGCAAGGGTTTCAATTTTAATTTCGGATCAATCTTGTATGGTTGCTGTTAATGAGAGCCAGTGAAGATCGACTGGACAAGTTGGGATTGAAAGATGCATATTGATGGATATAGTGGTAATTGGAAAGAGCGAAATAAAGAAGACTTCTCAAGTCTTCCCAGGTCTTTCTTGGCCTTTACGATTGAACTATTGTCTGACCTTTCTGATCATGTGTTTATGGCAAGAGAACGATACCTAAAGTAGATCATCGTATTCCACCAGTTTCTTTTATGTAGCTAGGGTGAGAAATGGTGTTATGTTGCATTGATGGTCATTTTCTATTTGTCCATGGTATTTTTCATAACAAATCTCTTCTGACCCTAGCACAAACTTGAAGCCACTTATCGCTCCACTCAAAACATGCAGATATCACTTGACTTCACTCCTTAATGGGCAATACTAACCCTGTCCACGGGTACTGCCCCCCCCCTCCCCCTGAGTTGATGCACCTTTTATATTCCCGGGCCATTTGAGGCCCCCACACGCTATGCAGTTCTCTGCACACACAGCAGATCTCCATGGGAACCGCTAGTGCTTGGATTCCTGCCCTTAAGGGGAGGGAGGACCACAGTCACACAAACACGTGTAGCATTTTGACCAGAGAAGAAGACTTTGCATCGAGCAGGAGTGTTTTGAATCACAATGCACAGTACAGTTTGATGATTGCCAACTCATTGGCCATGCATCCAGGTCTGGTTCGGTCGTATTATTTCCAAGTTGGAGAACATGGCATTTGTCGTCCCCTGTGCAATTATTTCAGTGTGTTGCAGCGTTCCTTTCTTTGCACCCACCCCTGGAGGTTTAAATAACAAACCCTTCAAGGGTCTCCAAGGTCTCAATATAACCCTGAGGAATCTCCTGTGATACAGTTTACTGAGTTGCTTGTTTGTTGTTCTCATTTAGAAAGCCTCCTCATGACAAAAAAAAAACATCTCCCACTCATGGCTGATTAACAACTAATGCATGAACAAACGATAAGCCTTGCTTTGAAAGCACAAGGCACAGTCACGTGTCGCATTCTTGGATATGCAAAACTTATAAGTAAGGTTTTGCTGTGTTCGATTGCAGAAGACGCAACAATGTTTGGTGCCTCATTTACACATGTCTGCTCTGGATCACGTGACAAAACCTGACACATTTAATAGGTTTTGTTTACGTTCAGCTTCATCATGATTGGGAAATGGCAGCCTTTTTATGTTTTTCTGACCTACTGGAACGTGGATTGAAATGGATGTAAATAACATGTAGCAAATGATTGGTGAGAATCAAATGGTGTCACTTCAAGTTGTACTGTGGAGGCGGTAAGAGCACTAGCGGGTTAATACACTGACCCCATGAATGACTTGAAATGACTAACGTGGCCCCTGTACTCGTGTTCCCAGGATAAAGCGGTGTAAGGACTACTACGAGGTGCTGTGCATCAATAAAGAAGCCGGTGATGAGGACCTGAAGAAGGCCTACAGGAAACTAGCGCTCAAGTTCCACCCAGACAAGAACCATGCGCCTGGAGCCACTGAGGCCTTCAAAAGTAAACCGTCTTATAATGCTAACATGGACGTTATTCCCAATAACATACATTTTTTTAGTGCTTACCACTAGGGATCGACCGATATATCGGTCGGCCGATATTATCGGCCGATATTCGCGGTTTTTACGTGTATCGGTATCGGCCGATACGCGGCTGATTTTCGCCGATTTTATTTTTTTATTATTTTTTTTTTTACTTGTTCTACCTCACCTGTTTTTAATATTTGTTAAATATTGTTCATCTACTTGTTCTTACTTGTTCTACTTCACCTGTTTTTACTATTTGTTAAATATTGTTTTTTATATTGAAGTTCAATAAATGTTCCTTTAAAAAAAATATAATAATAAAAATCGGCTCAAGAAAATCGGTATCGGCGTATCGGCTAAGGCTGATGAAAAAATATCGATATCGTATCGGCCCTAAAAAATCGGTATCGGTCGATCCCTACTTACCACCCATGGATACTTTGATATGAACCCAGACGACAAGGAGAAGATGAAGAAAAGGCTGTTTAACCATGTCCAGAGGCCAGCATAAAAATATTTTGTGTAGCAGAGGTGAAGGCCTTCACGCCCAAGGCCACCACTCTAGACGGCCGGTTACATCTGTTGTTCAGTATCCCAGCTGAATTCCTTCTGTATCAGGAAAGGTTGTTAAATTGGCATGGTCTGATAAAGTGCACGGTGCTGCTGATGTGCACGGTGCTGATGTGCGCAAGTGCATGGCGCACAAGTGCAAGGCGCGCAAGTGCAAGACGCGGATGTACGTGATGCAGAGAGGTTTTATTGTAATCCCCGGTTATTCTAGAGGCTCTGGTGCATTCTAAGACCATTGAGTTGTGTCAGTAAATTCCTCGCTAATTTTCCCAAAATATGTATTGGGCCTCCTATCTACATTAACATATTACTTTTGTATTCCTCCAGAGATCGGCAATGCGTATTCCGTGCTGAGCAACGCTGACAAAAGAAGACAGTATGACCTCACAGGGGGGGAGGAGCCTAGCAGTCCAGGCCAGGCCCAGCCAGGGGGCTTCGACTTCCACAGGGGCTTCGAGGGGGACATCACTCCTGAGGACCTGTTCAACATGTTCTTTGGTGGCGGGTTCCCCTCCTGTAAGCAAATCCTATTGCATAGTCAATTGCTCACACAATCCCATGCGTTTTCACCCAGTCACACACGCGCGCGCTCACACACACAGGTGAACTCACACATACACACGCACTCCCTCACACAATCATTTACAACCACACACACGCCCACGATTGCTCACAATCTTATACCATCCCTAAATCACTCTAACAAACGTGCACAACCTTTTTCTGCATCACACATCTCTACACAAATGTGACATGTGTGCCTTGATTCAATTATTTTCAGTAAAGTTAACATTAGGAATCCCCATTCAAATAGCTTAACATAATGGATAATGTATTCCCACCCAACTCCTTTGCTGGCTTTTTTTCAGGCTTTATATAGCTGGAGAGGGGTTTGAGTTAGTAGATTAACCTTTTATGACTCCTCTGGCACACAGTATTTCTCTGCTCCACTGCACCAGCAGGTTTTATTTTGAGCAGAGCCTGCTAGCTAATTCACTTTTTTTAGTGGACGTAAGATATTTATAGAGCATATTCTTTTCATGACATTTTACACAAGTAATGAAACCAATCAGACCACAATGACGACAATATTTAGCTCTTCTGTTGCACAAAGAGCTGTGCAAACAAGGTACAAAATTTAGATGTATTTATATGAAAGGTTTATGTAAACAGTTTAGGGATTAGTAGACTTAGTAGACAATAATAGACTGATTTTGAAAGAGTCATAAGGCAGGCTATGTCTGAATTTGCAGTCATTTCTGAATTTCTCCGGTTTGCCAGCAGATGTCACACTTGGACAGGTTTCTGCTATAACAAAACCCAATGCATAGTTGACGCATGTAATCTGAAAATGTATTCCTTTCCACAGCGAGTACACACACCTTCACCAACGGCAGGGCACGCTACAGCCAACAGACGGATCAAAGACAGGAGAGGGAGGAGAGGGCAGACGTATGTACACTGGCATCGTTAACTCTAGGATTCATGTACATCTTGGAGATTATCAGGTTTTACCAAATTGAAGTCCAAGGAGAAATAATCCTGGACTGATTTGGTTCAATGCTTTAGCTGGAGTACGTAACTTTTCAGTACAAACTATTCACAGTTCTATGATAAGGAAATGGCAGCCATGTATTTTCAGTGTTGATTCTGCCTGTAGGGGGCTGTAGATGATACGGCCTCATTTCCTGTCTTGTTGTTGTGCAGGGTGGCTTCTCAACGTTCATTCAGCTGATGCCCATCTTGGTGCTGATCCTGGTGCCCATTCTGAGCCAGCTGATGGTGTCAACTCCACCCTACAGCCTGTACTCCAGACCGTACGTACATATTCAAATGGTGCATTAAAAAATATATAGATTTGGAAAGAGGATGCACATTTGAACTGCAAAAACTAACCGAAAAATTATATTGCATTTGTTAAATATTTAATGTGGAAATAACCGAGCCGGAGATTTGAGATTTGAACTTGAGACTTGAAAACCGGGACTTGCAACTTGACTTACTCTAGACTGAACTTCTTTGAGAAAAAAATGTGCTCAGATTCTAAGGCCTGTGATGATTGAGAATTGAATGCATGCTAGTTTGTTGCATTGTTATTCAATAAACAGCATTGTAGCAATGCACATTAATGATTGAATTGTATTAAAGGGGTAGTTCGGAATTTTGGACATAGGGCCTGATTCCCAAGTTAGCCTTGGTGTTCTTTATCATTGGGGACCGTTTTCAACACATTTAATTCAGTCCTTCTAGTTGCAGTGTTCGCTCGTGCTAGGCTAAACGGGCAATACTAGCCTGCTAATAAAACAGTCTTACCCACTCCACAGTACACCCAGGGTAAATCAATTATAAAGCCAGACTATAGATGTAAATGTCTGTGTTGATAGAATAATGTTAGAAATAAAACTAACTTTGCATCGCATGAATCATCGCATTTTGAGGGACTACTTTCTCAGCAGCAGCGGAATTTAACCTAGGTATCAGTCTCCCGCTGCCGTAGCCTACTACCAGGAATATAAGACTGCTGCTGAGACACAGCAAGTCCCTAAAAATAATGCAATGCAAGGTTGGTTTTATTTCTAACATTATTCGATCAACACAGACATTTACATCGACCGTCTGGCGTTATAGTTGATTTGCCTCGGGTGTACTCTGGAGCGGGTAAGACTGTTTTATTAGCAGGCTAGTATTGCCCGTTGCCGTGCGCTAGCCTAGCACGAGCAAACTCTGCAACTAGAAGGACTGAATGACATGTGTTAAACTGTCTCCAATGATAAAGAACACCAAGGCTAACTTGGGAATCAGGCCCGATGTCCAAAATTCCGAACTACCCCTTTAAGTTGCCCCCACGATGTGCAGATTCCTTCTCTGCTTGATGAATGTCAAGCAAAGAAGTGATTTTTGGAATATGATTTGGGCACCTTGGAAACCATGTTCAGAGACAGCCGACCAGCAAATGCAATGGATGTACATGTGTCTTATGTCCTCCGTCAGCATGAGTTAGTATGTGCGCGTCCTCTCTCCCCAGGTCGACCGCGCAGACGGTGAAGCGGCAGACGGAGAATCTGCGTGTGGACTACTACGTCACCCGGGACTTTAGGTCTGAATTCAAGGGCAACAAGCTGCATAACATAGAGAAGAACGTGGAGGAGGACTACGTGTCCAATGTTAGAAATAACTGCTGGAAGGAGAGGCAGACAAGTAAGTATTCCTGTCCGTGATGAGACGCTCCTGAGATGGGCTAATTTCTGGAAAATGCTTATACACATTGAGTATATATGCATTTCAAACACTCGGGTCTGCTCCCTGTTTAAACGATCAGTCAATATAAATGTTAAAGAAAATCCTTCACTTTTGTCTTGAATAGGAAATGATATAAGATTATCATTCTTAGGGGGGTCAGGGTAATGTAGTGGCCACAGGGGTTGGACTTCTAGCTAAAAGGTACTGTGTTTGATCTCCAATGTTCACAGCATACCTTTTAGTTGTCCTTATGAGATCCCCTAACCCCTTCCTGCGCCAATAAAGACCTGATCTAGTCACTTTGGATGTAAGCGTCAGAAAATAAGTAAATGGCCCATTTCAGACCTCTGTTTAAAGGGGACATATTAGAACATATTATATGGCTAATGCCATTCACACCTTATGATATAATAATATGTCGCCTTTATTTATGTGACTCCCTGGCATGAGTACATTTTCGGAAGTGACTAACTTTTGCTCACATGAGTTTATTTTGCCTGTTTCTCCCAGAAACAGACCTCCTGTACGCTGCCAAGGTGTACAGGGACGACCGAATGCGCAAGAAGGCCGAACTAATGACCATGGACAACTGCAGGGAGCTGGACAGACTTAACGACCTATTCCGAGGGGGATGAGCTGGGGACGCCCCGTTTTAAATCTTATAAATGTATATGATAGATGTATGTACATGTTTTTTAAGGAAATATCTTTGAGGTAGACGTAAAGAAAATAAAAATGACTAAAATGCTTTAGCCTTACTGTTGAGATTTTAAGGAGTCCCGTCATACCCTATTTTTCCTATTCCTATCACCCCACCCTCTCCTCTCTCGGCCCATCCGTGTCCCGAATCTACCTTTTTTATTATTATTTTTTGTATTATACTGAACCATTCTCACCATATACTAGAAGCCTCCATGCATCCTGATTTTCTTTTTCTGGAACAAAAGAAAAAGACACTTGATTGTAAAGTGGAAAGGGACTTGTGGCCAACAACAGGGATTCTTCAAATGTCCTCATCTCAACCTGAACATATACATTTTCCGCTTACTGTAAAAAGAAAGAAAAGCTGTATTTATTATGGAGACTGTCGATTTTTCTGAAGTACCTGTCCTAGCTGCCCTAGAGCGGCTTGTGGAGAACATAAAGAACCTAATTGAATGCTTCCTGGCTACCGACCCACCCATGTAGATGTTTTGGACATGGACCGAGAACAGTACAACTTTGATTTTGCTGCTCAAGAACATTGTATATTGTCTTCTCAAAATGTGAATTGTTGGGACATAGGCTGAAGGACTGCATTGAAGCTGTTATTATGAATACCTTGTTTCATTTTTTAATGTTTGGATTTTATGACATTATTTAAGTAGAGAAACTTTTTCTTTAATGCTCGACTAATCATTTGAATAAAGTAGAATATGTGACCATCTTGACACATTGGTCTTATGATACATTGAACCAATGGATCTGATCGAACATCATATGTATGTATGCATGCTGTTAATTGCTAGTTCATGTTATAGTTGGTTGTTACGTAATTGCGATTAAGAAAACTGGAGCAGTTTAGACTCTTGCTCTTTGCGGGCTTAACCATTTGAGATAGACTTCTAACTTGATAACAAAAAAGCAGCACCCTAACTAATGATGGGGAGTTGCTTCAATGTGGGAGGTAGTGTTTAGAAAATCCGACACGTTGGCGTTTGATAAACGGCATTTTCGTTATGTAATCAGTACCACGTGATTACACCGAACCCGGAAACGACTTTACAACTTCAGCAACCTTTGCCACAATATTCTTGAAGCGAATTAGGAAAACAATAAAGATGGAATACTAATATATACTAACAGGAAAATATTTGTAGTTGTCAATCAAGTGCAATATGCGCTACTGCGCCTCGATGGGTGTTTTTGGTTTGTTTTTCTGTGGGGGCCTATTGCGTGTGTCTATGTCTAAACAAGAACCCGAAACGCCAGACTGGCGAAAGACTTTAAAAACAATCCGTAATGGAGTTCACAAGATTGATACATATCTAAATGTTGCGCTGGACCTGTTTGGCGGCTATGATGGTTTGTGCCAATATAAATGCACTGATGGTAAGCTATCCTTTCTGTCCTCGTTGGCATAGTGTAAGGTTTTCATTAAAGTTGCTGGCTGATTTAAAAAGCGTGTCATCTGTTGTAATTCTGTGAAATATATTGTCACATAATCTTCTCGTAACAGCCAAAACGTGTAATTTGTATGGTATGTCATTTGCCCCTTGTAGGATATCAGCCAGCCCCTCGTCCTGGCTACAGACCACCGCCCCCTAACGGCTGCGGATCTCCACTGTTTGGATTCCATGTGAGCCTGGATTACATTATGAAACATTTAGGAAAAAATGAATTACTACAGTATACCTGTTTTTATGTCGCAATGTCTTACCATGTAAGCCAAACAAGAGTGATAAACGATACAAATGTCTGTTTGAAGTTTGACATAGGAATCCCATCCATGACCAAGTGCTGTAACCAACATGACCGTTGTTACGACTCCTGCGGTCGTCAGAAACTTGACTGTGACGAACAATTTCAAGACTGCCTTGATACCATCTGCAGGAACGTGCAACAGACTCTGGGATTGGCCCAAGGGGTCCAAGGTAATAACAACCGGCGACAAGAAAATGTTTTATTCAATGGCACAACGTGACGTTTTAAAGCTACGTAGGGCACTGCTGAATTCTAAGTATATGGGTCAGAATCTTTTTTGTTTTGTTGCAATAATAGGTTCAGCATTGACATTCATATATTTTTAACTCTACTGAGCTCATAAATATGACATTTCTAGTAATCTGAACCATCGACACAAAACAGCTAATAAATAGGCTAGGGTTTTATAAATGACATTGAAATTGGTTTAGTTTGATGTTTCAACCCACTGTCCGTCCACACCAGAAGCGAATTGAGCGACCAAATCGCCGGAAGTCATTCACTTTCTTTAGAGGGATTATTTCAACGTCGCAGTTGGCCGTCAAAGGCTAACTTTATTTCAGTAAAACCATGTAGGCCTATAACAAATATGACCGCTACAATTTTACAACTTTTCATGAATTGGGACATTAACAGATTTAAATGCACCATGAAGTGAGTACACATGCTAATACCTGTAGGGTTACTTTATAATTACCATGGTGGTGTATTGTCTAAACGGGGACATTATTTTCCACTTGTGTGCTGCTGAGTGCTCATGTACTCCTTGTCTCCCGACAGCGTGTGAGTCAGCGGTGATTTTGCTCTTTGATGCAGTCATGCATTTGGGATGTAAACCTTACCTGGACAGCCAGCGGGAGACCTGCATTTGTCAGTTTGAGCTGATGAAGGAGTTGTGACCAACAAAAAAACACTGAAGTGGGCTGTGAAGAGCAGGTGATTAACTAAAACACTGGAAAAAGGAAACTACAGCTTTTCAAACTTTAAAAAGTATTACTCAGGGTTTAGTGGTGGGGTATTTCTGGCAAGTGAATGTGGATTATAAGCATTACTTTATTAATGATTTATTTATGTATTTAGATAATATTTGAATTCTACAAATGTGCAATATTGTTTAAATCGATTACATTCAAGTTAATACAAATGGTGTAGGACAATATCCAATGGAAAACAGCAAATAAATGTTTGTGTGGAAATACAATTGTTGTTCGACCAGGAAACTACTGTATCTTACATCCTGTTCATTGTAATAAAACGTAATGAAGTCCATAAAAATAAGTTAACTTAATAGATAAGATTTGGATTTTGATATTAAAGATGACATAAAAATTAGAATGTTAAACTGAACATGCTGCTGTGTTACTGTCGCACCAATCAGACACTCTGCCTTTAAAAGTGAGCCATCGTTTTATAAATTACATTGTTATTCAATTATTGGAGGGATATTATCCTACACTCATACCTCTACTGTACTGTATCCCCCTCTTTTATAGGGAGGTTGACCGTTTTATTGGCAAGTTTATTTAAAAGTCAGCAAGTAAGTAACAAAGTTGCTGGAAAGATCATGGGGCACCCATGATCTTTCCAGCTGTGTTCACTATGTGTTGCAGGGCTCTCCTGTAGTAGTCAGTGCAGCTCCCGCCCCACACAGTGATGCAACTGGACAGGATGCTCTCAATGGTGTCCCGGTAGAATGTGCCGCTGTGCTTTCTTTGCCAGTGATGCAGTGTTGGTGGTCCAGGAGAGGTCTTCACTGATGTGCACCCCCAGGAATTTGGTGCTGCTCACTCTCTCCACAGCAGCACCATCGATGGTCAGTGGTGGGTGTTCGTTGTGCCATCTCCGAAAGTCAACAACAATCTCTTTGGTTTTGCTGACATTCAGTAGAAGGTTGTTGTCTCTGCACCACGTGGTCAGAAGGTTGACTCCTTCCTGCAGTGGCTCTCGTCGTCCTTGGTGATGAGTCCCACCAGAGTTGTGTCGTCCGCAAACTTCCCCATGTGATTGGTGCTGTTGAAATGACATTGTTATTCAATTATTGGAGGGATTAACTTGGCAACAGTCCCATACAATTGGAGCAGCAGTAATTATTAGATTTAAAAAAAAATTATAAATTAAATACAACGTTGACTTTCATAAATGATTATCCACGTAACTTTAACTATATTGCTTATACTTGATCTAACTCCCCCCCCCCCCCACACACACACACACACACACGCACCCTACTCCAACCAACCCCTGGCGATCCGATCGTATATTGGCATTCTGGAACAACCATCATTGGCCAACATGAAAATAGAGACATCTCCGAACCCAAACTTCACTGAGGGGTGCACCTGCTGCTGGGGGCTTTCCAACTTCCAGCAACACGTGGCAAGTGGGGCCCACTTAGGGTAGCAACTTTCTAACTTACTTGCTGACTATTAAATTAACTTGGCAATAAAACGGTCAACCTCCCTGTAAAAGAGGGGGATACAGTACAGTAGAGGTATGAGTGTAGGATAATAATGTGTACCGTACAGTGAAGTCATGGACAATGCAGGAGGAAAGGACAAGGAATCCAAGTTGCCAGCTCCCTTCTTTTTCTTTGTTCTTCATGTAAAAAAAAAAAACTGAAAACTGCTTTAAGGTATCTCTTTTTGATTTTATATGTTGTTGAAATAAATATATCCAGCCTCCAAAGGAATTGGATTAAGACTTTTCTAGTTTCTCCTATTCTTATCCATCCTCAATGAACATACCCCAGAAGCTTGCTGGGCACTAGCCTCTAACTTGGGAGATTGTTAACAAGTGACTGCAATTCTTCGTAGGAGGGAACAAGAGTTATAGTCTCATCTTAGAAAACTCTTGGATCACATAACAATACATACATGCATACATATTATTTTGCTCTTACTTCTGGCATGATTCTTCATGTTTGTTCAGTTTAGGGTTAGCGTTAGTATCAGTTTATTGATATTATTACTGTGTGTCAGTGTGTGTTTCCTTTGTTTGTGTGTCTGCTTGCCCCTGTGTGTGTGTGTGTGTGTGTGTGTTTGTGTGCTTGTGTGCGCGCGCACGTGCGTGCGTGCGTGTGCTGTCTCATAAAGTGAGGCTATAATCCAAAATGTCTCACAATTACATACATACATTTTTTAAATGGGTGGCCTCAGCAGGAATTGAACTCCTAGCCTAGAACGTTTGGATATGGTTTTGACCGACAGGAGTGAGCTCCAATTGCTTATCTGTTTTACAACCTAACCAATCAAACAGTAGGGAGGGAACTATAACTAGTAGTCATCGGTTGACAGTCGCTTTTTCTGTCACTTTCTCTGTTTCAGTGTGTGCTGATCACTTGACTACCATTTCTAAAGCGGAAAAGGGTGCGTCTCGAGGTAGCCTACAGTTAAACCTTTGATCTTTAATCATAATGTTAAATTTTAAACAGAATCTTCTCTCAATTGATACCATGGACTGTTTGTGATATAGATAGACCATCATATTTTCCTTATGCGAAGGAAAACTTCGAAAACCAAAGTTTTGTTCCCCACTGACAGCAGGTGCTCCAGACAGCAAAACAGCAACCGAAGTGGATGCCCTTATTGGCAGGTAATATGTTTATGCATACATACATACATACATACATACATACACACATGCATGCATGCATACATGCATGCATACATAGCCTGGGCCTGCTAACTGACCCTGTCTCTGCCCAGGCCTGCTAACTGACCCTGTCTCTGCCCAGGCCTGCTTACTGACCCTGTCTCTGCCCAGGCCTGCTAACTGACCCTGTCTCTGTTGAGCCCTGGTAACTGTCTCTGTCCAGGCCTACTAACTGACCCTGTCTTTCTCCAGGCCTGCTAACTGACCCGGTCTTTCTAAAGGCCTACTAACTGACCCTGTCTTTTTCCAGGCCTGCCGTGGGCGTGAGTTCGACCTCCCTGTGACTGGCATTGCCGGGGACAGTGACGAAGAGGAGGAGCAGGTGGTGGCGGACGATGGTGTGTTCCACACACTGCCTGCTGGTGCTGACTTCCTCATGTGCTACTCTGTGGCCAAAGGTGAGACAGT
This sequence comes from Gadus macrocephalus, assembly GCF_031168955.1. Lineage (NCBI taxonomy): Eukaryota > Metazoa > Chordata > Actinopteri > Gadiformes > Gadidae > Gadus > Gadus macrocephalus. The sequence continues at coordinate 15,235,028 of NC_082384.1, forward strand.
TGGAAAAGGGGGGTTTTGAGGGCCTTTTTGAATGACGGCCGGGGGCTAGCCTGTCCGATGTGGTTGGGGGTGGGGGGGGTATCTTCCAGAGGCAGGGTGCGACAGCTGAAAAGGCCCTGTTTCGTGGGCTCACGCAGGATACCCAAAACAACCGGCACAGTCCTTCCGTCATTCTTTGATTCTGAGTCCTAATTCTTTGTGTAACTCCCATTTTTTTCTCTGCAAAAAAAGTAATTTGCAAAACCATGCCCTTTTCATGAAAAATTGAAATGCGAAAAATATTTGAATATAAGATTGATTCTCTCCCGGAAGGTTTATGTAAAGAAAAACTATACATCATTAGTCCGTATTCTTCCTGCATTAAAAGTTCTTGATCCTATCAAACTCTAGTCTGTGTACAGCTCATTCAAATGGATTTGTTCACCTCAATCCCACATGAACCATGACTCTGGTGACAGTGGCTTACTGACAAACAAGTACGCACTCCTGCAACCCCTCATTGTTCAAAGGGGAATTGAACATTGAGGGGATGCAAGAGTGCTTACTTGTTGGTCTGGACTTGTGTTAGTGGGGCCTTAATACAGTATTTGAAGACGTTCAAGAAATCAGCTATGATGCAGAATTACGGCCACTATGAGCCAGTCCCACAATGAGCTTTCCACAAACGTGCCGTTTTTTACAGGCGGGTCAAGGTGGAGGGTGTGGCCCTGAGCAGCTTGCGGCCACGGTACCATGCACTAGTGTTTACTGCGGATGTAGCGCAATTGCTCGGATTCATAATATCATCCAGAGGCACAGGTGCGGAGGTTCCCTGGAGTTCACAGAGCTGCTGACCCTGGTGAACAGTAAGGTGTGCAAGCGGTCCGTCTCAGATGCCATCGGGAAGAAGCAGATTCCCTGCTTCGCTTCCATGCTCACCAAGAAGCTTTACTTCCGACCAAAACATTAGAAGTTTTATTTTTTGAAAGGGTCATAGGTGAATAATGTTTTATTATCCTGCCTGAATCATTCTCATAATTTGGAACTAATGTGTTGGCTAAATTGACAATGCACCATCATATGGAAGTCATAAAGTTTCATAGAGTGGGATTAACAATCATGAAGCGTAATTCATTTTGGATATAAATATATATTTATTTCCTAAAGGTTCAAATGCATCAAACAAACTATAAGAGGGCAGAAAGAAACAAAAATAAAGTCAATCACTAAAAGATATTATAGGCCCCACACACCTTTTTCGTTTACTTTTAAGACTCTCAACCCAAAAAAATATGAAAATGTGTTTTATATTATAAGGCTTTACAACAGGACCATTTTAGCATAGAGTACCTCCGGGATGTTTTTCTGTTAAAGATGTAGGTTTATTGTCTGCATGGAGTCAGATATCCAGCATACGATACCAACATACTATGATGCATGTTGTATAGTGTGTACACCTGGTGACCTTGGGTGTCTTGAAAGGCGCCTCTAAATTAAATGTATTATTATTATTATTATTACACAGCCTCATGTTTGAGTAATAATCCAATGTATGGTGTCTAAAACAACTCAGGAACCATGTTTATCATCCTCTAGCCACCTGTGTACCTGTAAAATGTATGGTTCCTCAGCAGTTTCTATGCAATAAAACCTTATGTTCAATCAAGCTTTGACTTTGGGTTTCAGTTGCTGAGATTCATTTGGGGCCAGAAAATGTATTGGGGGTGGGGGGGAGAGATTGTTTCAGAAAATGTAAAAGTGTAGCTTCAATATATGGTGAGTTTAATTATTTAATCATTTAAAAAAACAAAAGGATTCAAAAATGAAAGCTCTGAATGGTATTTCACAATTGAATTAGTCATAAGTCCGCCCCGACATATGTTGCTAGGAGAGACTGAATTACATAGTTGAACTTTGATTTACAACACTGAACACTGTAATCAGCTTTGGTTTCTCTTTCACATTAGTACTTTTCCAGACATTGTATTGTCAGCCAATTGGTTCCAAGGGACCAACGGCAGTGCAACAATTCTGAAATGGCTGTCGATAACATTATATACAACTGGTTTAATGATTAATGATGAAATTAACCACACATTTCAGTTTTACACCCCTAGGGGGCATTTACAAGTCCCCATGTGCACAGATGAGATCAGGCTGAACTAACTTATTACAACCAGTGTAATGTTCAAAAATCGAATGGATTCAGTCATCGGTTGAAGTCGAATCAGCTTCCTGCTGCTTTTTGATGAACTCTGAATCGTCGTGCACAAAGAGGTTCTGCGGTTGTTAATTCAAACTTGACATTTAAGGGGGGGAAGTGGAGAGAGTGAGCTTCCTAATAGCTTGGTGGATGAAGCTGAGGGGAGAGAGGGGAGAGAGAGTTCAGCTTCCTGACAGCCTGGTGGATGAAGCTGTTTGTTAGCCTGGTGGAGCGGGAACGGAGGCTCCGATACCTTCTCCCAGAGGGCAAGGGGCTGAACAGACTGAGTGCGGGGTGGCTGGCGTCACTCTCAATCATGGTTGCTTTGTGGGTGAGGCCACTCACTCTCTCCACAGCAGCACCATCGATGGTCGTGGTGGGTGGTGGGTGTTGGGTGTGGCGTCTCCTGAAGTCAACAACAATCTCTTTGGTTTTGCTGACATTCAGCAGGAGGTTGTTTTATCTGCCCCACGTGGTTAGAAGGTTGACCTTAATGTCGTGGATCTCGTTGTCCTTGTTGATGAGACCCACCAGAGTTGTGTCGTCCGCAAACTTCCCTGTGTGATTGGTGCTGTAGGTTGGTGTGCAGTCGTGAGTCAGCAGGGTGAAGAGCAGGGGACTGAACACACAGCCTTGGGGGGCTCCTGTGCTGAGTGTGATGCTGCTCGAGGTCTTGTTGCTGACTCGTACAGCTTGTGGCCTCTCACTGAGGAAGTCCAGCAGCCAGTTGCAGAGGGAGGTGTTGAGCCCCAGCTGGTCCAGTTTACAGATGAGTTGCTATGGGATAATGGTGTTGACTGCTGAACTGAAGTCTATGAAGAGCATTCTGGGGTGGGGCCTGGGTGGAAAGCAGAGCTGATTGCATCCTCTGTGGACCGTTTGGCTCTGTATGCAAACTGGAAGGGGGCCAGGGTTGGGGCGAGGATTGATTTGATGTGTGACATGACTAGCCGTTCAAAACACTTCATGATGATGGGGGTAAGTGCCACAGGGCAATAGTCATTGAAGGAGGATGGAGCAGGTTTCTTTGGCAGAGGTATGATGATGTTGGCCTTGAAACGTGATGGAAAAGCAGTCTCAGAAAAGAGTTAAAAACATCCGTGAAGACATCCATTAAGCTCCTCTTTGCAGGCCTTCAACACATGGCCTGGAATGTTGTATGGGTCTGTTGCACTGCGGGGGATGATAGTGGAGAGAGTCCTCTTCACCCTGGCAGCAGACAGGCACAGAGGGTGATCGTGGGGGGTGGGTGGAGTTTTCTGTGGGTTTGTGGCTTCAAACCATGCAAAGAAGCTGTTGAGGTTGTTGAGCAGAGAGATGTTGTCGTAGAGAGATCTGTGGCGCAGACTTGTAGTCCGTGATGGTCTGAATGCCCGGCCACAGTCTCTGCTCGTCTCTGTTGTCTGTGGCAGGTTATCTTTTTTGTATAGTCCTGTTTTGCTTTCCTGATGGCACGGGACAGATTGGCTCTCGCTGTTCTCAGGCCAGTTTTATCCCCGGCTCGGCGTTGTCTCTGGTCCTCAGCAGCTGGTGGACATCCCCTGTCAGCCATGGCTTCCGGTTAGCCTGAATGATGATAGTCTTTGTATGAGTCAAATCATCGATGCTCTTACTCATGTAAGAAGTAACAGTGTCTGTGTATTCCTCAATGTCTGTGTGGTTGTTGTATGTGGTTGAGCGAGAAGTTAACGGAGCCGTGCACTAGGCCCTCTCGAATGCCGGGCCGAAACAACATTTGTTGCACTACGACTCCTTTCAGCTGCCCACCCCTCCTTCTCCAGCAAAAAATAATTACAGAAGAAGGCTAATAAAACGCTTGCGGTGGCGTTTTGAAAAGAGAAAACTTAAATTTTTTAGTACATGGCATAAAGATGATTATGAGCCTTTGATTGATATGATTGGAGACACATTTTTTGCGGAGACACATTCTTGTTCCCCACTTTGGAGTGAACGGAGATATCTACTTCTGGGCCCCTTGAATCGAGGGACCAGTCCACAGCCCGCTTAAACAGCTGCAATACCAGGCTTGGCCGCTGAGCACTGGTGGATTAGGGAAGTATGCACTGTTACTGGGGGCTTGGGTGTGACCCACACAAAGACCATCACCACATGGGCTAAACCGGAAGCGATGGCTGACAGGGGATGTCCACCGGCTTCTGAGGGCCAGAGACAACGCCTTCTGAGCCGGGGATGAAACTGGCCTGTGATCAGTCAGTAACCTGCTCTTTGAAAGACAGCAGAGACACACAGAGCCTGTTTCAGGGCCTTCAGACCATCACATGCTACAAAACCCGCACCAAAGAACTGCGACAGCAAAATGTTTCTGCCCAAAAACCTGAACAGCTTGAGATTTGTTGAGAAAACCACTTCCCCCCCACACCATATATTGAAGCTACACTTCCCCCTCTCCCCCCACACAAAATACATTTTCTTGCCCCCAATGAATCTCAGCAACTGAAACACAAAGTCAAAGCTTGATCGAACATAAGGTTTTATTTCAAAGACAGGAACCATGCATTTATACAGGTACGTCGTGCTAGCAGATGGTAAACATGGATCCTGAGTTGTTTTATACACCATTGATAAACATTATTATAAAACTTGAAGCTGTGTACTGATTACTCGCTATGAAACTTTATGACTTCCATATGATGGTACATTGTCCATTTAGCCAACACATCAGTTACAAATGATGGGAATGATTCAGGCAGGATATAAAATCCCATTCACCTACAACCCTTTCAAAAAATAAATCATCTGTGAACATTATCAAAAGCCGGGCTATACAATCACAGAACCGATTTGAGATTATCGATCTGATACTACTTTTTTGGTCGGAAGTAGAGCTTCTTGGTGAGCATGGAAGCAAAGCAGGGAATCTGCTTCTTTCCTTTGAGCTCTTTGTCTCTGCATTTCGGAACGGAACGCTTGGCCACCTTACTGTTCACCAGGGTCAGCAGCTCTGTGAACTCCAGGGTATTTCCGCAACCCTTCAGGGTCTCGCAGAGGTCCTGGATGTACCAGGAGCCAAAGGAGGGATCCCTAAAGGAAAAATACCCTGAACACACACACACATACACTGACTGTTATATCTGTCTTTGCAGGACAGCAATAGTGAACCCCAAAATTGTAATTTGAGGTTTATACATACATAGAAACACAAATCAAAGTGAAATATGGTTTCATTTTCAAAGGCCATTGATTTGAAAATTTGTTTGCTATGTGTGTGACTTCTGCCCATTGTTGGGGAACAAGTTGAAATCGGGTTTGGTACGATGACTATGGGAGAGCTGTTGAGGTCTGGGCCCTTTGCTCCCACTGCACGTTCAGACCAACAAGTAAGCACTCCTGATACTTGATAGTCGCATTAGGCATGCATGTTTACAGTCAATCGAATTGGAATTTGAATTTGTGTTCTGCGCATGCTCGAGATCTTTTACGTGGGCCGTGAGCCAGAAGTAGAAGGAGATGGTAGTCGTGTTGTTATCGCTGTTGGAAAACGAGAAATGGCGATTTATCTAAAAAGGTGTCGCAGAAAATGGAGGAAGCCAGTGTTGTGCCAATGTAGTTACCCCCTATAAGAAGTGTATAATAATCAACATGCATTCAGTACACCCTACGCTTTGATTTCACCCAAGGCTGAATTAAAAGTACATGTTTTCTAAATGTTTGTCATCAACAAGGTTGTAAAGTAGTAACTGGCATATGAATGTTTCTTTCTCAAGACGGGTTAATGATCTTTATTCATTCATTGCGCCGCGGCCGAACTGAGAGGGCTATTCTCTGATGATATGAATCTAAAAGACTCCGTTGGGTACTCCGACTCTCTGGTACTTCCACAAGTAAAGACCCGAAGTGGGGGTTATCTCAGCCATGGTGGAGAAGGAATTGGGGGGAAAGGTACTTTGGCTTTGACTCTGAATTCCAGATTGAACCGCGACATGGAGGAGAAAGGGATTGTTGCCGTATGCAGACTCCCAGCGGAGCTGCTCCGCCACCGGAGGAGCTCCTCTCGGTCGTATACCGAGTCCTCCGGCGTTGGAGCAGCTGCTCCGCCGTCGGAGTCTGCCTACGACCGAGAGGTCGGAACAATGGAGCATCGGAGAAATGACATGAAACCAGAGTTGAACTGACAGCTGTATACTGAAAACATATTTTTGTAGTTGTAAATGAACTTTCCGGGACTAAATCTATCTCACATTTGATTTTCTTTTAGGTTTCCCTTTTTCGTGTATAGGGCAATTTGTATTTTGCAAAAGAAAAAGAAAAATTGCAGAGAAAAAGCATTTAGCAGGTAGGATTAAGATGCATAATTAGGTCGCAGAATCAAAAGAATAACTGAAGGTCTGTGCTGGTGGTTTTGGGTATCCTGCTTGAGCCCACGAAACAGCCCCCCCCCCTCCCCCCGTCTCACCTTTGGCCACAGAGTAGCACATGAGGAAGTCAGCACCAGCAGGCAGTGTGTGGAATACACCAGCGTCCGCCACCACCTGGTGCTCCTCTTCGTCACTGTCCCCGGCCATGCCAGTCACAGGGGGGTCGTACTCACGCCCACGGCAGGCCTGGAGAAAGACAGGGTCAGTTAGCAGGCCTGGAGGAAGACAAGGTCAGTTAGCAGACCTGGACAGACAGTTAGCAGGCCTGGACAGAGAAAGGGTCAGTTAGCAGGGCTGGACAGATAAAGGGTCAGTGAGCAGGCCTTGGCAGAGACGGGGTCAGTAAGCAGGCCTGGAGAGAGACAGGGTCAGTTAGCAGGCCTGGAGAGAGACAGGGTCAGTTAGTAGGGCTGGCTATCACCCCTTACTTAGCATTTGGATAGCTATTCACATGGTCACGGTTTGATTATACTTTTATTCAATATGGAGAATCAATGAGGATTACTTCAGTTAAAATACCAATTGCTTAAAAATGGGATATCCAGCACATCCAGTCTTTGACTTGCTCAATGCACTGGCACAGCAGATTTATGGGCCGATAGTCATTTGGTGATAGCGATAAATAGAATTGCGTGTCATCAATATAGCAATGATGGTCAATATTGTTATTTTGCATGATTTGCCCTAGTGGAGCATGAAGATGTTGAATAAAGAGGGTCCTAAGATTGAAACTTGTGGGAATGCACAGGTCGCGTTGGTTGACTCTGATACAAAGTCACCAATGGAAACAAAGGAGTTCCTATTTTGTAGGTAGGACCTAAACCAATTTAAGACCGTGCCTGAAAGCCCCACCAACTGTTCTATCCTGTCCAAAAGTATTTTATGGTCTACAGTGTCGTCTTGAAGCATTAGTATTGAGGTTTTGCCATAGTCAAAGACGGATAACACGAAAGTGTTTAGATGGATGTCATAGTTGTGTAACTTTACACAACATTGTAAAAGTGAAACCAAAACTGTTAACTCAGTGTTGTCAATCAAAATGTTCCCAAAGTTCAAAGTTCAAAGAATAGTCTATACAATATATTATAGAATATACATTAGTAGTATAAACAGTATAATTCAGTGATGTTTAGAGTATTATTGAGTATTATGTACAGCATATTTTAGTATTATACACATTAGTAGTACAAACAGTATAATCGAGAATTGATGTTTACAGTATTATTGAGTATTATACCTGTAGTATAAAGATCTTAGGCTTCCCGACGAGGTTTCTGCACTTGTCTCCTTTGAACAAGGCGGTAACTTCGTCGATGCTGATGTCTTCATCGTGCGCACACACCTTGTCTTTCTCACCATGACTCAGGAAGACACACACGAAGCAGTCCGCGTTCACGTTGTGGTCATCCAGCGCCGCTAGTAGAAGAGCACATTTTAGATTTAAGTTTAAGAAGCTGTTCAACAGACGAGACAAATTCATTGACGTTAGCAATGGAGCCTGTGTGTCTTACCTTCTTTAATCTTGGCCAGAATGTCAACCCTCCTCAGATCCTGATGGACTGTGACATCAAAGTTTAACTCTTTAAATCTAAGAAAAGGAAGGGATTTCCCAAACCACACGCACACACACACACACACACACACACACACACACACACACACACACACACACACACACACACACACACACACACACACACACACACTGGTGTGTCTAATTTATTGTAGTGGGTATATGGTGATTGGGGTATGACAAAAACAGACATATAAGCTCACAGATTCAAAATCCAAACATTAAACCTGTTCAATATTTACTATCTGATATCCTGTAGTGTGGGTAGGACCCCGACCACAGCCAATCGCAGTTAAGTTATCTTAACAAAATCCAAGGCGAAAGCAAATGTGTGTTGGTCTTTGGAAATAGAGGAACAGCTTTTGATTGCGAGAGATTTGGTTGTTATGCAATGGAATCAGTTTGTGTGTTGTGTGCTGCGTTAGCAAACAGTTAAATGTATCTTAATCTATGTAAGGTGTGTGGTCTCTCAAGTTTTCTAAATCATTTAGTGTGTACCCAGCATAATACAGTTTTATTTGATTTTATTGAAACAGCTGTGATTCCATAGCAGTGCCCCGTTAAAAGCAAGCTTTTAGTTTGTCAAAAAGCAGCAGCAGGCTGTTTTATTGTTAGACGACAACCGATGATAATTTGATCCATTGGATTTTTGAACATTACGCTGGTTGTAATAAATTGGTTGAGCCTGATTTCATCTGTGTACAGATGGTTGTATACCTGTCGTCCAAATAATCGACTGCATTGTGCAAACCAGCAAACATGCTTCAAAAACTAAAATTTACAGTGGAAACGCAGGCCAAAGAATTTTAACATAATAGAACTACAACCACCATGGCAATTGTTTTTTGTCCAAAAGATAAAACCTATACATATACGTTTAAATAGAGACGTGTAACCTTATCTCCAGATTGTTGCGGTCAATGTTGGTCCCAGAACGAGTCTTCTTACGAAGGAAGGTCTCCTGGTTGAAGATGAGTGCCATGCCGCGACTCTTGTGGTTCATCTTGTACTCCCCCAGAGTGAAGTCACTTTAGACAGTAACCATGAGGCAGCACACGTGCACACACACACACACGTACACAAACACACACACACACACACACACAGTAGGATCAGAAAGAAACTGATTTTGTAAGATGAGTCCTATACAACCAAGGAGATCAGGCCAGAAACATACATACATGTATGTATGTATGTATGTATGGATGGATGGATGGATGGATGGATGGATGGATGGATGGATGGATGGATGGATGGATGGATGGATGGATGGATGGATGGATGGATGGATGGATGGATGGATGGATGGATGGATGGATAAACATATTACCTGCCAGTAAGGGCATCCACTTCAGTTTGATTGCCAGAATATTGTATGAAAGAAATGAAGCACAAAATTAAATATCACACATCAAAATAGCCAATATCAATATGGCTTATTTTCCTTATTTTCAAATTTTGCCCAAAACGATTTTACCTCACTATCACTATATTGTGTTAACCCGTCCCTAACCCTACAAATGAAGCGAAAGACCGGTGTTACACCCAATTTCTGCGACCCACCGAAAAGTGTGACCCCAGGGAGCGCTGTTGCACATTTTCTGCAACATGCGCGCAGCACGACTTTGAAGTAGACAGGCATGAAGTCGAAAAAACTGTGTGCATTATAACAAAAACATAAAAACAACATAAGATCTACCCCCTACCCCTCACCTTGTTATTTGCAATGTGTTTAATAAATAGATTTGGTTTGATTAGCATTTCACAGACCCATACAATGGATAGGGCGTTTAGTAGACGGTCCATCACCGTTGCTTCTTTCCCTATAAAAAGCTACAGTCAGTGTTTAATTAGTTGATGTACCTTTGAGCATTTCCTATAAAATGCTACTGTGTAGAATTAATGTTTGTATCAAGAAAATAAAGACTCGCCCTCTGGGGTCACACTTTTCGGTGGGTCGCAGAACCGGGAAAAAAAAAGGCACTGTCATTGAGGCCCCGACCAGCACTTCCCAACCTTTCGCACTTGTGTACAGGTTGGGTTGCTAACGCACGTATATTTATTTCTGTACTTGAAATAAAGAAACATAGGCTATCTATTTACAGCCATTCCCAAGTTTCATAACCACGATTCCTTAACCCAACCATAAAAAATGAACATAGAAATAAAACCATTTCTGGCCAACCGACAAATCCTTGGACATCAATGATCCCCATTGCCCGCCGCACCACGTCTGGGTAACCAGACCGGACCTTAACAGGGCGCTTTCCCACAGAACAGTAATCGATTTTCAGTGGGCAATCCTTTGCTGCCACTTGCTAGTGCCAAATTAAACACACAATTAAACAAATCGGTCAGTAAGGCGTGGCCGCGTGTCCGAACGGCCGACCCGAGGGCTGATGCACGTCAGCCCAGCGCGGAAGTGCCCGATAAGCCCGATGCAGTTCAGCCCAGACTAGATGTATATAGCTGCATGTTCTTCTGCTGTATAACAATGTCACTCACCTCCATGGTCGGTTGCCGTTTTGCTTTCTGAACCAACATCTGCTGTCAGTGGGGAACACAACTTTAGTTTGTCTATATCACAAACAGTCCATGTTATCAATTGAGAGAAGATTCTGTTTGCAATTGAACATTATGATTAAAGATCAAAAGTTTAAAGGTGGGCTACCTCTACCCGGATCCTTTTCCACTTTGGACATGGTCGTAGGCAAGTGATCAGCACACAAGACAGAGCTGTAAATGTGACTGTGTAAACGCGGAATCGCGGATGAATAATTAAAGTTCCCTCCCTACTGTTTGATTGGTTATGTTGTTAAACAGATAAGTAATTGGAGCCAACTCCTGTCGGTCAAAACCATATGCAAACCATATGCATATGACGACCCATGGCAACATATTAGTCAAGTTGAATAAAATTGGATAACAGAATTTGTATATAGCTACACAGTAGGCCTACAGAATTGTAACAGTGAAATATTATCAAAACACAAACAAAAGTTATTAATGTCCAAACTTTTTCTTATTCTTCCAAATAGACAGAGACGTATTAAAAGTAAATGTTACAGAACTGATCTTGAAATATAATCTGAATGAAAATTTGCCCCTTCATTCCTTAATCATTATGTATTTTTTCTTCAACTCATATGTTGAAGCTACACTTCCACATTTCAGAAATGAACTACTCCTCTCATTTTACTTTTTGACCCCAAATAATGCAACTGAACAACAGGGTCAGAGCTTGTTCAATCATAAGGCTTTATTTAGAAATCGTTGAGGAATCATATACTTTACAGTAAGATCGAGCTAAATGAAAACATGTCTCCTGAGTTGCTTTAGACATATGCAGCACATATAGTGTTTGATTATAAAGGTACGTCTTTAACAGACATACAGAAATACATTTATACATATGTCTCATTAAGAAAATACCACTGGTGTCAAAGTGATGACAGTGAGATGAAGGTCTGCTACAAAAACAATATCTGTTTGAACTCCAGGCATTGGAGGTATCCTCTTCTGACAAGTGACCGGCAGCCTTCACCATGCCCCGTTGATCAGCTCAACTGACCATCCACCATTGGCTACTGGGGGGAGAGGGGTAGGGGTTCGATTTCCTGCTGAGGCCACTCGTTTGTATTTGTGAGACATTTTGGATTATAGCCTCACTTTATGAGGCAGCACACGCACACACACACACACACACACACACACACACACACACACACACACACACACACACACACACACACACACACACACACATGAGCATGCACACACAAATAGGTATTCAAACACACACACATGGCCATGCACACACACACACACACACACACACACACACACACACACACACACACACACACACACACACACACACACACACACACACACACACACACACACACACACACACACACACGGGCAAGCACACAAACAAAGGAAACACACACAGACACAGTATTAATTTAAATAAACTGATACTAACCCTTAACTGAACCAACATGAAGAATCAGGCCACAAGTAAGAGCAAAATAATATGCTTGCATGCATGCATTGTTATGTGATCCAAGAGTTTTCTAAGATGAGACTTTAACTCTCGTTCCATTCTACGAAGAATTGCAGTCACTTGTTAACAATATCCCAAGTTAGATGCTAGAGCCCAGCAAGCTTTTGGGGTATTTCCATTGAGGATGGATAAGAATAGGGGGCTGGATATATTTACTTCAACAACATATAAAATCAAAAAGATACCTTACAGCAGTTTAAAAAACAAACCAATAAAACCAATCTAATGATCATCTTCTGAAGGGAGCTGGCAACTTGGGTTCCTTGTCCTTTCCTCCTGCATTGTCCGCACAATCTTGATTTTCTTCGACTTCCCTGTGCTGGACTAATTATTATCCCACACTCATACCCCTACTGTACTGTATCCCCCTCTTTTACAGGGAGGTTGACCGTTTTATTTAATAGTCAGCAAGTAAGTTAGAAAGTTTCTATAGGCCTACCCTAAGTGGACCCCACTTGCCACGTGTTGCTGGAAGTTGGAAAGCCCCCAGCAGCAGCTGCACTCCTCAGTGAAGTTTGGGTTCGGAGATCGCTTCTATTTTCATGTTGGCCAATGATGGTTGTTCTAGAATGCCAATATACGATCCGATCGCTTGGTTGGAGGAGGGGGTTGGGAGGGAGTTAGGTCAACTATAAGCAATATAGTTAAAGTTACGTGGATAAACATTTATCAAAGAGTCAACGTTGTATTTCATTTATAACATTTAAAAAAATATAATAATTACTCCTCCAATAATTTAATAGCAACGTAATTTATAAAACAATGGCTCCCTTTTCAAGGTTGTATGTCTGATTGGTGCGATAGTATCACAGCACCATGTTACGTTTGGCGTAAATATCGACGGTTCAACCGGTGCAGCTGCACTGGGGCCCAGACGCTGTCAGGGGCCCATGGAGGAAGAAAAAAAAAAGGAGGGGCCGGGTCGGTAAGGTAGGCTAACGCTGAGTGTAGGCTAACGTTAGTCACCTGTAACATTAGCCACACGGTGGTGACAATAGCAGTTCTCTCTAGTGGCTGTGTGTGTGTCCAAGCGTGTGTGTGTGCGCTTTTGTTTAGAAAAAATATATATATTTGCACCGGGGCCTATCACCATGATGTTACCCTGCTACGCTTAACAGTGTGTGTGTGTGTGTGTGTGTGTGTGTGTGTGTGTGTGTGTGTGTGTGTGTGTGTGTGTGTGTGTGTGTGTGTGTGTGTGTGTGTGTGTGTGTGTGTGTGTGTGTGTGTGTGTGTGTGTGTGTGTGTGTGTGTGTGCGTGCGTGCGTGTGTGTCTGTGTTTAGTTTACCTCTCCTTTAGCGAGTGCACTAATGGCTCCTGGCACATCCAGGATCCGTGCAAGGCTCTGCAGAGGTTCAGGAAGGTGTCCAAGCCGTCCATCGAGAATTCCAGAAAAATCCATCGGGAAGAAGCAGATTGCCTGCTTCGCTTCCATGCACATCAAGAAGCTTTACTTACGACCTTAACAATAGATGGCCGATTGATAATCTCAAAGTGGTGCATATGATTGAATAGCCCAGCTTTTGGAAATGTTAACAAAAGTTATATTTTGTAAATGAGTCAAACAACCAGGCAGAAAGAAACAAAGACAGAAAGTTAATCACTTAAAGATATCATGGGCCCGGCACAAGTTTTTTGTACCAACATACTGTGATGCAAGTTGTGTATTGGGTTGTTCTATCACAGAGCTTTATGTTTTAATAATAATCAAGTGCTTATAATGGTTTCTAAAACAACTCAGGAACCATGTTCACCATCTACTAGCCACCTCTTAAAGGTATGGTTCTTCAAATGTTTCTTTGAAATAAAACCTTGTGTTCATGCTGTGACCCTCAGCCACTGTGATTCAATGGCTGAAATGTATTGAGGGCTGCTTAGTTCTGTAAACGTGTAGCTTCAACATTTGGAAAAGAATGACGGGTGATATGGAACATTTTAATTATTATTATCAATATTATATAACAAGACCAGTTCTCCATCATTTACTTTTAAATTCACTTGCCTTTATTACAGTAAGAAATGAAACCCTGAGATGCAAGGTATACTTCGAAAATAAGTCGACTTTTGGGGGCCCCTATCACAGATACGCATGAATGTGATAGGGCAGTGCAGATGTATATTTTTTAGTTTCTTCTATTCCCTCACTTCATGTACCTGTAATTGTGGTATGGGGTTGGCTTGATTGTAATGGAAAGCAAAAACTGAATTATTATTCATTTGTATTTTGAAAATATTTGACTGGCATTCTGCTTTGCAAATAACTCTTTATAGTTAAATGAATAAATCTTACATGTTGAATATAATACATTTTAATAATTTAATCAGATATTGCAATAACAACCGAAATGGCTACTACAGTAGGCCTACCTATATTAATAATAATAATAATAATACATTTAATTTAGAGGCGCCTTTCAAGACACCCAAGGTCACCTTACAGAGCATATAGTCATCATTCAAAACTATGTAAAACAGACTAGGAATAGAAGAAAAACAGAGGTTAAACATGAAGAGTAATAATTAATAACACTCAAAAACGCCTACAGTGAAGGGGGGACCTCACTAACCACCACTAATATGCATTGTATATATGTATATTAGGCCTACCTATATTAGGCCTACCTATATTAGGCCTACCTATATATAGGCCTACCTGTTTATTGGAAACGTGTATTACAACAGGTTGACTCTTATGCGGAAGTCGTCGCAAATATGGAGTGGTGTGACCGACAGGAGTGAGCACCAATTGAGTCTCCAAATGTTACAACCTAACCAATCAGATTTTAGAGGTGGGTGGGACTATGTTTAGTTTTTATATGTTTACTGGACAAAGCAAGTTGATTTACAACTCCGTCTCAGTTTGTGCTGGTAACTTGATTACAAGCATGTCTAACGCGGAAAAGGGTGGCTGTGGAGGTATTGTTGACATTTGACTAAAATATGATTCAAACCGTATCTCCGCAATGAGCTTGTCGTACCAAGTGATAAACTGCCGACACAGATTAACATTATGCCAGATCGCCAATTGAGTTTTATTTACTGTCAACTTGCCTATCATGTCTGTACCTGATGGGCAAGGCGATTGTACTCTAAAGATCTTTTTTACATAAGGGGGGACTTTGATAAGTGGGTGTGCATTATTGAATACATTCATGTTGTGGAGACGTTGTTTTTTGGGGGTCGTTTCCCTGTTCGATAAGTTGGCTATCACTTCAATGTAGAAAGTTGTATCCAAAACGAAACTGTTGCGATTCAACTGCACGCCTATAGGTTATCAAAAGCAACATATATTCACGTCCCGCAGTGCAATTAAACACTGCCTTATTGCGCTGATTACTGTCTAGATTAATGCTCAATATATATATATATTATGTGTTCAGATATCAGATTAACGCTTATTAAAGATATATAAATGTCGTTTACTATGGATTATGGATGCAATAAGAGGAATGTGCTTTGAGAACCATAAATGGGCTGTTACTTCCGCCATGTCCTACAACATATACATTGACCATGTTGACTGACAGAGGTACCTGATCGTGATTGGTTCAACTGATACATGAGCTGCCTAGAGACATAAAAAATCGACCTTGATACGGATACAATTTAAATTAATGAAATACAGATTTCGCTATATAGTCCCATTCAGATCCATGATTTTCTTTATTGACGTGGGAAAAAATACTAGTTGTGGACAGCAATGTATTTCGTGACATCAACACATTTTCCTTATACGAAATAACTTTGTGTTCTTATACATTGACAGGAGGTATGGCTACAGACAGTAGAAAAGCACCTGGCCGAGCAGGTGAGTGACATTGTCTTCTCTTATTACCATAAGAGAAGATACGTTATTAAAATATGCTGGAAGGCCTACATTACCTAGCTTTCTATTGTTATTTATGTTAACTTTGGTGGTCTATGCTGAGCACCCACGTGGATCTTCAGTCATTACAACCACTAGATCAAAAGCAGGCCTAACTATCCTCTTAACGAAAGGCCGCTTTGAGCAACCATACACAAATTAAAAGGTTTCTGTGCCTCTCCTGCTATGTCATCATATCATAACTCTACGATGTAACTCAACAATGTAACTCGGATGTATTGGAGGAAGAAGGTGATCCTGCTAGGGTGTGGCTTATTGCTCGTCACAGCACGTTCCATCTTTCTCTGCCCGTCACCGAGCTATTGACAGTGGCCAGGGCTGTGTGCGAAGGCAACAATGGCTGCTTGACCCCTCGGTAGGGTGGAGCAGTCCGCACACCTGCTGTATTTAAACAGCTTTTAAACAATTGCTCACCCAAAAGGTCAATCGGGTTTTCATGCATTTCTGACCATTTAAATTGGATGCTGTGGCATACACAATCGAGTGAGTTAATTCACACCTCGTGTCTTTATGCAACATTTAGGCAATCTAACAGAAGTGGATGCCTTTTATGGAAGGTAAGATTATTATTTATATTTATACATACTTATTTGTTTGATACCAGTAGTTCCTGTGGGATCCTTATTGGTAATTCAGTTTTTCAAACGACAATTTGTGTTTACTTTGGCTTAAACTGTTGTGTGTGTGTGTGTGTGTGTGTGTGTGTGTGTGTGTGTGTGTGTGTGTGTGTGTGTGTGTGTGTGTGTGTGTGTGTGTGTGTGTGTGTGTGTGTGTGTGTGTGTTGCCTTATGGTTTCTATCTAAAGTGGCATCTCTTTGGACCCTGCAGAGGAGTACAAGTTCGACCACAAGCGCCGTGGCCTGGTGCTCATCTTCAACCAGGAGAACTTTTTCTGGCAGCTGGGCTTGAACCCGCGCTACGGCACCAACGCTGACCGCTTCAACCTGGAGAAAAGGTATCGCCGTCGCCGTCCCGCAAGCACCCACGCCTCCCCTGTTATCCATGGGTAGAACCTGTCTAACCCGGTCGGGTCTGTTTCCATGGTAATGTAGATGTTGTCTATACTCAGCTATGCTAACTGTTATGCGTGTGAAATCCTTGTTGTAGATTTGAAACGTTGAACTTTGAGGTCAACGCCTATGACAATTTGAAGAGGGAAGAAGTTTTGGCGAAGATCACCGAAGGTAAGACAAAATGGCGTCCGCACTAACGTCAGCAATGTATTGCAAGTCCTCTTGTGTGTTCAAAAGCTAAAGGCATAATATGTAATATTCCCATTTTCAAACATCTTTAAACGACTAGACCTATGTTCTATATTTTGTTTTGACATTTTTATAAAAGAATCCCAAATGTTTCCAACAATTTTCAAACCTAGATAGATGCATTGTTTTATGAAAGGGGACGTGTGTTTCATTTGGTTGCCTGTCAATGCCATCATGTCCCCACTACTCCCTTAACTTCCGGGGATACACTGGAAACAGTAACCCATTAGAAAACAACTTTATTGATAGGATATTTCAATATAGCTTACTACGATGGCATTTGGCTCATGCCAGTCACCCAGCTAAAGCATACTCTAAACTTTATAATGTTACAACAACGTTCAACATTCTCGTAAAGTTGATTTTAGATGGATTGTTTTTACCATGGTTAACGGCGCTAGGGTACCACACAATTTAAATTGCAACCGAAAGATAGCTATTGCTGTATGGTTAATTGAACCATCTAATGGTAAGTTGATTAGTGAACTGTGAAGTTAACATTACATTTTTTTCTGTCACTTGCAGGAGTTTCATTAAAATTAAATTAAATGATATGAATAAACGTGACCAAACATAACGTTATGAAAACTTTAATACATTACCTCATCCGTGAACATGATTTCTGCCTGAGTCACGTCAGAAAGGTTTTCACCAGCAATGGCGGGGAAGACAACAACACCCAGACAGACAACTGACCCTGCGTTACTTCACTGCCTCATCAAACTTCGCCTTTTGTTATTTCTTTGAGTGAGACACCTCGCGGCAGTAATTATACATAGTGATATCAATCTATATATCTTTATAGGGCAACCCTCACTCTCTGCATACACATTAAAAAAAAAAGATGGCAAAATCAAGTCCTGCTTCTGCAGACAAACATATTAGAAAATAGCAGAGTGTGACCGTCCCCTTTAACTTAAAGCTCACCTGTCTGATCCTCCACTAGCGGCGGAGTCTAACCACGTGGACGCGGACTGCTTCATGTGTGTGTTCCTGAGTCACGGCGAGAACGACCACGTGTACGCGTACGATGGAAAGATCAGCATCCACGACGTCACCGCCTTGTTCAAAGGAGACAAGTGCCGAAGCCTCGTCGGGAAGCCTAAGATCTTTATACTACAGGTATAATACTCATTAATACTGTAAACATTACTCCTTTATGCTGTTTGCTTCTACAATATACTCCAGACATGGGGGACTCGAGTCACATGACTTGACTCGAGTCAGACTCGAGTCGCAAATTTGAGGACTTGAGACTTGCTTGACTAACACTGATAAAAGACTCGACTTGACTTTGACTTGGCCTTCATGACTTGAGACTTGACTTAGACTTGAGACAGATGACTCGAAATTACTTTTTTAAAGTTAGATTAAATGTTGGATATGGGATTTGCGATACGCCAGCCGATTTTAAAAATACACAACTCAAATGGTCCTACCCCCTCTCCTTCAACGCTGACTCTTTCTCCACCCATTCCAAGTACCTGGACGCGCAATCACGCAAGAGCGCGAACACAGATGCGCGAGAGTGAGCCAGGCTAGCTAGGTTGGAGTTTAGGGTTGTCTTCTAGTGCTTGGTCCAAATGTGGATTAGCTAGTTAGATAGCTCCAGTAGCTACCGCAGGATAACAACAAACAGAAGCTTGCTCTGGGTCACGAGCTTTGAGTACGTGCACGTGCACGAAGGGGTCACTCGCGGGGAGCGGGGGAGGGGGAGTGCAGTACGACCGTTTGATTGACGTACTTACTGTCCAATGCCACTCCGTGGTTCTGAAAATCATTGGCTGGAGTTTTTCGAGCCCTGCCCGTTCCACAGATGATTGACTTGTTTAATTTTCATGTCAGTAGGCTACTTCTAACTCAGTGGCTGTAAGTGGGTTATAATAATGATTTCAAGTAATTTTCAAGTAAAATTACACCGTCAGAGCCAGAGCGTCAGACTGGGCTGTTCTCAGCATACCGCAAAGAAATTAAGAGGGTTCAAGTTCCAGTCCCCAAATTCAGTTGAACCACTACGTGGACATTTGTGATGGACAGAGCTGCCTTCAGTTTTGGGCCTATTCACATAATGGTTTTGGAATGTTTTGAATAGTTTGAGTTATTGTTAATGTTAAGACATTGTTATTGTTAGTGTTGAAATAAAACTCAACTTATGAACCACTCACTCTACCGATTTTTAAATGTGGAAACTGGGTTAGATGATCAGATTTTTGTATGACTTGACTTGTGACTTGCTTGACCTGAGCAATGACTTGACTTGTGACTTGCTTGATTCTCACCACAGTGACTTGTGACACAGAGACTTGCTTGTGACTTGCACATGAGTGACTTACCCCCACCTCTGATATATACTACTCAATAGTACTGTATACACGACTCAATTATACTGTGTATACTTCTAAAATATATTCTGCAGAACTGCAAGACTTGCAAGGCCACATGTTTTTAATCCAAACCCCTATTGGGAGTCTTTGGGTGTTGTCCCCCAGATAAGACCTTTTTGAATTTAAACATGTAAACAAAAAATTCTGGTGCACGCTGAGCAGAAAATAAAGCAGCAAAAAACCCAATGCGGAACCTTTTAAAAAGGACCCCAGGAACCTAGTTTTTCGGTTTCTAGGGCGGCCCGTGGCTGACTAAAGATTGATTAAGTCGACTCTTAACTCGTCATTTCAAGTTTATGATTTCAAAATTTCTTTGTGGGGCATCACCAAATGATTTGGTTTACAGGGCTGAGAGAGTGATAAGAAAAAACACTGTTGGCATTGTGCTACGGATAATAAAAAAAACCGTTATATGAGCCGTTAAAATCTCTTTTTTAAAAGCAACGGCATCAACAATGCTCAACTGAACATTGGCCTAATGTTATCTGGTAACTATGAGTCTGTTGTTGCCCCTGGTACAGGCTGTTGAGTCATAACATACACAGTATATTGATAATAAGCCAAGTGCTCATAACATTTCTACCCTGATTTATAACACTGTTTTAATGGTGTTGCTTTTACTTTGACACCTTCAGGAGTTAACACAATGTTTTAACCTCAAACCTCAGACCTACTGTAAGTGTGGGGAGTTGATAGGATTTAAAATGAAAGCTGCTTCAAGAAATATACATACAGTCATGAAACTTGCCTTACTGTGCAGGTTTAATGATCAACACTAAAATGTTTTCGTTTCACTTTAGCAACTCTAGGATATGATGACCCCCATTAACTAACTGTAAGAATATGGGCCCATTACACCTACTGACTTGAACTGCTGTTAGATGTTCCTAACTTCGCCTGTCTCTGTCCACCGCCAGGCTTGCCGTGGGGACCAGCATGACCTGGCAGTGACCCCTATGGATGTGGTGGACAGCGAGGCGAAGGTGAACGAGGTGGTGGTGGACGCTGGTGTCCTCCACACACTGCCGGCAGGGGCGGACTTCCTCATGTGCTACTCTGTGGCCGAAGGTGAGACACCAGGGCGCAGTGCACTTCCAGTTTCTTCTCTGGTGTGGTATGGTGATGTGTGGTATATTTAGTATTGATGTGTATTTTAGTCCTACACATATCTTATGTTTGAAATTGGTTGATGGGGGGAAAAGTGGACAGAAGTTTCACATGCCAAATTATTTCTCAATAAAAGGCCTTTTAAAATAAAAATGTATGTGTATATATATATATATATATATATATATATATATATATATATATATATATATATATATATGTATGTCTTACCCTGGTGTTAATATAAAACACATATAATCATAATTGAGTGATCTGCCATTGCTATCGTGCAGAGTATAAATAGGTGTGTGTGTGTGTGTGTGTGTGTGTGTGTGTGTGTGTGTGTGTGTGTGTGTGTGTGTGTGTGTGTGTGTGTGTGTGTGTGTGTGTGTGTGTGTGTGTGTGTGTGTGTGTGTGTGTGTGTTCAGGGTACTACTCCCACAGGGAGACGGTCAACGGCTCCTGGTACATCCAGGACCTGTGCGACACCCTGCGTAGCTTCGGCGAGTCCCTGGAGTTCACGGAGCTGCTGACGCTGGTGAACAGGAAGGTGTCCCTGCGCAGCGTTGGCCACGCCGCCGACCGCAGCGCCATCGGGAAGAAGCAGGTGCCCTGCTTTGCCTCCATGCTCACCAAGAAGCTCTATTTCCGAACCAAACAGTAGGCGACTGTACGGCGTATCGCTGAGCCCTTGTCCCACTTTCGTTTACCTAAAGCCCAGCTTTTGGAGCTTTGATTTTAAAAATGAAATTTCTCTTCCTGTACTGTGTAACCTTCTGACCAAAGCTTTCATTTGAGTTCAAAGTGTCTTCTTTGTATTTGAACGAACGATATTGCTGCATTGAGCATTCGCCAAGTTTTTAATCAAGAGATGGTCACTTAGTGCAGGTTTAACAATGATTGAGTGGAATTCACGTGTTCAATGCATATCTTTGTTATTCATCAATGCTGTGATGCCACTTAGTCCCTCACCACTTCAAATGTCGGTACACGTTTGCTCAGTTCCAAATATGATTCTGTTGTTACTATACTGATATGATGCCAGCGCCATTTTGTAACAACCACATCTACATCATGAAGTACAGTGCCTTTCTTGTTCAACCCTTGTTATCACAGATATGCTGACGTGTTCAACCAATGAGCCTAACTTTACAAAAATGTCCCATTCTTGAAAAGTGTAAAAACACAACGGAAGACGTAGATAAAGTAAGACGGAAAATGTATCACTAACTGATCTAATGGACCTTTTAAGCATATGTCATCAAAAAAGGGAATTCATGTTTGTCTTGTGATGTAGGGCTTTAGACAGAAAATGTCACTGAGCTTGTTTTACAATCAGAGTCGGAGTCAAACACATTCTTAGCATAGAGGTGTGTGTATGTTAAAGATGTTGGTTTAAACCATGCACACTGTGTGACACACTACACTTCTCAGGGAGTCAGTCCACCTGCACACACTACATATGCGACGCATGTGTTTTTATAGTGTTGTGGTGTTCTATCCTTACACGGGTTTACATTAAACTACATATGCAGCTGATGCCTACATTAAACAAATATTTACAAATCATTCCTTTAAGCCTCTGACAAGGCAAATCCGTGTTTTCATTTTAAGTATGTAATTAAGGGCCGTTTATACATCTAATTTGCATCAAAAAATTCTAATGGTTTATTTACTCAAAGGTTATATGCACAATAAGACATTCAATTTTACCACATATATGAATGTTATTTTTGGTAACTTGTCAAAGGCTTTAGGAACAACTCAGGAAAGTTGTTTTCCATCCACAACCGACACTTAAATTGGTTGGGAGGATTCCCCAACAGTTTCTCTTTTCATAAAACGTGTACCATCAGGGAAAGAATGCACAACATAATGTTCTGACAAACAAGCTGCAACTTGTTGCATTTCAGTTGCTCTGCTTATTGGGATACAGATTGGGACCAATGCATTGGCAACGTTTACCATTTTTAACAAAAAATTATCCTCTATTGTATATGTTATGACGGTGTCATTTAGTTTGAAGCCCATCGTGGTTTGTGTGTGACCGGATACCGCATGGGTTGTTCCTCAGGTTGTGCGGAATATGAATTATGGCAAGTGTTTGGTTTGAAAGATCACTGAGGTAAAAAATAAACTATGAAACCACAGATGACTCAGCAATTTATTGTGTATAGCATTCAACAAAAATAACTAAACAAATTTTGTATGCGAATGCCCAAAATGACTACAGAAGAGTAGGGACGTTGAAGTATTTATTCCAATATTCTCAGACAGATCGTCTCTGGGTAGTGGGTACACTTACCACCTTGAGATTGTGACAAACACAGTAAGATTTACAGTTGTAGTAAAAGGCACCATTATCAAAATAAATCTGAACAAATATAGGAGTGTTCTCATATCTCGAGCGTGTCTGTATGCGTGTGAGTGATTTTATTCTTTATGGCTTGGGTTGGATCTGCTGGATTGGCAGCTGAAGTTGAGTTGAACTCTGTAAACGTTTCAGATCTTCCTGAACCTTGAAGCCAGCAAGAAAAAAAGATATGCAGCATTAGTATCATAAGACGGCATCATTATATGGATGGCTTTCTTTCTGCATCGGATCACCCTAAAGAGAGTGTTGAGCCACACACCTGGGTCAGCTCATCCCTCAGGCTGTTGTACTGTTCCACGTTGAAGCTCCTCTTCTTGGCACCTTTGTAGAAGTAATTCAGGAATTGTCTGTCTTTGGCAGCTGGGTAAATGTAATCCTGAAGAAATAATAGGAAGGCTGTTAATCTGAGCAGAAAAGTGAAAACAAGAAATAAAATGATGAAATATTAAAGTTGGAGCAAGAGTAGTCTTAGGTCAAATGCGATCCATTTCAGATTAGTTTATACCATTGTTGACTGATGATGGCCAATGAAATGATTGTAACAGCTTGCATGGTGCTAAAGGCAGTGTGCCTTTAGTGTTGCGTTACTTTGCGTTTTCTAAAAATTGAAACACTTTTAAATTAAGTCATTCAGGTGCTTTTAGCCGAGGAGAGATTTACGGTTAATTTAAGATGCAAGTCACTATGGGCCGGTAGAGGTTATTGCATCTTGCCCAATAGATGCCTTCAGGTAAGACTGCGGACCGAACCCAGTGCCTTTCAGCGAAAACCCTAACTACTATAGACTACCCTGCCCCTCTGAACTAGAGAACCAGTTAATGCAGTCTGCTAAAGCCCAAACAAATTAATTAATGAAATTAAAGGATCATGATTGTATTGGGGATGTATTACTTCAGTCGCATCACATAGGACCGAAGTCTATTGTGGACGTGGAAATCTAAAAACAGTATTTGCCGCCTGTGCCGACCCATTCGGGCTCTCGGGCTTAAAGGTTCACCTGGTTGGCGAGGACGCAATAGGCGAAGATCCCCAGGCTGGTGCCGTAGGTGATGAAGTAGGTGACGGGCTCCATGACGTCCCAGGAGTACACCCACCAGGTGAGCCAGGCCAGCGCCCCGCCCTGCACCGACAGCAGGGCCATGCCCCCCCACAGGGCCCTGGAGGACTGGGACTCGGCCTTGAGGGCCAGTTCAGCCTTCACCTGAATGGTCAGGAATACATGGTTGTAAGCAGGGATCTAGATCTCGTTTTCAATGGAATCCGTGTGCAAAGTATCGAACCAACGTGGACTCGTAATGAGACTCTGAAGCACAAGTAGTTGTGCATAGTGAAATTCCCCACATACTTCTGCTTATTGACCACAAAAGGAAAGGGTTCAACTAAACTTCTCTAAAAGATCGATTTTGGGAATCATCAATTAAAAAAAAATTAAGATATAATTGTTTTAGTATATACTACACGTGAAATAAACAAGATAACACTTTTTACCAGGATTCATTTGTTATTATTCACAGTTTATTTGTTTTTGTTTGCGTGACGAAACGGCCGTCACGCACGCTGAAAACAATATCCCGAGATCTCAATCATGGGATATTGCCCAATATCCTGAGAAAGACAAATTGCGCCATCTTAGGAGGTTCACGCGTAGCATATACTAGTAGCCATTATTTGAACCCGATATGTTGGAAACGGCCTAGTCTGCGTTAGTGGGGGGGCGGCCTACCGTCTCCAGGGGGGACAGCTGCTGCTTGAGGCTGTCCAGGCGCTCCAGCAGGTGCCTCTCCTGCAGGACGTGGTGGTCGGGGAGGTGCAGGGCCGTGTGCAGGAGGTGCACCACGTGCTTCACGTCCCCCATCTCCATGGCGTGCTCGCGGCGGCCCCCGTTGGCTCCTGGGGAGGAGGAAGGGGAAGAGGTGGTCTGTAGGGCGGGACTATCACCACAGCCATGGGGGGGCTTATCTCGATCGCCCTAAGCAGGTATGAACTGTATACCAGCGCTTCTCAATGTATTTCTGAAAAACAGACCCACTGTGAGGGTTATTGCATTGAAAGTAATTCAATAATTTGAATTTAGGCTTAATTAGAAGAGGTTGCCGCTGTGGAATCTAAAAGAGAGTGGAGAGGGCGGTTTAAATCCACCAACTACAGCCGTAGTGAAATAGTTTAAGTTACCTCAGCATGTTTTGCTTGAGTTTTCAAATCTACGTTTGATGGTCAAATGCCCTTAGACACATTTAAAAAATAGTTAGAATAAAACAACACCAGCACCACACCCTAAACAAATTCCGCAATGGTGAACAGAAAATGGTGGAATGAATAGTCAAATCAGTAAGTTATCTGCAAACAGATGGCATGCCTCACCTATTCTGGCAGCAGATGTATAATACACTTGGCTGAATAATATGCATCTAAATCACAAATAGAAGGATGTCCTTGAATGTTGAGTCTTCCATTTCATATAGTTTTATCAATAACTTCAGGCTTAAAAACAATCCTCGGTAACGATAAGTGAATATCTTAATTCCATATACGATGCCAGTCAAAGATGAATGATAACATTGAATTGTCGTCTGAATGTGACTTTTAGATAGCCCTGAATTGTATTTGCTCATGTCAAGTCTCTGAGTGCTTGCAAAATTGCTATATGAATCAAATTAATTATTTTGTTTTGAAGGGTTAGGGTCGTTAATATATTGTTTGAATATACGAATATTAAAAGGCACCCAGTGCAACTTTATGTAAACATTCAATGAAAAAGAAACATTCAATTTCTAGTCTTTTTTACACGTAGTAAGTTTCAATAACTCCATACCATTACATATCGACATTCAAGGAGCAAAGATGAGACGTCGTTGTGTGGTGAGAACTGATAGAAAATCGTAAACAACAACAATCGGCGGTGGGGAGAAGCCATTTTTCCATTGACTGGAAGCCTGCTTTATTTATTGTAGGTTACAAAAAATAAAGAAAATGGCGGCATTGTTGTTGTTATCGATTTTGTATCAGTTCTCACCACACAACGACGTCTCATCTTTGCTGCTTAAATGTCGGTATGTAATGGTATGGAGTTATTGAAACTTACTACGTGTAAAAAAGACTAGAAATTGAATGTTTATTTTTAAGCCTCGAAAGTTGCACTGGGTGCCTTTAATGCAGTGGCAGTGGGACAGTTGGGATAACGCACACACTACCACAGTCAGCTGCAGCGGTGTATCAGTTTAGGTGAATCAGCGGGCGTCGCCGTACCTAATGCAGGCGTCTGCACGTGGTAGGACACGTCGTTGATGACCAGCTGGAAGTCCTTGTCCAGTAGCGCGTCCAGCAGAGTGGTGTTGGCCACGCGCGCTCCGTCTGCAATACCAGGGTCAGGACGGTATAGATCTGGATTTACCTAATAAACCTCAGGGTGCCATGTCCCGCACGGAGGTTGGTGGACGGCAGTTCTCATGTAACAAAATAATAATAATAATAAAAATAAAATATCAATAAGACACAGAACTACCATTCAAATGCAGAAGTCAGACCTGTGTTCCCATCGAGCCCATCCAATCAAGTGCAAGTGTGTGAGTGGGACGTAAGTGGAACTGAGCAAGACGACTTACCTGCTCCTGAATGACACGTATCCTAAACAATTCACTGCAAGACACTTTGGATAAAACTGTCTTTTGAACTACTAAATATCAAATAAAAAAATTTATTTGCAATTGAACAATCTTTTTTTCTTTATCAACACAAAACCTGTATTATACCTTCTCAATCTAGATTGTGACATTTGTGTCTTATTGCGGTTTTCTTACCCTTTGAGAAGACGGAGGCGGTCTGTATTCCATGGTCCTCCTTCTGCAGATCAGCGATGAGGTCTCCTACACTCATCAGCATTGGCTTGAGGAAGAACAGACATTTCTCTTTCCTCGAAGGCAATGGCACCTCCAGCACCAGGCGGCCATACCGGTACTTCAAGGACGCATCTAGTAAACAACAGGAGTGATGTTTTGTCTTGAGCCACTGAAAATGACAAGTGGAACGTTTTTATTGACTTTGATGTAGTGACATCGAATTACCACTTGAGGGCGCCGCTGCACTGCAGAAAAAGACCTGATGCCGAGGGAGTAGAAGAGGTTGCCGCTGTGGAATCTAAAAGAGAGTGGAGAGGGCGGTTTAAATCCACTAACTACAGCCGTAGTGAAATAGTTACCTCAGCATGTTTTGCTTGAGTTTTCACATCTACGTTTGATGGTCAAATGTCCTTAGACACATTTAAAAAATAGTAGTTAGAATAAAACAACACCAGCACCACACCCTAAACAAATTCCGCAATGGTGAACAGAAAATGGTGGAATGAATAGTCAAATCAGTAAGTTATCTGCAAACAGATGGCATGCCTCCCCTATTCTGGCAGCAGATGTATAATACACTTGGCTGAATAATATGCATCTAAATCACAAATAGAAGGATGTCCTTGAATGTTGAGTCTTCCATTTCATATAGTTTTATCAATAACTTCAATTTTAGTTATATAGCACATTTGTTAAAGAAATGCATTAATATAAAACCGAGATTAAATTAAAGCATAACCACAAAACTGAGATTGAATCTTGTGTTATATTTATGGTGACTGTAGACCAATGGTGATATGTGATGAAAACATGATTTGAGTAGCTTCCTGAGGCGAGACAGTTAAATTTCCATCATGGAAGTCGTGTAATCCATTGTAAACAGGCTGATTATTCAACCAATTTTAAATGTGCAGACACAACAAAAATACATCCAGGGTCATTCAAAGCAAACACAATGAGTTATTTGCTCTATTTATTTTTTCTTCTTCTTTCTTTTACGGCATGAAGTGCAGCAAATAATCTTGCCCTTGAAATCTAGGTCAATCACCTAGATTATTTGCTACAATTCTTCTCGTATTTCTTCCAGAAACAGATTCCCTCCATTCCATTAAGACCTTTATCAGAATTTAGGGAGATCTTTGTCGGATCTAACTTACTCACTCTTTCACAAACCGTGGTGTCCAGCAGGAAGCGCCGGTTGTCCGATCAATATCACAATAAAAAGAGAGACACAGCCCTGGCGTTCAATCGACCCAGACCGGGAGCCTGCTGTGCCTGTATACCTTTACACACCACTGCTCTTACGATAGGGGGGCTGTCAGTAGGGAAACAAGCGCCGTGACTTTCTATACGCTAAGCAAAGGGCAGATAGTCTAGTGGAAAAGGTTATTTCGCCACCCCTCAGCATCAAAAAGGTACGGTACCCTTCCGTCCCCACTGCCCGCCGTCCAACTGACCTTTGAGTGAGATGGCTAGCCCCTACCTGCTCTTTACTGACAGTATGTGCTAAATGACTGAATAGCAAAGGCAAGACCTGGGCCGTGTCTGCTGGGCCAGTACACTCATTGAGTGAGCCAAATACCTCTGGGATATGGAGGCGCTCAGTTGCTCTAGAACCTGCTTATGTGTCCACAACGCAAGGATACCAAGTTTGTTTCTGACCTGTAATCATGTTAAAAATGATTCCCCAAGATCAACACGTGTCTGTTTTCATTGGCCCGCCCATAAGAAGATGCCTGTAAGAAAAAGATTCTGATCATGTATCAACATGTTTGGACCTGACAAAAGACAAATACTATGCAGCAGAAACAGTAAGCCCAAATGCACTTCCAGAGTTTCTTCATCTGGGACGATTTCTTCAGGAAATCAAGTGTTAATTATAAAGCCTCCAGAATAAGATTTGGGATAGTAGATCCAGGTGAACCAAGTGATCAAAATGCCAGAGGGATTTTCATGGTTGAGGAACAGCAGACACACCTTCTCAGAAAGCTTATCTGGGTGAAATGGAGGGGAGTAAAGGACCCACGCCCTGTTCAGAGGGAGGGACTATATGAGGCCAGACCAGCCCAAGGTGTTGCTCAACAGATCATTGCAACAGATCATTGCACACTGCAGTGCCTCATGTTTTCTCCAGAGATCAATTGGATTTCATTAAAAAAATATATTGATTCGGTTGCAATGCGGAATGCGTTTTCAATTCTACAGACACTTTTAGTTCAATATTTCTGAACAAAGGTGTACTGGTTGCAGTGGAATAAGTAGTGCAGGATTCACAGATATTATTCTTGAGAGTGGCATTGAGATAGGAGAAGGACTAACCATTTAACATCTAGTTTCTAAACCATGTTATCCTATATCATGGTTAACAAAGATGGTTGAATCGAGAAGTGAACTGGTATCTGGCAGTACCAAACAGATGACAAAGAACGGTCTTAATGGCATACTTCATGCAGTGATGGTTCCCAGGTCTAGCCAATGGTCTCACAGAGAGTGAGGGGGCGGTGGTTGATCAATTATTATTGCTCAGGACTGGCAGTCAGTATCCAGGTCACTCCCGGATCAATAACAATCAGTAATAATAAGGTCCCCATCACGTAGGCCTGTGGCACTCCCTCAAATGGCCAACCAATCAACAAGCTGGCCGCCTGAACTCATTGAGTCAGCGAGTGAGACAGAGTGAGACGGACTGAGCGCGTGCCAGGGGTGCGCACTGAGGAAATCTGCAGTCCTCGGCACAGTAGGGTGTTAATCACCGGAGAAAACTGCAGGACACACACCGGGCGACAGCCTTTCTGCTGACTGACTGAAAGAGAAACCAAACCCGGAGTGGCTAGGACAATCCAGTAGTCTTTGGTTCCAAGCCTCAATGCCATCAGGGGTATTATTGAGCCACGACACTCTAGCTCCTACCTACTCATTGAAGACATTTATCTGAAGTCACTTTGAAATGAAATGAAAGAAACCGTCTGCTAAATGCCACTACAGTAAAGGGTATCTATCCTCAGATGTTATAGTCAAGCTTTGGAGACGGCTCTGTGGTGGTCGAGAGAGCTGGACAGAGGCGAGATGAACTGCCAATCCAACAGATGTTTACAGGAAGTGGCTATAGATAAAAGCGTCTTCTAAATAAATGTAATGTGTTAAGCAGATTGGAGCAGATACTTGTGCACATCCGCAAGGGCCAAATCCTTCCTTGTGATCCGGTTAACACCATTGTTAACCGGCACGTGCAGGGGCCAGGCCGTTTAATACATGGATGACCCTGGGCAAAGTATACATGCTCAGATGCGCAAATATCATTTGGATGTCTGAAATGTCTAATGGATGTCATTTTACGGTAGAACCTAGAGCATTCAGTGTGTGATGGGGAAATAAACGTGTACTGGCTCTGAAGTCGGGAAGTGCAGTTGTAGAATAGATCAGGAGTAGAACATAGCCGTGCGATGCAGCTCATTGTAGCTACCTCGTCTTACAATCGATAACAGACAGAACCAAAGTGTTTGAGTGTGAGAGAGAGGAATGTAGAGTGGATTTCATTTTATCATGACAGAATATTATTTGGAATCCGCAAAGTGACGGAAAATAACATCTGTTGTTACATTATGATATATATATTATTTAATAATATTTCAAATAAATAACTTATGTATGACCACATTTACCAGATTAACAACAGACGTTGCAGTAAGCCTTACAGTTTTGTTGTTCCTTCAAGTCATCCCATCCACACACACAACTCTTCAAATAATCACAGAAATAGGTCATCACAGAAATAAGGACAACCCCTCATTCAACCCCACCACACACACACATACACACTTTAAAATAATCCTTTTCGCACACACTAACGCCTCCTTAAAATCACTTTCTACCACACAAATTCCTCATCATCGCAAAAGCCACAAAATTCCACCACACCACACTTTAACTAATCACTACCATCACAGAAGTCCTCATCCAATCCACACACAGAGCAGAGGTTCTCATCCAATCAGCCCAGTCCACGCCTCCACACCATGTGCCCTATCAGAGCCCTGTTTCCACATTTATATGGATCTATATTCCTCCAGCTCAAGGTGACCGTCACTCACACACGCATGAACGCACGCACGCCTCCCCTCTGCAGAGGCGTCCTCTACAGCACATGATCGCCTCCACTAGATTCTGCTCGTGAAGTAGCAGTATTTCTACCCAATATTATAAACAATGTTATAAACACACACACACACTCATTTCCATACATTACTTCACCATAGCAGTGTCAGAACAGAACCAGGGTTCAGAGAGAAATGGAACAGTCAGGGGTGAGAGCCAGGCAGCAAGGTGATAAACGACTCTCTGACTGACTGACTGACTGACTGACTGACTGACTGACTGACACACTCTCACTCTCTCTCAAGGATGCTTGTGCGTCCCTGTAGGCACCGTTCAGGGCCGTCGTCATCACCCCCCATCCCCCAACTCGGCAGCCTTGGTCTCATTACAGCCGCTGTCAGGTCTGAGCTACGACTATAGCCTGAAACCCAGCCTTGGCGCGCGCACACACACACACACACACACACACACACACACACACACACACACACACACACACACACACACACACACACACACACACACACACACACACACACACACACACACACACACACACACACACACACACACACACACAAGGCTGTGTGAAACTTTTATCAGATGACCGTTAAAGCAAGGTCGCGTTGAGGCTAAATACGACTAAATACAGTGGACCGTCTTGGACCGTCTTCTTCACGAGAGAGAGCAAGACATAGACAAATATAGAATACAACATTTGTTATTGGCTGGTACTTGTATCAAAAGCACTGAACAGCGTGAATTCTGAAGCATGTCATTAAGGAGCAGACATGGGAATAATTTAGATTAATATTTTTCATTTGACCTCATCATTTCCAGCAGGTTACTGATAAATGAGTGATCAATCAATATAATTATCCTTGTTTCAATGATAAAAATCTAAGCAAATGTCGCATGACCAGACTAACGGTTACATAGAGTAGAGTGAGGCATAGTGAAGTCAGCAGCCTACATTGGAATAAGAGCAGAGAATACATTACTTAATGCTACATAGCCAGTTCTGTCCAGCTCTATCCCAGCAGTCGAACATCACTGCACTCTGCTGGCAGAGAACGCAGAAGGAACAGGCAGTATGTATGTCTGCATGCATGCATGCATGCCTGCATGCATGTCTGCATGCCTGCATGCATGTCTGCATGCCTGCATGCATGTCTGCATGCCTGCATGCATGTCTGCATGCCTGCATGCATGTCTGCATGCCTGCATGCATGTCTGCATGCCTGCATGCATGTCTGCATGCCTGCATGCATACCTGCATGCCTGCATGCATACCTGCATGCCTGCATGCATGCATACATACATACATACATACATACATACATACATACATACATACATACATACATACATACATACATACATACATACATACATACATACATACATACATACATACATACATACATACATACATACATACATATACATATACATATATACACACATACATATATACACACACATGTGATTGTGTGTGCACGTGTGTGTATGTGTTTGTGTAATCAACAGTCTAAAGGCTAGGTTAATAACATGGGGCTGCTGTCAGGAATGGAGAGACTAAATTACAGCCCATGGGCACAGAGACAAAGAGCAGGGGCGACGGGCGGATCATCACAATGATCTGTACTGAACCATTGGTAATCATGTGCCTAGAAGCTCATGCCCTTTGGAAGGGAAGACATTTACTGGAGAATTGTCGGAAGAAGCCTCTTTTCTGAACTGGCCAGTGAAAGGGCTGTGGTACCCTATGGAGGTACAAAGTAAAGCAGGTACTAGGACACACCATCTGAAAGCAAAGGCACTTTGGACAAGCCGGTCTGACAAGTCTCTGAGAGCTGTGCTGAAGGGTGATCCAGAAGGGGTGGCAACGATGCTGTCTCTGTCTGACAACAGCTCAGGGATTTACACATGCTTTTACTGCAGTGCAGAGAGAGAGAGAGAGAGAGAGAGAGAGAGAGAGAGAGAGAGAGAGAGAGAGAGAGAGAGAGAGAGAGAGAGAGAGAGAGAGAGAGAGAGAGAGAGAGAGAGAGAGAGAGAGAGAGAGAGAGAGAGAGAGAGAGAGACTTCCCTGCATGTGATTCATACCAGCCGTGCACCCCTAGGAGCCACAAGAGAAAGGAGCTAGAATAGAAAAGCTGCAGCTAACAGCTGGTGAATGCACAGACCGAACCAGATGGAGAACAGGTCCTTACATCTTGTTCTGGGTAAAAATAAAAAGATAACTCATGGATACAGTGACGCCATGCATCCATTCCACAGCATCTTACGTTGCTTGCACCCCCTCTACTGTCCCAGGGACAGACTGCCTCATTAATCACAGCTGCTGCTGCTTATGACTATGTCCATTAGAATATTTGCTCCCCGCCACAGCGAGTAAACACCTGAGAATGTTCCAGTATCTTCAAAAAACAACGGTGCTTGCATTTCACATACAAGCAGGATGTGAGAGGGTGGAGAGTGAGTTTAGATGCAGTTTAGTTTACAAAACCCCTTACCTAAGCGCAAGAGGCGAGCCACTTGGCAGGGGCCCGGGGGGTTTGGGTTTGGGCCCGAAGTTCTAAATGGGGGCTCTGGCTCTTTGGATTAGGGCCCGGGGTTTTGGGTTGGGGCCTGACGGTTTTAGGGTTGGGCAACACTCGCTCATACAATCGAAAAGTGCACGTAAACAATGGGATAGAATGCAACTGAACATCTTTTAGGTAATTGTTCTTCTAAGCCTGTTGTGCTTCCCGATGCATCACAACCCGTGATTCCAGGAAAGCTTGGCTTGTCGCTGGTAACCCAAAAGGAGCTGACGAGGCGTTGCTCTGAAGCTGCCTTGGTGGTCGTATTGTCCCTGCTGTAGAGAGAGACCTCTCATCTCTCTCAACTCGCTCCTTTAGTCCACTGACAATGTTTTGAGAACCATCCCAGGGCTAGACAGAGCTCCTGTACCTTCCGGAAGCTGAGTGTGTGCAGGTGCAAAATTCCTAGAAAGAACTCTTCCGAAAGGGATTCAAGTGTGTGTGTGTGTGTGTGTGTGTGTGTGTGTGTGTGTGTGTGTGTGTGTGTGTGTGTGTGTGTGTGTGTGTGTGTGTGTGTGTGTGTGTGTGTGTGTGTGTGCCCTCATTAAAAAACAGCTGACAGGGTTTCTTATGTTATGAACAGGGAATCAGGTCACCTGGGAGATGGAAGTAAACATGGCCTCTTAGCTAGCTACACATACAACCTGATACTTGCATTATAATACATCGTTGGACACCATACTCCTGTCTGTAAAGACCCGGAAGTGAAATGAAGGGTGAAAATAATAAACACGGTAGCTTGTCCCATCGATGCATTCTCATGCCAGTTCTGCTCTTGGCTAATGCAATAACGCTTAATGCATTAGATGCGAGACGATTTCTCGTTTCATACGTAACAGAACATGTCTATCGGTATTGCATTTCCCCAACCCCCCAATCCCCACAGGAAAACTGCATTTAGTTGTGGCTTTCAGGGGAAGGATCACATATCCCACAGCAGTTAAACCCCACACGCTACTCTTCCGTAAATGTGTTCACTCAGCAGCCTATCGCTATATTATTGCATTGCATATCTTGAACAATTAGACGAAAGTGCATGTTTCCACCTTTGCTTGTGTAGTTATGGCGAAATACCACACAGGGTTCCTGCTTATAGAAAGATCAGTGTTAGAAAATATAACTTTGTTTGCAATAGAAAAAAGTACGCCGATTAATTTTTGAAATCGTGGAGAAGGGCTGCTATTGTTTCGAGTTACCCTTCGGACCTTTAAACCAACGTTGAGTTGATGATTGAACTCCAATCTCAACGACAGTTTATATCAATATACTCGATGACACATACCTTGTGAAGTAACGTGGCCGGGCGAGTCGATCTACAAGCTGCATCAAACAGCTTAATACTTCCGAAAAGTCGGCTCCGGACTTTGGAGAACATTTGCGTCGAAGCCATCACTGAATCCCACTACAGTCAATGCGCGTGTCTTTGCATTGTCCGCGGTCGAATAACTATCGAAACTGATCTCAAGAGGGTTCAATGTCCCCGTTTTACGGATACAGTAGCCTACTCAACGCCCCCGGTTCAGCGGTAAATATCAAAATTGACGAGATGAGAGGGAGGCACAGCCCAGAGCGCCCTGGTGGCCAACAGTTCCTCACATTCTTCTTCCTTCACACGTAAGACAGCTGCCAACCCTGCTCCCCTTCGTTTATGTCCAGTGTAGATGTGACTGTTAGGGTAACCAAGGAACTGTAGCCTATCGTGATTATGGAGCAGAAAGCCTTATTGAAATGCGTTCTTGGTTATTGTTATGGTTTTTGTTATTATTACTGGGACAGACGCAAGGGATAGGGGTGCGATTCGTACTGACAAGAGAGAGGAAAGGCGTGGAGACTGGAGAGTCGGCCTCCTCCCATTGTAAGCGGAACGATAGGGAGGAGCTCTTCGGGAGCGCAGAGAAAAGTTGACGCTCGAACGTTGAGGCCAACGCCCTGTTCAGAGTGACCCGAGTGCAGCGGAATGAGTTCAGCGTTTCGTTTAACAACAATTCGTAGCCAGTGTTGTACAGCATAGAGTAGCTTTATCAGTGCGGTTAGGTCTATTCCCTTTCCTTAAATAATGACATTTTATTAATTGAATTAAATAATTTCTTCTCACATAGAGAAAGTAGGCCTCATATAGAATGATACATTGTGATTCATTGTGTACTGAAGCAGATTGATATGATATATATTGATATTGCTTTCAATTGGATAGCACCCATACTGCCTTCTTTGTGCCCCTGCAGACTTGGGGTGTGAACCTCTCCTTTATTTTTTATTTTTTTTTTATTGATGGACCAGCTGGCTCATGCATGGCTTAGCTGCCACATTCATGCATTTTCCCGGGTCTTATTGATTCTGCCCCTCTTTCACAGGGTGCTCTGGGCGGAAAACATACTGCTATTGGTACCCCCCAACGGCCAGGGAAAGTGTGATTAACATTACTCCACCGTCTTCTCAGTCCATGGCCCAAATTGCCTTCCTTCTAGCTAGCTCATGAGGTGTTCCACCTGCACAGGCGTGCAATAGATGTCGTAAGACACATTTAGTAATTGATGTGTGCAGTGGGTTCCCCCATTGCTTAATGATTTACCTTATTAAAACAGAGCTTACAGCAGTTCTTTGCAATCTGTGTGTAATACGATTTCCGTAATATACACCTGGCTGCTAAAGAATTGGTTTATAATACCTAAGTAACATAAACAGTTCCAGATAGAGGTGTCTCGGATGGTCTGTGACAGGTTTCTTGCACTATTACTGAGTGGAGGGACAACAGCTATAGTTTAGTTTGGTGACTTATAAAACAACCATTGTTTGGAATTAGTGACCAGTAAACCATTTCTGGCACAGAGGTTAGGGTTAGGGTTAGCCTACATGACGTATTTTTGGAAAGCTCTCATGTTTCCTACGTAAACCTACTGCAACTTCCTGCTGAGATGGCTCTCTATCTCTTCTGAAATTAAAACTGTTGCTGAAGAACATAAACGTAACAGAAAATATCTACTCCAAATAATAGAAACTATGCAAAGGAATTATTATTCAATGAGTCAAAAGTGCTTGCATTTCAATGGATCTGGTGCTCTTTGCTTTCATTTGGTAGATGAATAGAGTCAGTCAGGGCGATTTAATATTATGAAATCTGGGGCAATTTGTCTGAAACCTCTCCCTTTGACAGCGATCCAGGATATACTATTCATCTGGCAGATGAAGCGTTGGCCTATACTGAAATCGTGCTAAGCTACACTATTCCGTCTCACTGGTAATGTTTGCCCAGTTTGTTTCATCCTCTACAAATTCCAATGTCATTGCTCATTTGGGTGATGATTATTGTTTGGATCAATTCTGTTTGGTTTGCCACAATGATGCTTGGATATCACCTTGCATTCAGCTGGGAATAGTTTTCTTTATCTACAATGCTTTTGCTCTATTCATTCACTTGTTATGGTACTTTAAGGGAAATAAAATGGTAAGCTGACCTACTTGCTTTTGGAATATACTTTCCAATTTAGAGATATATTAAAAGATTGGCTAGCTTCCCTTCCTTTAAGGGCTGGCGGCCACACCTCCTTCCATCATGAGCCATAATAAATCAATCAAACTCAATTGTACTTTGTTAGCCCTACATTCACAGTTTCAAAGGGTCTCAAACGAAAAGAAACCATGACAGTACAGAAAAAGGATCAGGGATAGTAAGGACGGTAATAGGTAGGGGAAATGTGAGTTGCTAATAAAAAACAAAGAATGGTGGCCCAAAAGCAAACATGTGGCTTCATGGGCTCTGGCTATATATAGGTTGAACCTGTTGTGAAGGGTTGTTGTCCATCACAGCTAACAACGAATAGCAAAAGTACATCTAGCTTGTAAGACGTTTGCATTATTAGTTGATTATATAAATGCCTATGGGAAAGTGAGTGATCAATTATTTTATAGGCCTAGATAGACCTCCTTACTGTAAGCATACTGCTATAATTTTAGTAAGTATATAATCCCTTTAAAATCTATTTTACAATGGTTAAGCTGTTGTGGTTTTGTTTTAGATTGGCTTGAGCATGGACTTGTTCGGTTTATGCCTCAACTCGTGAAATAAATGGTATTTAGGCCTAATGGTAAATACTCTTGGATATTTGGCTCCATCTTGTGGTAGGCCAAAATCGCATGAGCCTTAAATCACGCGTACAAAAACGGCCGTGCTAATATGCTTTTATAGGTCTCATTAAATAGTACATGAAAGTGCTATTTTAAGTGTAATGAAGGGAAAGCTGCTAAACTAAAAAGATTGAGACCGTCTGCTTTTTTTTCTGCTAGGACATCAAAGGCTTGTGGAAGATATTGGAATGCTCTTTGATTAATTGAAAGACATTGAGGAGAGGAGAGGAGGGAGAGTGGGTGTGAGGGAGGGAGGGGAGTTAACATAAACAGATCAGGACAGAAAAATTATGATGACAGCAACGTAGGCCTCTCAGTACCTGTGAGAGGCAGATCCTGTGATGCCTGTTTTGCGCCATGGGTGTTGTCATTCAACTAACCCCAACATGATCCACTGTCAGTTAAGTTAAGTTTCAAAGTATAAAGTGGTATTTTAATGTGGTATTACACAACTGATTTGGTTTTTCATATTTTAAACGTTGTAAAAATGCTATCATGCCAAGAAAGAGAATGAAAGGAGATGGAGAGAGCAGCCAGTGTGAAAATCCATCAGAGAAATGGCAAACTACAGAAATATTGACAGGTTTTACATTGTTTAAAGTTAGCTTAAGCCAATATATAACACTATTTGGAAAATCAATATGCATTTAACTTGAAAAAGTATCCCCAGATGGCTCAACTTTTGCATGGGGCAAGTTGAGCCACAACACCAGTTTTTTTTTGAGAAGTCATATTCGTACAGACCATGACATAGATGCATTTATATTGACAGGGGATACCCTGAAATAAAGCTAAACGTTTTTACTTGACTTCTGTATTATTGTTCCTTGCCTAGAGGACACGTGAGTAAAAAAACAACACTCTCCCCTATATAGATATATGGAAACTGGAGGGGTAGGTTCCATATATCCCCGGAGCTCCGCAGACGGAGTACCACAGCTGGAGCTCCGGAGCTCCGCAGCACGGGTAACACAGCCGGGAGCTCTGCTCCAGGAGTCCGGCGGGAGTCCGGAACTCCGCAAACGGCAACAATCCCTTTTTTCCTCCTTGTCGCGTTTCAATCTGGACTTTTTTACTCATGTCTAGCCTACGGCCCCGTGAGGAATGTCCCGTGGCCCGGTTCCGGAGGATGGGGTCCGCTGCCATATAACTATAGGCTATGTCGATGTATTTTGTTCTTTTTCAAGCGATTGAACCTACACCCCCAGGTGCCATATATCTATAGGCTATAAAGATTACATTTTTTCAAGCGATATATTGAACCTTCCCCCCCAGGATCCATATATCTATAGGCTATATAGAATAGTATTTATTTTTTCAAGGGATATATTGAAGCCCCCCCAGAGTCAATATATCTATAGGCTATATCGATTTTTTTTCAGAGCGATATATTGCACCTAACCCCAGGTTCAATGTATCGATTTTTCTTTTTTTTCAAGCCATATGTTGAACCTAACCCCCCAGGTTCCACGTATCTATTTCCCCAACAGGTTCCATATATCTATAGGCTATATA
The DNA here is from genome assembly GCF_031168955.1 of Gadus macrocephalus. Lineage (NCBI taxonomy): Eukaryota > Metazoa > Chordata > Actinopteri > Gadiformes > Gadidae > Gadus > Gadus macrocephalus. The sequence continues at coordinate 15,274,395 of NC_082384.1, forward strand.
TTTATTTGTTTTCAAGAGATATATTGAACCCCCCCAGGTTCAATATATCTATAAGCTTGATATATTTTTATTTTTTAAGCGATATTATATTGATGCAACCCCCCCAGGTTCAATATATCGATAGATTCTTTTTTTCATCAACCAAATCGATAGATCTAATTATTTTCTTCAGAAGGTATATTGAACCTATACCCCCCCAGGTGCAATATATTGAAAGATAAAAAAGAAATCAAGCGATATATTGAACCCATCCCCCCAGGTTCGATATCAATAGATTACATTTTTTCAAGTGATATGTTGATCCTACCCCCCCCCCCCCCATATTTATATCCATCCCCCTGGTTCTCCATTAATAGACTGAGGGGGCAGGAAAGGTTTTGAAAGTTTGTGAAAAAGTCAGAGAAGGGAAAGAGAGGAATGTAGCCTTCAGTGGGAGAGGTACAGGGAGAGATAGCGTAGAGAGAAGCGGAGGTTTGTTACCTCCAGCCTGGAGGTAACAAACCAGGGCAAAGCCCCCTAGTTTCCGAATTGCTGGAAGAACTTAGGTTGAGGAGATCTCAAAGAGAGAGAAGGGCTCAAAAAAGAGTTTAGCCTATCCTGGTAGCCTCCTGGTAAAAAGTCACCAAGATCAGATCAGTATGTCCCATAGGGAGCACAGGACTTGGGGCTTAGTATCTAGACTGTAACATGAAGGATGGAGCATCAAAGTATATGTTTGGGATATCTGAGGAACATAAAGGAAGATATTACACAAAGTTCCTCTGCCTCCGCAAATCGGTAGGAAAAGATTGGGGCAGTTATCTCCCCTACCGCTCATCCACAGAAGTCCAGGGGTCAACCAGCGCTGGGGACTCTTTTTAAGAGTCCAGGGAAATCCCCACCTCACCAAACTGAGGATAGAGACCCGCCCTAAAGGACCCTGAGGAGGTGCGGTAGTTAATGCACTGTCCAGCAGACCTGATGTGGTCTTAATACATCCAACAGCCTCTGATTAAAGGGCTAGAAGTATTGTCTATGTCTTTAGCGCTAGCTCGTTGGGCCTAACTGACGTGTGTGTCTGTGTTTTGTGTAGATTGACGCGAAACACAGAACACATGTGCTCGAGACTGGTTGAGTTGTAAGCAGTTTTGAGGGGTATATCGCAGCAGAACTGTTGAAATGTCAAACCGAGGCGCGAGGGTGCGAGAGGGACGGGCTGTTGTTTGAAGTTGGTGAGAGCGGAGACACGCGGGGATGGCTGGCTGAGGTAATTGAGTCTGACGGGCGATGATAATGATGAGGCGAGGATCACCGTCTCACGTTCTCCCCCCCTGCTGTTCGCGTTCACTCTTCCTTTCTACTAATTGTCCGGCCGCGTCTCCCCCGAGCCCTTTGTTATTTTTCGTATTATTAATAATTCATTGATAAATAATTCACACCCTTGAGAGAGAGCGCTTGGACCCGCACCCTTAATGAGCGGGGTGTGTGTATGTGGAAGGGGAGGGAGCAACTTGAAAAGTACGAAATAAGCCAAAGCCGAAAGTTTTGTGTTACAAATGCGATCTATTCATAATTTTTCGGTTTTTTAGCCATGAAGTGTGTGTGTGTGTGTGTGTGTGTGTGTGTGTGTGTGTGTGTGTGTGTGTGTGTGTGTGTGTGTGTGTGTGTGTGTGTGTGTGTGTGTGTGTGTGTGTGTGTGTGTGTGTGTGTGTGTGTGTGTGTGTGTGTGTATTTGTTTATGCATGTGTGTGGGTGTGGGTGTCTTTGTTCGTGTCTGTGTCTCGAGCGGGTATGTATGACTGTGCGTGTGTGTTTGTGCATGTGTGTGTGTGTGTGTGTGTGTGTGTGTGTGTGTGTGTGTGTGTGTGTGTGTGTGTGTGTGTGTGTGTGTGTGTGTGTGTGTGTGTGTGTGTGTGTGTGTGTGTGTGTGTGTGCGTGGAGCAGATGTGTATAAGATTGGGTAAGGAAGGGGTTATATTGGGACATAACCCGTTCCCACCTGGGCTGTGCTCAAGCAGAGGGTGGGGGACACGGCCACAACATAGAGCTTGCAGAATCAGGTGCTTCAACACAGCAACGCGGGGACATGTTGTGATTTCTAACCCTAACAAAAAGCAATGGGTACGTTTGTTAACAACTTAATTCTTTGTATCTGTAAACTTTCCTCTTTTTTTGCAGATCTATTTTATGTTATCTGAAAAAACATATTGTTGTTGTGACTGGCCTACTCAAATGATGACAATAGTCAATATAAATATATTTGAAATTGAAATGGTATGTATAGATCCGAACTATAAACATACGGTTTGATTTTTCTTTTCTGTATTTCTGTACGCCATTATTTCGTGCTTTTAGTTTGTAAAGTGCTGGTCAAGTAATCGGCAATGTTAGGTCACGTCCGCTAGAGGTCAGTGTTAGACCAAGACCTACTTTTACGCGCTTCGCTCGATCGTTTTGAGGAGAAGGGCTGAGGGTAATTTCGGATTCTGATGCATTTCTAATGCTTAATTATTAATGCGATCTTTGATTAACTTCATAAACAAATACAATTGGCAGAGTGTGGAGGGACCTTGGAGAATTCACAGTGCCAAAGAATGCTGTGAATTGAATATCCCTGGTGGTCTCACCAAATGTCCCACACTGTCACCAAACCTGTGGACAGCTTGGACCTCTGTTTCTCTCTGGCTTCTACTTTTCATATATTTTTTATATTTGAAAAGGGGCTAACTGACAGGATAATTTCATTTTTTTTGTGCCAGAAAGCACACATTTCTAACAATATGACAGCTTTTGGCCACCCGTTTCTACTATCACCTTTTATTTCTGAGAAATTGTGACAATTCATGGATATATTTAATGCCGGTGCGCTGCTCTGTAGGCAAACCGCAACGGAAGTTTGAAATTTGAGTTTGAAATTAGTGCTTTTGGCACGAAAAAATTGAAATTACGTGTCCCAGATCACGAATTAATAGATTAAATGAGGTGACGTGACAGTGTCACGTATTTCCGTGAGACTGGGTTGATACTGCATTAGTCTCTTCAAAATACTAGCTACTTAGGGTATAGACTGCATAAGTCTCTTTAAAACCCTGCTACGTAGGATATAGACTGGATACGTCTCTTTAAAACCCTGCCACGAAGGATATAGACCGCACAAGTCTCTTTAAACCACTAGCCACAAAGAATGTAGACTGCATAAGTCTCTTCAAACCACCAGCCATGTAAGATATAGACTGCATAAGTCTCTTCAAACCACCAGCCACGTAGGATATAGACTGCATAAGTCCCTTTGAGAGTTTAAAAGCAACATTGAACTTCTCCTAAAAGTTTTGATTTCTGGGGCGTGGATTTCTTAGGCCTTGTCATGTGGAAAAATATAAATGTTGCCGGGGACAGAAAAACAAGTAAAGGGTAAAAAAAAACAGCGATCTCCCTGGTTTGCGTTTCTATGGGGAATGGTTCATCCAGCGATGTCGGAGGGGTCCACACGGCTAGCGTTCTCCAGCTAGCGTCGAGTAACACACACAGCCTTTCATGCTGCGGTCGTCTGGGAACGGGATAGAGAGGGCCGGTAGTGAGGGGATGTGTCTGACTGTGCTCAGTGTAAACACACTGCGTGTATTTTTGTAGACATCGTAGACTTCGTCTAATCTAGGAGTTACATCAAAGCCCCCTGTGCCTCCTCTTCTTCGGCTAAACTCTTCACTTGGATACGTGCCTTCGGGGATTCTCAGGATTGGAAAAAAAAGAAGAAGAAAAGATCGAGGAGAACCAACAAATACAACAAATAAATAACATGTTTATTTGCTTTTATCTTTCTCAGAACTGTTTATTCTTTACAAATTAGCGTTTGGAGAGGAAGAGAGGATCGCTTTGTACACCGATAGATTCAAAAGGACACTTAAATAAACGGAGAGAACCGTCCCTGAAAGCAGAGAGAGAGAGAGAGAGAGAGAGAGAGAGAGAGAGAGAGGAGAGAGAGAGAGAGAGAGAGAGAGAGAGAGAGAGGAGAGAGAGAGAGAGAGAGAGAGAGAGAGGAGAGAGAGAGAGAGAGAGAGAGAGAGAGAGAGAGAGAGAGAGAGAGAGAGAGAGAGAGAGAGAGAGAGAGAGAGAGAGACCTCTCCCCGACAGAGTCGCCAGTCTCAGAGACATGACGTTTGGGATGGCAGGCGTGGCAAAGGGTTCCAGGAGATGTCAGCTAACATCAGATTAACAAATGGCTTGTATCAGGCTGCTTTTGATCCATTTTTCATGGTAAAGGGGAGTGGTGGTGGCGGTGGTGGTGGTTGGTTGGTCTCTCATGGATGCTGGGGGACGAGGGGGCCGGGGCCCCGACTCTGGGCTGTAAACAGGCTCATCGCGGGACGGGAGCCTTGCCGCGAGGATAGAGAGCCGAGGCCCGAAGAGATTCAAGAGAGTTCTGAAGCCTGGTTGGTGAATAATAGAACAAAGTGAGGACTAGTCTTCAGAGCATCCACTGCTCTTCTAAGTCCCAACATGCTATGGAAATGTGTGTGTGCATATTTATCCATGTATGGGTTGTGTGTGTGTGTGTGTGTGTGTGTGTGTGTGTGTGTGTGTGTGTGTGTGTGTGTGTGTGTGTGTGTGTGTGTGTGTGTGTGTGTGTGTGTGTGTGTGTGTGTGTGTGTGTGTGTGCGTTGAGAACCCCTGACACCATTACACAAGTAACGTTCACCTTTTCCCCACTAATCGATTGAAACTTCGAGCAACAACATCGCTGCACCATTATAACCCTAAACACAAAGCCTTACCAAACCTGCACAATCGACTAACCTTTTCAATGACGAATCACGCAATCATCCTCCCAAACACCCCCCTCCCCCTTTGTCTTTCTTTTTATTTCACTTCATGAAAAATTCACCAAAGCCACCTTTCCCCTCCCCCATTCTCCCTTCATCACCCCTGCATCTTCCCTGGCACTGCACGCTCAGAAGTGACGTACAGTAAAGGAGTGCGGTAAGGAATATTCAAAGCAAGTCCCACGGGCGCTCTTTCCCCCTCTCTCACTCCTCTCTCTATTTCTCTCTCACATGGGGGTCTCCCCCCTTTTTTTTAAACCCTCTCATCGCCGCTGTGAAATCCAAACTCGTTGGATGTCACACGCGCCGATTGAAGTTGAGAAGCGCGCTCTGGTTGCCTGGCCGGGCGATAGTGCACACTTCATTAGAGCTGTCAGTCAGGCCCCGGGACAGGGCCGCGGGGCTACCCTCAGGGCCCAAATCAATGTTGGGGTCCCCAGGAAGGAGCCATCACGTCCCTCATAAGAGGAGAGTGAACCAGCAGCAGCAGCAGCATCGGTCCAAAACCAGCACCACCAACAACGCCCACCAGCGCCCCGTCTTTGTCGCTCATCTGCTGTGGATCAGACGATCAGTAGAAAGGGCTCCACATACCGCTGGGGTCTTCTGAGAGCTCGACGCAAAGGCTGTCATCCCTCATTTTACATCACTGACTTTAAGAAGCGGAGGGGACATGGACGTGCGTTCTGTGAAGATTTTCTGTGTGTCGGTGATGCTCAAGGACTCAGATGTTACAGTTCATTTACATCTCTTGTACAAGTTGTCGGGCCTCATTTCTCCCGGAGGTCGGTTTGGGAAACTTTGTTGTTGTTGTTTTTTGCAGGGGGGGGGGGGGGGGGGGGGTATTTATTTGCATCACTTCAGTTTCCTCCCACTTCCAATCACAATGAGTCACATGATGCAAGCTAAACATACGAGCCGGTAGGCGCTCTTCTGGCCAACAATCCCAGAGCCGCTGGAACAATGCGATCTCCCCGCAACATCACGGTCCGCATTTCAAATACAGGAGCAAACAAAACCCAAACAAAACAAAAAAAATGGGAGCATGTCTTTGAAGAGGCCAGAACGCTCAAACTGCCAGAGTTCCTTTCAACAATATACACCGTGCAATATTCTCAGCACCGGCATGTTATTCAGAAGGGGACATCCAAATATTTGGAGAGAAGGAGGAGAGATGAAACGGCAGCAGAACAATGGACTTTGGATCTGTGTTATGGCGGTGCACCTCACCCCCCCGGCTCTTTGTAGTGGCCGTGTCCCCAGGTTGTCCGCTCCCCCCCTCCCCTCCCCCGCCCCCAGCCATCCCTCCCCCCCCACCACCCCCCCAGCTTGTTCCGAGCCCAGGTGGGGACCGGGACCCTATGTCCCCACAAACCCCCTTTCTCTCCTCCCCACCCCCCTGTCTGTCTTAAACACACCTGCTCCATCAGTGACACACGGACAAATAGAGACACAGGTGTAGACACACGTGCACGCATGAATGAAAACGCACGCACACTTAGATGAGCACACACACACACAACCAAATATACACAAGCATGCACCCCGACTCACACACACAAACACACACACACACACACACACACACACACACACACACACACACACACACACACACACACACACACACACACACACACAGGATCACATGTTTATGAACACATACCACACGGTAGTGTGCAATTTATCTAGCTAACGTTCGACAGTATTTACGGTAAAAAAAGTTTGGACTACATAAAGTGTAGATTTCCTACAGCAATATATGCCTACTTTCATACATATTCATCAACATTATATATTATTAATGGTATACACAATCAGCCCTGTCGAGAGGTGTAGATATCTAAAGAAGCATAAAAGATGAGCTAAATTTATTCAGACAATTTCT
>NC_082384.1:15281181-15296181 GCF_031168955.1 Gadus macrocephalus
TGATGTTGATTCCCGTTGATTCCCATAAATGTTGTGTGTGTGTTGATGGGGGGGGGGGGGGGGGGGGGTAGGTTAGGTTACCATGTGTTCTCTCTCTCTCTCTCTCTCTCTCTCTCTCTCTCTCTCTCTCTCTCTCTCTCTCTCTCTCTCTCTCTCTCTCTCTCTCTCTCTCTCTCTCTCTCTCTCTCTCTCTCTCACTCTCTCTCTCTCTCTCTCTGACAGTGTTATTTTGATTCAGATGTTTGTCCCCCCCATGCATCCCACTCACCCAGACGAAAGCAGTCCACTCGCAGTGTTTAGTGGTCCTTGGAGACCGAGGAACGATGGATCTGAATTAGGATAACGGTAGTCTGTGATCCAGCCGGTTCTCATGTTAAAGCATAACTTCTATAGGGAGTCTGCATGCAGCCCTGGCAGAAAACCAATAACTGCAAGGGGCGGAGTCACGGCATGTTTCCTGTTTTGTTATGGAGATATTCTACTGAAAGGAAATTCATTCGCAGGAGTGGAGGAAGTCGATTTTGTCGATTTTGAAATTATATTTCTACAGTGGCCAGTCTACACAACACGTTTTGCAGTCTACTGTTTGGACACTTTGGATATGACCATCTGCTAAACGACTACACATTAAAGCGACAGAGATGTGCGTAATATTTAAACAACGCCGCTTCACCGAAACCCTCGGACGTCGTTCACGTGGGCCATTATGTTATTATTTCAGCGCGAGAACTCTCCAGAAAGTCTGGGCCTGCGTCTCCCAGCCATCGCTGCTCCATCAAGGAGATAATTTCATTTTAATAACAGCATGTCTGAGCCAGACGCACAAATGCCGTAAATCAACACTTTACAGGGTCGCCTCTTTCTTCTCCTCCTCCTCTTCCTCCACCTCCTCCTGCTCTTCCTCCTCCTCCTCCTCCTCCTACTCCTCCTCCTCTCTGGCCTCCTTCTTTCCTCATACCCCCAAGACACTTTCCTTCCCCGCTACAGAAAGATGACTCACCGCCCACCAATCAAAGAGCACCGGCCAAATGATCACTCACCTTGGACCCGCCTCCCCCCCACCCCAACCACCCCTCAAACCCGTCTTTTGATTTGCTGCCTTTGATAAATGGTGTCTTTTCCCGCTTTAATTGCATAGCCTTTTCATCTTAATGGGAAGTTTGTTTCCTGTCATTTCTTTGGAGATAGATTTGAGCGAGAGGACTATAATCTTTACATCAGGGGGGAAGTGGCTTTGAGTGACAGGCAGGTAGAGTAGAGAGATGGTTTGATGGTTATGTGTAAAATAAGAGGAAAGTGGGGAAAGTGATACTGATGCACACAGTTGCGTATCAAGGTGATTTAAATAGCCCAGAGCTGTGGAGTGCACGTGGAGGCACCCGCATGCATGCATACACACACACACACACACACACACACACACACACACACACACACACACACACACACACACACACACACACACACACGTGTGTGTGTGTAGACACACATACTATATGTGCAGCATACACACACGGTGTGTGTGCTCACACACACACACACACACCCTAACACACACACAAGCACACACACACACACAGACCCACAGACACACACACACACACACACACACACACACACACACACACACACACAAACACACACACACACACACACACACACACACACACACACACACACACACACACACACACACACACACACACACACACACACACACACACATGCAAACAAACAGAGTTAATTAGGGTGAGTCTTGTTTGAAGTAAGATGTTGCACTTAAAAATAGCACCGCCAAAAATAAATAATACAGGCCATCCACAATAGCAGATCTGGAACTAATCTTTTATGATAAAATAAAAACAACTGAGCACTTTGTCCCACACACATCTATCAAATCTTTTATTATATGCCATACACTTCTAACCCAGGTCAAAATTCAGTTACATGCTGATTAATACGTTAAAAAACAACAACTGAAGAGATTCCCTCTAAAATGTATGCATATATATATATATTTTTTATTATGTTTATTGACTTTGTTTCGAATCGTCCGCTACCAATCTCATAGTTGCTGCTTCAGGGCAGAAAAACGAAACGTTGTATGGATGGAATATGCAACGAGCGGAGGCCCATTCCTGCATGGTCTCTTTATGATATAACATGAAAAATGTAGTAGCTTAACTGAGAGACAACTATATTCAGGTCACAGCCCAGCTGGATGTCTTCCTTTTCATGTGAGATCCAGAGGGGTCACTCTTATGAACTCATTAAGAGAGAAATGCTAATGCACCACGGTTTCCTGCTCTTTCTCTTTCTCTTCGTCTTCGAACTCATCCCCTGCACTCAAAACTTCAACGGTTACTTTAGCATTCTCTGCTGCAGTGCAGAGAATTCAGGCGGTTCTCAGCTGGGAATAACGTGTGGTTCCGACAAAACCAGGCCCTTTGTAAGGGTGGGAGAGAAAAAGTATTTTGTTGTGCTTGCGTTAATGTCCGACATGAAACTATTCAAGTTGAAGTCAAAAAAAAAATTGTGGCCATAAAATAGGCTGGTTTTGCATTAACTGGCGTGTTGATGAGTAGAAATATTGTAAATGTTTTTCTGGTCCCGGAATCAAAACGTAAATAGCTTAGATCAGCATTCTGTGGAGGGGAACTTTTGACCCCCCCCCCCCCACCCCCCCTCCCCTCCCCTGCGATTCTGTGTTCAATCAGGAGCATCTCCAGATCTGGTAGGAAAAGAGCTGTTGTGGACCCTGGGTCTTGCTGCTCCTGCAGTACACAGGGGGTGTGGTGGGGGGGGGGGGGGGGGAGTCACGTAACTTCCCACTGGGTCGCCCCCCTAATGCCCCCTCCCCCCATGATAATACCGTCTAAACATAACGCACCCTGTCAAATACCCGGTTTGAAAGTAGTCATATCAGATGATATGTGAAGAGATTGGTTTCTGGATCATTTGTTCTTGGTTACTTTCATACATAATAGGGGGTAGGACTGCGTCTTAGAAAGAAACTAAAACAAATAAACACTAAGAAACAATAGCTGTTTAATTATTTAACTATATGAATGGGTTAGTGCAGATTCCTTTGAATTAATATATCAATGTGATTCTATCACTTATATTAACTCACTCTACTGTATGTAGATACATATCTTGACATAAATAAAGAAGAAGGAAATAAATAAATAAATAAATAAGGAAAGAAAGAAAGGAATATATAAAAAGCTCACATAAATACTACAAGATATAGCCTATCGAAATTCGATAAAATAGGTCACGCATTTTTCTGTAGGCCTATTGCAGTTTAATCCTGCTGGATTTAACGCAGCGCTGTATTTTAAATTGTATGCTTGGCTAAAAAGGAGACATTTCAATGACTAATTGAATTAAAGATGTATCGAATATTATTGTAAGCTAACAGTTTCAATAAAACACAGTGAAGTCAAACTAACGCAAAGGAATTTCACTAGAGTAAAAACAAGAAGAAAAGGAAAATAAATGCAAAACGGATTTTTAATGAAAGCCATAGTTGTTTAGGTTTGTCTGTGTGAAATCGTACTAATTAACTCTGTGTGTTTTAGTTAGTGTGCGTGTGTTAGCGTGCGTCCTTCCGTGCATGCACGTGTGCGTGTATGCGTGTATGTGTGTGTATGTTTGTGCACGCGCGTGCGTGCGCGAGCGAATTTTCTGCTATACTTTGGAATGCGGCCAGTCTCGGTTCTTTTGAATCCACACTCGGTTCCAAAACCCAGGCCTTTGATCTTTTTCGCTGTCTCCTTACCCGGAAGAGAACCCTTGCCTTCTCTCTCAGCTGGGATGAACGCACACGTGGAAATGTTGGCCCGGCTCCACACTCATACCAAATTTAGTCATACAAAGGCGAAGGAGAGTGAGGGGGGGGGGGGGGGGGGGGGGGAACTGAGGATGAAAGAGCCAGCCGCCAGAAGATCAAAGGCAGCCCCGACTCCGCCCGCTAACCCCTCCTCCGTGCTTTATAAAGATCTGCCTCACAATCCAAAGTTATTCTCACGCAACCTCACCACCAGCACACACAGAAACACACTAGTGCGTGTCTCTGTTATTATTTCCCCCTCTTTTCTTATGAAACACTTCCGAGTTTAAGGGACATTCTTTTGTGTTGCTGGCAAAAAGCAGCTACAATGCGTAAACGTTTAAAAAGATTAATACTTTAAATGTAAACAATTAAAAAACGTCCTTAAATTGATTGATTATTCATATCATGGTGTTACGGTATTTTTCAACATAATGCTACATTTAGTTATAGGCTTTAACAGACAATTCTTTCGTTTACATTCGTTTTCATTTCCATTTTTATGGCGGATGGTATGGGCGGTATGGGAGAATAAACTAGACTATATGAGTTACGAAACAATATATTTACTTTGAATGTAGGCCTATCTAGTGTAGGATTGGAGAAGGTGAAAGAGTGGATATAAAAAAATTGCAATGTTTAAAAACAATGATAATCAAATTACAACCAACCACATGTTTTTCTTTAAGTGTATTTCCTTTTGTGTTTATTATAAATGGGAATAATATACTCGAATCTAGACATTCAAGATAACATAGCCTATACGTTACGCTGTTTGGTAGATCTCAAATGGGATAAAGGCCTGTGTTGTTTGTTTGTTTGTTTGGGTTGTGAGGCTGTGCCTATAGCACATTTTCAGCATTTATTTCTTGTCCGGAAACAACCCCCCCCCCCCCAAAAAAAAGGCAACCATTCTCTGAACATTAACTGTGTTCTAGGTAGAGAAACTTACATCTGTGTTATTTATTGTTTTAACACATTAGTGATTCTGTCGGTACCGTCGCTGTCTTCCCTCCGCCCATCGCCTCCTCCACTGTCTCCCCATTTGTTGTGAGCGGTGTATAAATCTCTACCCTCGCGCTCTCCCGAGTGTCAATCGTCGTGGTGTCAATCAGAGCGCCGATTTTCCTTTCATCTTTCCTCGCTGTGTGCGCGAGTAGGATCAGCGCGAGAGAGGGAGAAGGAGGAGGAGGAGGAGGTGGGAGGAGGAGGGAAGACCTACATTACCAACACACACACTCACACACACTCGTTACATTACTCTCGGAGCACTGCTCCAGCTAGGAAGTCGGTCTGCGGCGCTTTCCTCCTCTTATCCTTTTGGTTTTACGACTTTTGATTTCGATCTCCTTTCAGTTGAAGGATGTATTTTATGTCAGTCGGTGATTTATTATAGGTAGCGGGATTGTCTAAGAAGTATTTCTGCGACCATTCTTCATAAACCGCGCATCACAGTTGACTTTTAATTCACGGTTTAATTCACGTAAGGACTGGTTATCCAGTAGGACCACCGGCCACCGAGGGACATATTTTTACTTATCAGAACCCACTTTTACTTTTTTTTTCTGGAGCAAGTTTATTTCGCAGAGACCTCCTCGGCGTACTGAACTGGTAGCCTATGATGACATTTTAACTTGTGCGTTCTCAAAGTGCCGCTGCTCCAGCGAGCACCCATCACCCTTCATACCACCCTCAGTTTGTTGTATTTAGCGCGAGGCGCCTTCGTAGTAGCCTGCTATTTGAGGAGACAGCACGAGCGGACACTCCCCTGTCGCTTTGATCAGAAACACTAACAACGTGCGCGCACGCTGTTTTGAAAGATCGGTTGCGGTGACGCAGCCAGGACGATTTCCACTCTCCAGGTTGGGATTTCTCGGTGAGCTTGTTCCTCCGTTTGGTAAGTTCCAGAGCTGTCTGAACCGCCACCATGCCACAGTTAGCAGGCGGAGGTGACCCGGAGCTCTGCGCCACGGACGAGATGATCGCCTTTAAAGACGAGGGAGACCCACAAAACGAACAGATCTTCGCTGAACTCAGTAACTCAGAGGAAGAGGGGGACTTGGCGGATATCAAGTCATCGTTAGTGAACGAGTCAGAGTCGAGTCCAAACAGCAACAGTCATGATGTAAGTATTTCCATGACTCACCTGTGAGTCTATAGGAGATTATAACTGTTCAGCACTGATAGGCAAAAAATAATAATTCGTATGAAAAGCATTGGTCGACACTCCACTTGGGAGTAGCCTACTATGTTCCGGACACAAGTGTTTAGGATTTGCGAATTGGCGATGGGATGACCAGAGAAGGCCTCAAAGATGTCAAAATTGATGTAATTGTTTAAATAAGACAACCTGGCCGTGGTTCACCTTATTTCTAATATAGTTTAAACACAGAGCAATGACAACAAGGGAGCTCAAGTGGAAAAGTGGTATTTTGGAAATCTGCATAAAAGATCGAAGGACAAAAATAAAAAATATAGGCCTAGGTGACAAATTGTTAGTCATTTGTGTGTTTCTATTGTACATTTATTATAATTATGAGTACGATGCCTTTAGGAATTATTATGGTGGCTCATCTCCCTTGATTAAACATTTACTTTTCTTAAATGAAATAAATAAGTGACAAAAATGAAATAGAAAAAGCTGTGGAATAGTCACCTCAAAACGATATGTTTTATATTCTAAGGCCACGTATTAATTCGGGAAAAATATTTTCATTTGGAAAAAATCCAATAAAATTGAAATCATTAAATTAATCAAATTCATGAATTATTTTCGAACATACGTGGGAAGTGGGCATTCAGCTTCTCCTTGCCATCTCTTTCTAACACACACAAACACGCACACACACACACACACACACACACACACACGCACACACACACACAGACAGAATTACAAAATTAAAAAGATATTCACGTTTTGGAAATTCACGCATGCTTTTTTTTCCTGCTCTCTTTATAATTTGTTTCGCCACCATGCCTGGATATTTTCCATTCATGCCCTTGCCTTGTTCCCCCACCAGAAGGTTTTTTCTCTTGTGTCATTAACCATCCCTTAATGAAAAATGGCTTCCTCCTGACTGAGACGGTACACAAGCGTTAACAAATGTCATAGCGGCTCGCGAGGGGGCAGAATGTTAATGAGGAGTGTGTGGAAGTTCCCAGACGCAGCGTGAGTTCCCTACGGGGGGGTTGAACTCCCAAAAAGAAGGTCCTCTCCCCAATTCTGCTTTGACTGGAGCAGGGAAATGGGTGTGCAAGATTCCTGCAAATGTGCTTTTTTTACTGGGTGGGTGGGAAGGACGGGTGGGGTGAAGCATTTTTAAGCACTTTTTACTTTTTGTAAAATGTTTACTTAAATTTGGATTTGATTTTCCCCTACTCAATGTAGGCCTTGGTAAGAAAGGCGGTATCGTGTCATGATTTTAACGGAATTATCTGTGCCAAAAATATGAAGGCATTATTGTGCATTCATAGTATCTCGTAAATTCTGTTTGTGTCTGTAAATGTGTTTGTATGTCACTGTGTTTATGTGTCACTGTGTTCGTATGCGACCGACAGAGTATAGGGACGAACCTGCTCTTTGCATCACTGTTTGCAGGTGTTAAACAATAGCAACATGGTCTCAGTGTCTAACTGTGAACTTTGATACATCTTAATAAACACTGTACTAATGTTACACGACAATATCTATTCCTTTCCCTCAGGGTGGCAGACAGTCAATGCAAGACTCGTATCACGAAAAACACAGAGATCTTTCTGATGACGGTAAGTGACCAACGGGGCTTAACTGTGAAACGTCCCTTCCTTGAATCAAAACAACGATAGCACCAACTTATAAACCAACAGCCAAACAACAACAACTTCTGGAGTTTATTCCCTGTTCTGGGTTGAGAGTGAGATTTTTTGGAAAACCTAGTATCAATGCAGAAGGTATCAGTCACACTCTTGGCCTCTGTTCTTATCAGTGTTTCTCTCTCCTGGTCTCTCTCCCATCTCTGTCTCTCTCTCTGTGATGGATGCTCTGATAACTGATAATCTTCTAGATCGCAGGCTAGTTAGGACATGTCACAAGCCCTCATTGGGACCACACCTTTTTTACCCACCTAGAAGTTAGTGGTGTTCTGTTTTCAGATAACAAAAGTTAGAGGAGGAAATGTACCAAATTAGCATTTTGAAATCATGCCCTAAATAATTAAAGGCTGGTTATACAAAATCTAAATAATAAAATGTTTCTCTTCTTGGCACTGTTGCTATTATACACCATCTTTATACTGATGAGTCGATAGCTTGTTTTTGTATTCATAGTAAGTTTATGTAGGCTCCTATTTGTATTTTCAGTTAGCTTGTGTATTTGTATCTATGGTTAGCTGAAATATTGCAAGCTAATGTGTTTGTAGTTTTAGATAGCTGAAGTATTCTTTGGCTAGTTCATGTAATTGTATTTAAATTTAGCTAAACTATGGCAAGCTAGGAATATTTTTAGATAGTCTATTTGTGCTCATAGTTAGCTGCAGTGTGGCTAGGTAATGTATTAGTAGGCATAGTTATAGTTAGCTGGAGTGTGGCTAAATAATGTATTAGTAGGCCTAGTTATAGTTAGCTGAAGTGTGGCTTGTATTAGTATTTATCATGGGACTGATTGGTGGCCTGTTGACTGTCCGGGCTGTGGCCTCACTGCTACGGGGTCACGACCTAGCCTTCAGAAGAAGTGTGTCTCTTTGTTCCCCATTCAATGCTGACAAACAACACCCTCTCTATCACCACGCACGCACACACACGCACACACACACACACACACACACACACACACACACACACACACACACACACACACACACACACACACACACACACACACACACACACACACACACACACACACACACACACACACACACACAAACACAGGTATTCTTATTATCCAGCATATGGCTGAATATTGAGTGGTGTTGTAACAGGGGGCCTCAAGTACAGGGGCCCCCGCCCACCCCAGCCCTGCCCTCCGGCCCCTCGTTAGACCGAAGGCCTGGTGCAGCGTCTGGGCGTGCTCTGTTTTGACGCAGTCTGTATGTTCTTCTAATTGCCGCTAATTGGCACAGAGGGGCTCCATTGTTGCGGTCCGTCGTAGGGCGCTACTCTCTGAGACGGGGGAAGAAAGAGAGAGCGAGAGAAAAGGGCCACAAACAAAAGGCCGCCGCCATGCAGGGGGCCTCCGGGTCAAAGCGATCGACAGCGATATCATTATAGCGTTCCGGCGTGTTTTTGTTTTTTTCTTATCGAGGGATCCCGTGTGTTTGTTATGACAAGACGTTGATTGAGCGCAACAAACAATTTGACTGATGTTTGTGGATTTTTTTCTTCGTCTGTTAAACACACCATTGTGTTCCAATAGAGAACGTGTTGAATACAGAATAAATAAAAGCAAAACAAGCAAAAATGTTTTGATGATGCATGAAAGGTTACAATGGAAATATTTAGTCCCTCTCGGCGCTCTTCAATTTGTAGCCCTTACACACACACACACACACACACACACACACACACACACACACACACACACACACACACACACACACACACACACAAAGAAGTGACGCTCGTGTTGTATCCCCGTGACGCAGGGAAACTGCAGGACCTGTACAGTAAAGGCCACCCGTACAATGGCTACCCGGGGTACATCATGATGACCAACATGAGCAACGACTCCTACATGAACAACGGCTCCATGTCACCGCCCATGGGACGAACGGTCAGTACCTCAACCCTCCTCCTCCACCGTCCATACACTCAGGCGCCAGATCAAATGCAAGACCTAGCGGTTCATTCTGGGAAAATACACTACTACTGGCAGAATGTGTTGAATAAAATACCTTTTCTATTCTAATGCTGAACATAAGTGTGACATTGGTTGCTTTAAATCGAATTTCACAAAATATTTTAAAGCATTAGGCACTTCTTATTGAGTTTAATAATTAGAAGTAATATAATATGAATAATATAATGTATGTATAATAGCTAAATCGATGTGTGTTGTCTGATATATATACTCAGGCATGAAACTACATTTTATCAACTCGTATGCATATAATGTATGTAATAATTATGTATTTATTATCAACCTTAAGCATTTCTGTGAGTGATTCCCAGATCTGTCTTTGTTTATTGTCGTGTATTACCATTTTCATTTTTATCTTTCCTCCGATCGCTATAAGCAACTTTTGCAAAACAAGATGTCTGCTATATTTTCCACCATCAAAAATCCACCAGTCATCTCATCTCGTCTTGAGATCTTAAGCAATGCTCATCTACTATTAGTAAAGTAATCCCTGCTGTTAGAGTCCGGAACGTTCTCGGGGCATTACAGTAGACGGTACCGTGTCTGTGGGGCTGTTTATCTGGACGTCTCCAGGCACGTCCAGTGTGTGTGCGCGGTGGTCGGGACTCGTGGCCCAGCGATGGTATTCATTTCAGGGCCGGCTGTAGTGACTCTGGGCTTCCTCTGTCTGCACCGGCAAAGAGAGCCACTCAACGTAGGGCACTCCCGCAGCTGTTCGCCCTCTTAATCCTGTTTTATGTCAGTGTGTGTGTTTGTCAGTGTGTGTGTGTGTGTGTGTATGTGTGGGGGTGTCTGAGACATGGGCAGACGTCATCTTCTGACTAGCCACATGGTTTAACGTCTCTTAAAATATTGAGTCTGACCTTTTTGAATTATAATAAAAATCTTGTGACATTCAGCGTTAAATAGTAGGAATACATTTTGAGTAAAGTATTTAGTAAAGCTGAGGTATGAAGAGATGGAGGACTCGGGCCTTGTGTTTCGCTCCCATATAATAAAATAGGCTGGTTTATCAAAACGGGGATATGATGCTTGTCATATAATAGAGTAGATAACCAGTGTCCTTGGCATCCCCCCCCCCCTACACACACAATATTTTCCCTCAAATGTAATGTTCAGGCTTTTAATGTGAAAGATCTGTATCGGAACCAGCTGCAGCTCCAGACGAGTGAAACCTGCCTGTGATGCAGATGAAGGGAAATGGGTCATTCACTCGCTGTCACAATCTCTCAGGGACCCGCTTTAGTTTCCTTCACTGTGACAGATTTGTATTTATTTGTTTTCCTTCTTTTGGTTTCTCCCAAAAAGCACTCCTCCCCTTCACCCCATGCTGAAGTATAACAGTAGTCATCTTCCTCACTTATCCAATAAAACCAAAAACTGTTGTGGTTTTTTAGGTGGAATCTATTGGATACGTTTCCCTTACCCTCACCACCCTTCTCTCTCCCTCTCTCTCCTTCTCTCTCCCTCTCTCTCTCTCTCTCTCTCTCTCTCTATCCCTCTCTGTCTCTCTCTCTGCCATAACTCTCTCTCTCAGTCTCCCTCTCTCTCTCCCTCTCTCTCTCTCTCTCTCTCTCTCTCTCTCTCTCTCTCTCTCTCTCTCTCTCTCTCTGCCATAACCACCACAGCCTCCCCATCTCTATCTCCATCTCCAGGTCTGGGATCGGTTTTCCTCCCCCAGATCAAAGGCTTGTTCTTCTCTGCTCCTTCTCCTTCATCTCACCCCAGCCCAAACCCCACCAATCCTCTAGCCGCCCCCCCCCCCTCCCCCTCATTCCCCAACCACTCACCCACAACCTCCAAGCAGCCTCCTAGTTGATTTATATCAACCACAGCGTTCGTGTTGCACAGCGTGTAGGAAGAGGGTTATTAATCTTCACGATTTGATTGGTTCTCTCATTCATTCATTCATTCATTCATTCATTCATTAATGTTAGAGGTCAGGTCTACAAACCTTCTATGATGATTTCAGGAGATGGAATCTTCCAGAGGTTTAAATTCGTCTTTGGAGTTTTGAAGGAGAGAGGGAGAGAGAAAAAATGCATTGCAGTGTGACCGGGGCAAGTTGTCAGTTACTAACAAGGAGGAGGGGGGGGTTGGGGTGTTTAGTAATTGTGAACAGTTGGGAATTAACATTATTCCATACTTGGCTGATGTGGTTTCTCTCAGCCGAGCCACATGAAAGCACAACTGCATGCCTGCCATCTACAACTGCTGCTATTAGAAACCCAAGTGGCTTTTTAAGTCTTACGGAATTCGTTCAGTTTGGACGCACCTTTTTTTTCTCTTCTAGTTACTCACGTTTTTTATTTGTTTACACAAGGCCCACGTGCGTCCTATGGGTGGAA
Organism: Gadus macrocephalus; assembly: GCF_031168955.1. Lineage (NCBI taxonomy): Eukaryota > Metazoa > Chordata > Actinopteri > Gadiformes > Gadidae > Gadus > Gadus macrocephalus. Next base: position 15,293,204 of record NC_082384.1, read on the forward strand.
GGTTTCAAAGGAAAGAAGGAGAATTATTCGATTTTGAGTTCAATGCACGGCTGGATGGCATATGCGGTTGTCTCTCTTCTACACTTTTGGTAGATTATGGAAGTAGCCCACTTTTATAGTGGTCAAATGTGGATCCATGTTTTTGCGTGTCACCGTTCAATGATTGAATGAGTGTGTGTAATTGATCATTCTTAGGAAGAAAACGTAATTATAATTACAATTATTGTCTCAGAAGGTGCTGTGAAAGGGAGTGCATTATTTGTGGTAGGGATGACGAAATATATTGTATACAGAATGTTTTTGAATAACAAAAAACGCTTGTTGTGGTTGGAAGCTTGGAAGTCTCTCCCTCTTTCCCGTCCTTGGACGTTTCTATCTTTAGTCTCTTACTTTCCTCTCTATCTTCTCCTCTACCTGTCCCTATCTCTAGCCTCTCGCCCTCTCCTCCCTCTCCTTGTCTCTATCTCCCTCCGGCCTCTCTCTCGATCCATCTTGCCTCTCTTTCTTTCCTTTCCTCTCTATCTTCTCTCTCTCTCTCTCTCTCTCTCTGTCCTCCCTCTCCTCTCCTTGTCTGTATCTCTCCAGTTTCTCTCATTCTGTCCATCTCGCCTCTTTCTCTAGCCTCTCCTCTCCATCTCTAGCCTCCCTCTTTCTCGAATTCCCTCCCTCTCTCTATCTTCTCCTCTCCTCTCCTTGTCTCTATCTCGCCTGGTCTCTCTTCTCTCTCTCTCTCCCTCCCTCCCTGAGTCTGTCGCTCTCTGAACCGCATGGCATCACGGAGGCTACTGTGCACGGCTTCCCTTTGAAGTGGCGCGGAAACGTGACGGATGTGCTCGGCAGCGCCGCGCAGCGTGGAATCACTAACCCGGGCTTACCTAACGGGATTTACGCAGAGCACTTTCGCCCCTCTCTCTATCTCGCCCCTCTCTCTCTCGCCCCCTCTCCCCCCTCTCGCCCCTCCGGTGGCTCGTGTGCCCCGGCCAAGGCCCCCGGCCTCGCCGCCCCGGGCCCTTATTAAAGTCGAGGACGGGCAAATAGCACAATTATTGTTGTTGAATTCAACTCTCATTCTGGAGTGGTCTACGTGAATATCTAATGCTACATGCTTTTGGTATCTGCCATCTCGTAGTCACGAAGTGACCTACTTTTGGGGCTGCATCAAATCCATCCGTCATCCATTGCTTTGGACTAGCAGCAAACGGAATGGGAGCTGGTGAGCATTGTGTTGATCTGTCATCTGCTGTGCAGGTCCGACAAACAGCCGGACGTGCGTGCACGTGTGTGTGCATATGCGTGTGCGTTTGCGTGTGTGTGTGTGTGTGTGAATGCTTGGTGTGTGTGTGCGTGTGTGTGTGTGTGTATGTATGTGTGTGTGTATGTGCATATGTGTGTGTGTGCGTGGATGTTTATATGTGTCTGCGTGCACGTGTGTGTGTATGTGTGTGTTTGTGTGTGTTTGTGTGTGTGTGTGTGTGTGTGTGTGTGTGTGTGTGTGTGTGTGTGTGTGTGTGTGTGTGTGTGTGTGTGAGAGAGAGAGATCATGAGAGGGGGACCTCACACACAGAACGAACACCCTTCTCTCAGGCCCATTTGAAGTGTTGCTGATGCGCTGTAAATGGTACACAGTTAACACCATCTCTCTCCCCCTCTCCCTCCCTCCAAGTCCTGTGCTCTGTGCATGGTGACATGTTTGTTCCATATGTCCTGCCCTAATGGCCTCCATGTGGTTGCAGTTGCCTTATCAATGTCTTTGAACCGGTTAAATTAAGCTTGTCAGGGTGAGTGACTGCACTATTCTCCGTAGTGTGAGAAGAACAAAACGAAGACATAGACCTGCAGTGGGACTGAGAATTAGATGTTAGAGATGGGGAATCTTTGTTAATATTTAGTATTATACTGATTTGCTTGAGAACAGGGATGTACAGTATATAAACAGGCAGGTTTTGCGTTGAGATTTGTTTGTCTTTTTTTCTTTTTACAAGTTAACCCACCAGTTCCAATTTGCCCTTTGATCGGGCGGGTGTTTTTTTGTTTTTCTACATCACTTATCGATGACAATATTTCTTAACCTCTCATCATCTTTTTTCCTAATAAGGACGAGGATAGGAACCAACCACTGAAACCGCCAACGATGAGTGATTAGCGTACGATCATTATTATTATTATTTGTTGGCTTCATGTTAGAGAACAAGTCTTGACGTAACGTGAAGTCATTTTAAAAGATGAACGCAAGCTTCCTACGGCTCAACCCTAAATCTCACTTTCCTCATTGTCCAGCCATCAAACGACATCAGAGTGTTTTATTTCGTCCTTTTATCGCCCTGACCTAGAGCAGGCTAACTCTAATGTCCGCCTCGGCTAGCTGAGAGTGGCGGTCTTGTTCGCTAGCTTGCCGTATGAAGGGGAAAATACGGCCACCGCTAAAGGGCTCAAACATTGGGGGCGAAGCCCACCGGCTGTGTCCGGACTTCAGAGAGGCTAAAAACAGCCCTCTCATTGTCCAAAAAAAACCAGAGGAACGGCGCCATGATCAATAGCAGCACTGTGTCCTATGAAGTCGGTCAGTCTCTCTCCTCTCTCTCTCTCTCTCTCTCTCTCTCTCTCTCTCTCTCTCTCTCTCTCTCTCTCTCTCTCTCTCTCTCTCTCTCTCTCTCTCTCTCTCTCTCTCTCTCACTCTCTCTTCTTTCTATGTGTCTCTCTCTCCCTCGATTGCTTCATCTTTTCCACCATATATATCAATGCTTTTTTTTAGCTCATTATTTTATTCTGCGTCATTATTTTATTAGGCGGTTGAAGAGGCTCACGTGCACTGCGTCGATCTGACTGGTATCGGAGCGGTTCAAATATTAATGGCCCCCAGTTTGGGAAGATGATGCTAGTTGGCAGTACAAAGGGTGACTTTTCGCCATGAGGTGCTGGAAGCTACCCCAGTCGAAGTCAGTCAATGGATGAAGCTCGCCTTTTTCCTTTTATTCAGA
>NC_082384.1:15298681-15300676 GCF_031168955.1 Gadus macrocephalus
TTCCCCCCCCTTTGCTCGCTCTCCCTGCCTTCTGTGCGGCGTCTGTAGCGCTGATGTCACACACGATGTCAACAGGGCCCTTGTTAAGACCGCTCGCTAGTCGCTTGATGGGGGGATGATGAAACCCCAGCCCATATCCGGCAAGAATGTGTTTGTTCCCATGGAGGATGCCCTTGCTGCTGCGCGCTCTCCCTACGCCCGCTCCTTTTGATCATCTCGCCAGCCGCCACACTGAGCAACCCTTACTTTTCCGTCAGTCACCATTTGGAAGTTACACTTCGGTGGAACTGATCCTAATGGGGGTGAACATTGCAAAAAACTTGGATTGTTTTGGTAGATATTGATGGCAGTAGGACTTTTGTTATGGCTATACATTATACATCTACTTTGGCGTGTATTATGTAAACGTACCACTATGTTTTCGTTACATTATCGCAGTGTAACAAAGAGAGGTTTATGCGCTATGCTAACATCTACATACAGCAAAAAAAATACACAATTACTTCCAGAAATGTATTATCCCTCTGTGGTTATTAAACGACAGGCTCCAAGACGGAGTTGTTGCCGATAAAAAGGCAACATACTGCCTCCCTTCATGGGCAGGACAGCGTGAAGAAAGAGAGGGGGAATGATGTCCCCTTGACATATCACGGGGCCGCAGGTCAGGATGGAACCCCGGGTTGCGCTACGTGGCGTTTTGCTTCGTTGTTAGCACACTAGCAGGTGTGGGGGGGCGACGGCGACTGAGCAGCTCAATGCGGCCATATTCATGTGCAGGAGTGACATTAGGGAAGAACAGAGGGGGGCTAAACACAGGAGAAGGTCACAACCGTGTGCACTACGACTGCCCGGCATCCGATAGGACCAACCGGTCCGCCGCGCCGGTGGCCTCAGACCTTCAAATCCAGTGGGGCCCGCGACCCCCTTCTGCTCGGCAGCCCAGGTGAAAGCTTTTCATGTCCCGCGATAGAAACACATCACAGGGCTAGTCTTTACTTTGAGCCCACCATCATCAAAACAATGCATCAAAATATCAAATCAATCCCACCCCCCCTCTCTCTCCCTCCCTCTCCCCACCCGACCCCCATCCCTGCACCTATCTTTGGAGATGAAAGATACGATGGGAGTGCATCCGTGCCACGTCCACGCGTCACCCTGGTAACCCCCTTGACCCCCTCCCCTCCCTTCCTCCCCCTCCCCACTCCCCCCACCTCCTTTTTCTATCAAACGAGAGTGGAGGACTTGGCAGATGAAAGCCCCCGTCCTCTGTCCACATGCATATCCACAAGTCAGAAGCAAGATTCTGCAGCCTCCATAACTACAGGAACATTTTGAGAACAACATTGGGCTCTTCGCTGGACTTTTCATCCGTTAAATGAGCTCATCCATGGGTTTGTCTGTAGTTGGGTCCAATATTCTGAGAATAGGAATTGTCCTGTCTCTGCTTTTTGTGGTTTCTCCACGCAAAGCTTTGAGAATAAATTATAATCTCAAATTTCATCCATGTCACTGGATGAAATTATATTTTTTTCCGGAGCACCATAATTCCATGATATAGTGATTCTATAATTAACTGCAAAAAAGAGGTCAGGTTTTTACTTTTCGCTACAACCTTTACATTACTGTTACCATTTACATTGTAGTTCTTTGGGGTCGGCCATTCAGGAAGTATCAAAACACATGTAGGTCGCTGCCATTAAAAGGGGTTCAACCTTCTTGTTTATCCTTTGTTTTACCATTGTCCTTTCCTATCTTATCCCTCAAGGAGAGCCGTAGCTAAATGAATGGTGCGTTCCCCCTGAATGGAGCCCTGTCAGGTCTGTTCCGTGAGCACCAGGTGCATCAGTGTTCCTTAAAGCCCACACAGCCACATGACCCGGGCCCCAAGAGAATCCCGCCCTTACTTGTTCGGGACTGACACATTAGCTCATGCAATCAAAACATGGACGCTGCTACGTTCCGGGCCTAGTTTTTGTTTAGTGTTTTGTGTTGGGT
>NC_082384.1:15300776-15385776 GCF_031168955.1 Gadus macrocephalus
CACATTGTACTCCAAACGCCTTGTTTGGAGTACAAGAAGTACAGTTGTGATACTGTCAGTGTGAGGAAGAACTTGCCTTCCATTGCTTCTTGCTAACGATCCACAAAGCTTTGTAGCTTTGTTGAATCGTGAATTGTGTTGACCAAAGTAAAAGCATGACTCCCTGAGGTGTGGTTTTCTTTTTGCAAGTCAACAATGGTATCCGACTGCACCAAATAATAAGGGAATGTGAGTGTGAGCAACACCATTGTCTGATAAAACCATTGTCACCTTAGGTTAGTTTCAGTGCAGAAATCGACGGGGAACAAAAACGTCAAACACCAGCCTTGTTCTTTTAAGTTGACGGCGGTACCAGTCTGTGCCAGGTGCGGCGGGAAACACAGACACACACACGCACGCACACACACACACACACACACACACACACACACACACACACACACACACACACACACACACACACACACACACACACACACTCACACACATTCCAGGCCACCTCATATTGGAGTGGGGGGGGGGGGGGGGGGGGTGCTTCGATGCTAAGCTATGAGCCACCAATTAGCCTGGTAGGACGCTTCACACGGATCACACACCGGCCCGACAGGGCGGCTTAAACAGAACCTCTCACTCCCCTCACCGCTCCCTGCGTAAGTCTGTTCCCCACGTACGTAGAAACCATGGAGGACTACCACGACTGCAGACCGCAAGACAATACAGTTCCATTTTGTACAGTATTTTATGGCAATTTGGTGTCATTTCAAGTCTTTTATGCAAAGCCTTTGCACAGCTCCCACCACAGCCATCCATCCCTCCCCCGCCCCCTTTTTCCCCTCTCCTTCAACCGAGTTTTTAGATGTGGTGCGGCCCAACAGTAGATGAATGTGGTTCAGATTAGCATATATCCTTTTGGAGGTGTGTTTTGACTCCAGCTGAGTCGCGGGCTCAGCTTGTGAATAGTAGATTTAGCATGGCTAAGCAGTACCATGGGTTAGGGCTGCCTGAATGAATGCGGCGTGGTTGGGGTGGGGGGGGGGGCTAGGGGAGGGCGGGATGGGGGTGAGTGGGGGGGGTGGTGGCGGCGGTGGTTCTCAAGAGGGGTTGGGGGGTTTTCTCGGGTCTGTCAGGGTCTATTTCGGTTGTCTGGAGAGGTCTGTCGGGTTGGCCCAAGGGCTTGGGGTTGTGGGTTGCGAGATGGGACGGGTGGGGGTTGGGGGGGGAGGGGTGGGGGGGGGGGGGGGGGAGGGGGTTGGGGGGGTGGGGGTAAGCCAGGCACTGTTGTTGACGTGATTATCCCTCTGAAATGGTGGCACTGCAGAGTCTCAGTCTCGCTGTTGCCCTCTCTCTCGCTCCCTCTCTCTCTCCTCCCTCCCCTCTTGGTCTCGCAGACTCCCTCTACTCTTCCTCTCCTTTGCCTCTTGTCACCTCTCTCTGCCTCTTTCTCCCCTCTTAGCCCCTAATCTTTCCTCTCCCTGGCTCGCTCCCACCCTCCCTCTCTGACGGGCTGTCTCTCCCACCTGCCTCTCCCACCATCTCTCTCTCCCTCTCCCTCTCCATCCTCTTCCTAATCACCCCCCTCCCCTCTGTCCCTCGCTCCTCCCCCCACCCCCTCCCCGTCCTTCTGAGTCTGTAATGAACTCCTCGTAGTCAGTGGCTAATGACTGCCTTTGATCTTCCTCCTAAGACCTCTGCTCTAACTACCCTGTGGGCTCTCTCTGCTATTGCTCTATCTTTTCCTGCCTGCTCTCGCGCGGCTGCAGCAAGGCTTGGTGTGTGTGGATGTGTTGCTTGTCTGTCTCTCCCTCTCTTTCCCGTGTTTAGCTTTTTTACTCTTCCTCACTGCTTTTTCTCTCTTTCTCCCTATTTCTGTCTTCCCTTACTCTTTTCCTTACCACCGTCTTTTCTCTGTCACTTTCAAACTCTTATCGTGGAGCTTTTTTTATCTTGCCACTCTCAACGTTCTTCGCCTACTTTTCTCACAACTCTCATCATTCTCCCCCTCTCGCTTATGCTCTTCTGTTGTTAATTTTTTTACTCCTTGCATGTGCTTTGTAGTCTCTCCTCGCTCTTCTCGCTCTCTCTCTCGTCTCTCGCTCTCTCTCTCTCTCTCGTCTCGCTCTCTCTCTCTCTCTGCTCTTTCTTCTCTCTCCTCGGTCGTGTCCTTCTCTCTGTCCTTCCTCTGCTACTTCAATGCTTCAGCTTTCTTTGATTTCTTTGCGCTGCTTCAGGAGCGGGTGTATTGAACCTGCTGACCTAGACTAAACAAAGTTCCCAGGTGTTGGCATGTGGGATTTCACTGAATTCAAATGAGTTTAATAACACCCCAAAGCTGTATTCATTTGTGTTGCACCATGCGGTTAATCTCATCCATACATCACTATACATCTCTATAAGGTCACACTGGTGAACACCAGCCTTTTGCTGCCCTCCATTATATCCTTACCCTATGAAAGGGGAGGGAGCCAAGTCTCTCCTTCTGGTTCACAAGCTGTGCACACAGGAAGTAATCCATATAACCATGCATTCACTAATGGAGTCTGTGTCCCTCTCTCCTCTCTTTGTCTATCTTTGTCTCTCTCTCTCTGCAGTCCAACAAGGTTCCAGTGGTCCAGCCGTCCCACGCCGTGCATCCCCTCACCCCGCTGATCACGTACAGCGACGAGCACTTTGCCCCGGGCCCCACTCCGGCCACCACCCCCAGGATGTCAACAACAAACAAGGTAGCTCCCAATCCGGCCTCCGTCCGCCCTCTTTCAAAGTAAAAGCACCCCTTGCTGTTCCTTGTCTTTAAAAAGAAGGGTCAACGGTGGGATCAGCGGCGACGGCTAACCACTGAGTCTGCATAATGACGGGTTGCACTTATTTCCATTCATTTCAAAAGTAAAAGCAGCCCTTTTCCTCGGTGACCCCGTGCCCTACAATCTTAAGTACGTTATTTATTTTTGGGCTGACCACAAAACCACTACAAATTGTTGACCCGAGTCAGCGGACACGGCGTATATCGTGTGGCCAACACCATTGCCATGCTAACGCTACTTTCCCCACGAGGTAGCTCTAAGCTACAGAGCTAACCACGCGGAGCCACTGTCTATGGGATAGCTAATGGATCCTTTTGTTCCTCCTCCACATCCCGCTCCTCCTCCTCCTCCTCCGCCCTCCTCCTCCTCCTCCTCCTCCTCCTCCTCCTCCTCCTCCTCCACCTCCTCCTCCTCTGCCTTTACTTCCGAGTGGACGGGGTGTAGCGGTAGCTCTTTGCGGCATCAGAGGAACCTTCTGGCAGGTTGTGAGGAGCACCTCTGTGAGCACCGCACAGCTGGAGATCTTGGCAGCCTACGCACAAAGATATAGAAAACAAGTATACAGCCTCCATAACACACTCATCACCGCCTTCCTCTCATCTCCTGTCATCTTCCTCCTTTGAGTTCCCTATTGAGGAGAAGAAGAGGAAGATGAGGGGGAAGCAGGGGTTGAACTGTAAATAACGATGTAGGACCCCAGGGATGGGAACTCACGTGGGAGTTAGATCAAGAAAATGGAGACATGTGAAGAAACCACGTCGTCCCATATATGTCAGGAACGCTACAAAGTGTCATGTTGACTTGGATACCTTTGCTAATGGAAGCCGGAAACAATTAGGTACATCACCAAACTAAGAGTTGGCACACACAAACACACACACACACACACACACACACACACACACACACACACACACACACACACACACACACACACACACACACACACACACACACACACACACACACACACACACACACACACACACACACACAGGTTTATAAATAAACTACAGATTAAGATCTTTCAAATGTAATAACCAAATCAATCTTCTCAAGGATCCATCGTATCCGTCGGTGACAGCCGGTGGGATGATGGACGTGTTTTCCACGTTTGCTCCTTGGACTCACCGTTCAAAGGAGCACGACGTCACGTCAAATATATCTACTTTTAGAATCAAGAGCAAATGAAAAAAACACCGACAACAGCAAATCTCTCCTCTCTCTCTTCTCCCCATCCCTCCCCCTCCCACCCATTAGCCAACCGCTGCACGGCGCTCCTTAGTGGGATCAGGACTTTGATCTTCTCATTAATTTGGAATCACAATCGTGGATTTTCTCATTATGAGCTTTTATGTGTGCAAGGCCCACAACGGGGGGGCAGAAGGTCGCGCGTGGGGACCCTGGAAGCATTTACATTTCAACCTTGCATGTATAATATCCGGGGGAAGGGATGGGCTACCATGGCGTGTATAGCCTCCTTAGTTTTTCAGTTTTTTTATTCAACACTGATGACATTGCATTGACGTTACTGGCTGTGGTCTGGGGGGAGCAGTAGAAGGTGAATGGGAGTGGCGTCTGTGGAACCACGAGAGAAGGGGAGTGGGTAGTAATCATCAAGTAGCTTCAGGGGCAAGGTGAACACTTCAAACACCACCAGTCCCAACCCCACCTCCATCCCCTCCAATGTACACAGACTCCCCTCTCCACCAGCAACACCACCTCCCTCCTCCTTACCCCTGCCTCCAGGGAGGGGTAAGGAGGAGGGAGGTGGGTGTTGGGATTAGCAGGCAGGGGGTAGTGGCGTGCACACTGGGATCCAGCTCCGCAACACTGGCTTTAGAGATATAAGCCCCCCTCCCAGCCACCCACCCATCCCTCCCCAGGATGGGTGCGTGGATAAAGGGGTGGATGGAGGGCCTCTTTAGACCACAGCATGGGGAGAGATGGAGGGAGAAAGGCGGGGGGGGGGGGGGGGGGGGAGAAGAAAGATGGAGGAGATGCATGGGGAGGAGAGTCTGTGCGGTTTCAGCAGAGGATTAGCGAGATGGTGCTAATCTAGATGCGATTGGCACTCTGCGTGTGTGTGTGTTTGTGTGTTGGTGTGTTTGTGTTGGTGTGTGTGTGTGTGTGGGGGGGGGGGGGTTTGTGTGTGTACACTGTACTACATTCACAGTATGTCGTACTACATTCTAGTCAAGTAGGTCAATACTGCTGTTGTTACTAAAATGCAAAAACAAATTATCTGCATGTGTGTAACATGGTTTGTATTGATATTTAATAAAATTGCTCTTCTCTATCCCTTGTCGAGAATTTGCATGAAAAGCCGACCGCATCCCAGTAAGATATTTGGGTTTCTCAACCATGGGGTCCAGTAGGAATAGTTTAGTTTAAGCCCCGAAGATGCAGTATTTTACTCATATTCAATCCCATTTCCTCAGGGGCGGCCGGGGACAGGGTATTCAAATCTTAATCAACCAATGATTGGTTTGGAGAGGGAAAAAAACAACCCCAAGGGACTGTGAAATGACTAGCATATATTTAGACTGACTTGCGTTTCGAATACATCCATGGGTCCGTTCAGTGTTGCTTGCTGATCATTAGAAACAAAAAAGATGCCAATGAACATTTGTATCGCAAATTGTCATGTTTTGTATTTATTCTATTTTACTTCCTCCCCCGTAGGCATGTCGAGACATCACCATGGAGGGCGACATGCCCAACTTCTACTCTCTGTCCCCGGGGGGAGTGGGCCAGATCACCCCACCGCTGGGCTGGTGAGTCCCATCCCGGGAGCAGACCCATACCTTATAGACGTTCATGTCTATGGAGACTCAGCTTCTGTTGCTCCTGGGCAGACACACACTCACTGCTTCTAAACACTAAACTAGCACAGTGTGTGTTCAATGAAGTCCAGAGAGAGGGGGGAGACAGAGAGGGAGGGGAAGTCAGAGAGAGAAAGAAGAGGAAGGGAAAGAGAACGATAAAGAGAGGTGGGGATCAGATGAGAGAAAGAGAGGGAAAGGAGAGAAAAAGGGTGAATGTCAAACACATCATCCTTAAAGTGTGCCTCTGCATAACCATATGGCCACTTAATGCTTTCAAAGGCTTTCTGGAAGTACTTCACAGCCGACCGAACGGCATGCTTGTAAAATACTATTAGCGTGCGCTTGTAAGTCCTACAATAAAATACCAAAAAATGTATATTTATATACAGTATGTACGTTTTCTCTTTCTCTCTCTCTCTCTCTCTCTCTCTCTCTCTCTGGCACAACCAGAGTAAAGGCAGATGTGTGTGTGTGTGTGTGTGTGTGTGTGTGTGTGTGTGTGTGTGTGTGTGTGTGTGTGTGTGTGTGTGTGTGTACAATCAAAAGGAAATCTGAGCACACATGCTGGCCTTCAATCAAAAACATGCCCCCGTTTCAGGGAATTTTTGAGGAAATTTGCTTTACAAATTATGTAGATTCCATCGTCAACTGTTGTGTGGATCCTACAGTACGTTCATACACTTATCCCAAAGCCACAATGACTCCACAGTTACCCTTCTCTACAATACGACCCCGTTTTATGGTTGAACAATAACTTTTCTATCTTTCAAATTGAGATAATTTTTTTAATTGAATTGATAGAATTAAAGTATATTCATGGAACTATCCAGAAGCAGTTGTATGATACGAGATGTTCAGAATTGCCACTTTGTTTTTCTTAGGAAAGTCCTGATAGGGATATCTAACAAGTTTTTCACTGTTTCAGCAGACGCTTTTATCCAAAGAAACTTAGTGGTATTATATTAGTTTATATGCATGTAATTAATGAGCAGGTAGATAGGGAACCTTTGGGGATTAACCCAAAACCGTTGGCCCTGGGCTCAAGGACTAACTAGATAACTAACTCAGACGATCAGCCATGATGTCATGTATTGCTTTATTCAATGCTATCTAAATGTCATGCGTTGTGTGCTGCAGGTTCTCTCATCACATGGTCCCTGGCCCCCCAGGGCCCCACGCCACAGGGATCCCCCACCCCGCCATCGTCAACCCACAGGTCAAACACGAGCCCCAGCATGACACCGACCTCATGCACATGTGAGTACCGAACACCACAACACCACAACACCACAAATCCACCACCACAGATTCCTCTCTGTCCCCCACACAGCCACCCACCCACCCGCACACACACACACACACACACACACACACACACACACACACACACACACACACACACACACACACACACACACACACACACACACCCGTCCACCTGCAGTAACTTCAAACCCCCTTATCCTAAACTTGGTTCAGTAAAGCGGTGAAGTTAGGTCATCCGCAGCCTGGGCCTTTTGCCCACCCCAGACCCTGGGTCAGAGCCCTGGTTCTGATCTCTGTGTCCGATAAGCAGCCAGAGAGCGAGAGAGAGAGATCGAGGCGGGGAGAGGGAGAGGGAGCGTATCACACTGATAAGGGCGATAAGGGACCCAGGCTTCGCTTGGCCTCTGGGTCTGTGGAGCCGTGGCGGGCAGAAGAAGATGAGAGGTCCTGGATGATTGCCGCTGGACGGAGGTCACCTCATCTCCTCCATCTTCGTAGCGGGGGCAGCATGCTGGGCTCCTTGAAGCGATTAGCGCCCATATTTCCATTATTCATGGGCACGCTCCGTCCCAGCCGTGCTTTATATCCAAATACCGATCGCAAAATAAGTCACGAGCGAGCTGGGGGGAAACTGTGTGTGTGTATGTGTGTGCGTGTTTGTGTGTGTGTGTGTGTGTGTGTGTGTGTGTGTGTGAACTTTCACATTTTGGTTTTAAGCGTTAGCCAATGTGTGGCAGAGGGAGTAGGGCTCTCGGTTGGGCCTGTAATGGTGAGGTAATCTCCCAGCTTGAAAGGCTGTGACCGAAACAACTGCAGTTGATTAAAACGCAGAGCCGGGGCCACCTCGCTTCTCACGCACTGTCCCCACTGGCTAAAGACATCCAGACCTCCGTCGCCATAGCACCCACCACACGACCTCCATCCTCTCCCCCCCCCCCCCCCCCCCCCGTTCCTTTTTACCAGGTTTTGTTCTTTACCTCCGTCCCGGTGTTCTCGTGCTGCTATTGTTTTGACAGGAAACCCCAGCACGAGCAGCGGAAGGAGCAGGAGCCCAAGAGGCCCCACATCAAGAAGCCCCTCAACGCCTTCATGCTCTACATGAAGGAGATGCGTGCCAACGTGGTGGCCGAGTGCACTCTCAAGGAGAGCGCCGCCATCAACCAGATCCTGGGCAGGAGGGTAGGTTCAACCGACACCACCGCCACCGCCACCGCTGCCGCCACTACCACCTTCGCCGCTGCCGTCATCGCCCCCCTCCCGTCCCCCTCGACCAGGGAGTGGTTGGGAATCGCTTTACAGGCTTGTTGTTTCGTTGCTCTTTAGGACGGAAACACGAAAAGGGAGAGGTGGTTTCTTTACCAAACTCTCCCCATCCCCGTTCCCCTCCCATTTGTTGGGTAATGGCATGGGGACATTCATGCTTTTTTAAAGTGGTCTGCGAAGGCGAGCCCCCCCCCTTACCCAATTAGTTATTTAAAAACAAAACCGAAATCCCCCTTTTTTTTTATTCACATCTAAATAAAAAAAAGGAACCATCTGTAATTAGTCATAATGATCACACAAGCTCTGTCCCTCCCCCCTGTACCCCCCCGTCCCCCGTCCCCCCGTCCCCCATCCCCCCTCTCTCCGCCCAGCGCGGCGATACGAAGTGTGCGTAACAATCTGGCATTAGATCAAATTGCTTCTAATAAAATATGCCCGGGTGATGGCACGGTTGGAAAACGACAAAATTCTTTCCTTTTGAGGATTGCGGGAAGTGAGTGGAACCACAGAGCCATGTTAGAAAGCCCTAACGAATAGGCCTAGCGGTGGAGGCAGCCAGCCACAGCAAAGCAGGGTCTGTGGGCGCGCTGCGCAGGGTAATTGCTCACTGCCGTAGCAGGGATAAAGAGCGCTGCTAAATTGGAACCAGTGTTTTGATATGAAATCACCCCCTCGCTTTTTTTGGGGTTTCTCGTTTTTTTCCTTTTTTCAATCGCACACTATTCGTTGTTTGCTGGTGTTCTCTCGCTCTCTTCCCTTGTGTTCCCTTTTGGTCTTTCTTTCACAACTTTTTATTTCACTACCATGTTTAAACGGTTTGAAAGTGGAAATACGTGTTTTGTTGGGGCAACTTTAATTTAAATGAAGGAGGAGGGTGGTTGGATAGTCTGGTGGTTAGGGTGGCGTCCAGCCCAAAGGTGTTGGGTTTGAACCACAACGCCCAGTGACAGCAAGACTACCTGTAGTCCTCCTGCAGCAAGGTGTTCTTGCTACAGGAACACCTGCAGCAAGCGCTGAAAGAAGACTCGAAAGTGAACCGCAGTCTCTGGAGGAAGCATGGCATGTGAATTTACATTTTGACACCGTCCCTCTCTCCCCTCTCCCCTCTCCCCTCTCCCCTCTCCCCCTTCTGGTCCTAATCTCCCATTGTACTGACCAGTGGCATGCGTTATCTCGGGAGGAGCAAGCTAAGTATTACGAGCTGGCCCGGAAGGAACGGCAGCTCCACATGCAGCTCTACCCCGGATGGTCTGCCAGAGACAATTATGTAAGTATCAATAGAACAGACTGCCAGCGGGAGAGGTGTGTGTGTACCTGAATGTGTATGTGTGTGTGTGTGTGTGTGTGTGTGTGTGTGTGTGTGTGTTTGCGTGTGCATGTTTTCCTAGGCTTTCACTCTAAGTCCTCACACTTTTGTCTCTGAGTGTCAGTGTAGTGTGTCTCGTGCCTGAAACTGCACACGACCGTGACGCACCACGGGTGGACCTGAATCGGCCCCATGCTCATGCATGTCCGTTTTTAGCACTTTTGTCTCGCTCCCTCGTCGGTGATTCACAGCGGTGTGATTCATCGCTACGTATCTTTGTGTGTGTGTATTGCAGTATCATGCACATTATCATTATGACAGCGAGAGGAGAGAGAGGCTGCAAATGGCCAGGCTCCCCTTTGATGTTCCCCACCAGCGTGGTCCTTTAGATATGCAAAATGCCAACCAACTGTTACATTGGCCCCGGGTGTTTTTAGGGTAAATTACGACATCAGTAGCATAACATACAGGCACCTACAACAATATCCACCTCTCACACTGCCAAAGCCCCTTTGATATGACAAAAATGGAAGATAAGATTTTGGTTTTGATTTTCATAACAAATATTCCATGTGTAGCTTAGTTTAGCCACGAATAGGAAATTGCAAGAGTCTGGTATGTGTGTGTGTGTGCGTTTGTGTGTGTGTGTTTGTGTGAGCGTGTCTGTGTGTGTGAAAGACATTGTGAGAGTGCCTGCCGTTTAATTAAAAGTGTGGCTCCAGCACTCACACACACTCCACCACCAAAAGTGCTTTGCCGTGTTTATCTGCCTCCCCCCGGACACCAGCAGCATCTCCTCTCCTTGTGGTCCCCCATCGCTCCGGGGCCAATACACCTCACCCAGCAGGGGGCCCGCACACTGCAACACCGCTAGCCATACCGCTAGCCGCACCGCAAGCATCACCACTAGCAACACCTCTAGGAAACACCCTTTAGCAGCACACCACTTAGCAGCAATCATGCTAACCCTAGCCAGGGTAGCATGCTAACCTAAACTAAATATTTAGTCGTATCTCATATCCTAATAAATTTAGTTTTATTAGTGAAAGGTTTCCTTAATATGGAGCGCAAGATAAATGTTAAAGCCGCTCCAGCCCGAGGACATACCTTCTTGGCGCATGTTTAAAGAGTATATGAATCATAAGCACAAGCGTTGGGTGCCAGAGCCTTCTGATTGGCTGAATTTGGTACTGCGTGACGTAATAATGATGAAAATAACAACGAGTGACTTCCTTTGACATCACTCTCGACCAATCAGAAATGGTAATTGAGTTGAAGATTTTCTTTAAATTAAACAAGAAGAAAAACGAAACAATTATTGCAATGTAAATCTAAAAAACCTATCCGAGCAGTTGGTCAGCGACTAATGGAGAGATTTATATGTTCCTCTTCTCCTATATCCTTCAGACATTATATTCGTCTTAGAATAGGTACAAACTCACCCAGAGGGTGAATAGCATTCATAACACCACTGCTCTGTATTCCTCATCATATCCCGGCTTCCTCTCTATCCTCTCTGCCTCTCCCTCCCTTTGCCTTTCCCTCTCTTTCCCATTCCCTCTGTCTGCCACAGCAGTAGAAGGCAGATTAGCTCATGAATAAGTGGATTAGCAGACTTTGTAGCAGGGAAGCAAAGTGGTGCTCATATTTGACTAGGACGACTTGACACTGCTATCTATACCTATAGTCACCCCCTCCCCCCCTCCCATATCCCCTCCTCTGCCCCCCTCTGGGGATTTGGCATAAGCCGTAAATCCATACTGACTCTCACCAGAAATAGTGATGCTCTTCACACTCATCAAGCACGATTGCTCTCAATACCTTGGGGCAATTTTAATTGCACTTCATATTAATGGTTTGCCGTAAGCGGGACTTCAAAGCCTTTTTGCGGGATATATGGAGGATAGGCTTGTACAGGCCAGGTTAGGGACAAGAGTACACACAAAATACTACTTGTTTTGTTATTGATTAAGTCCAACCACCAACTGCCACCCTCTTCTATTGTCATACCCCCCATAACCCCCCCCCCCCCCCCCCCCCCCCCATAAAAGCAAGTAATTATTTCATTGAGGTTTGCAAGCTGAGGATCACCACAGAAAAAGCTTAAAAAATCCTCAATGTAAATAATATCACAATAGCAATAGCTTCTTACACCCAGTATGTAACTAAACTCACTAGCTAACGACACCCACTAGCCATCTAACTCACTAGCGAGCTAACTACAACCACTAGCTAACGACACCCACTAGCTAACTAGGCGGCCCCCGCTCTCTATCTGGGTGTGGCGGTGTCCAAGGAGCTGGGGACCGGGAGATGCTAGCTTGTGGCCAGCGGGGGATGAGTGAACATGGCAACCAGCAGCAGGACATGAGCGTGGTGGAGTGGGGGTGAGTGCTGGAGCCACACTTTAAGCGTTCACCTGGATATTTTCTAGGGAAAGAAGAAGAAGCGGAAGAGGGAGAAGATCCAGGAACCAGCTGCAGGTAAAAACCAAAACACTTTCATTAGATTTTTTTGAGGATTGTTACATTTTTATTTCATGCGATTCATAAAGCATTGTATCCATCCCATGTCGAGTCTGTTAGTGATTGCTGACACACCCGAAACGGCAAGCTTTCGTCTTCTGTGCCTTGCTTTTTCTTTTTTTCCTTCTTTACGACACGTTGGCCAATGAGCTCCTTTCTTCTAGAAGACAAACCCTAACCTTTTGCAAAGTTAGCCTAATCGCAAGCAGGTGTGCGTCCACCAATTAAGACCACATCAAAGTGACTTGCTATAGTCTTCATTCAGCCCTGGCCGGGCCTTTGTTGGTCCTCTTATGACTTAATCCCCTCCATCATTGCACCTCACGGATACACATCCCCCTCAACCCACCCATCCACCGCCCTTGCTCCTCACCCCTCCTCACCCCTTCTCACCCCTTCTCACCCCTCTCCTCACACATTACCCCTACTTTGGGATTAGTCTGTCCATTATTGACGTCTCGTCTGGGGCTTTGCGCTTTCCTCTGGCCCACTCTGCGGTCTCTTTGTTGACAGTACGCTAACCATGCGATAGGCTAGCTAACTAACGTCCAGCTTTACCCATTTAACACATTTCTATTATTATAATGATAATGTCAGACTCTAAATTATAAAGAACGCCATGTAGACCTCACTGTCGGTCCACCGGTGGCCCTGGTGGACCTGGTCGCACTCCAATCTTTTAAAAACAGCGTATTTTCTGCAGGTACAGGCCAGAGAATGAAAACGGCGTACATCTGAAACCCCAATGGTAAGACTCTCCTGTACTCTCCCTCCCCCTCCCCTCTCCCTCCCCCCCCCCTCCTGTTTGGTCTTCATGTCAAGTCTCCTGTCTATAAACCAGTGCTTAGCGCTGGCCTGAGCGTGTGTACCTACAGACTAATCCTGAAGGGTCGATCCCCCACCACCCACCCCACCTCCATCACCATTGTGTCAGCCATGTCGCGGCCTCGAGAGGCCCTGGCGCTTTGTGTGAGGCGCTTGCCTCAATGGCCCCCACACAATGGGCCTGTGTGTGTGTGTGTGTGTGTGTGTGTGTGTGTGTGTGTGTGTGTGTGTGTGTGTGTGTGTGTGTGTGTGTGTGTGTGTGTGTGTGTGTGTGTGTGTGTGTGTGTGTGTGTGTGTGCGCGTGTGTGTATGTGTGTGCGTGTGTGTGTGTGTGCGTGTGTGTGTGTGTGTGTGTGTGTGTGTGTGTGTGTGTGTGTGTGTGTTGTAAGTGTACATAGGTGGATGCTGGTATACAGTTTAATCCGCCGCTTTGAGTGTCTTGGGTGTTTTTTTCGGGAGTTTTTTCGGGAGTCGGGAGAGAAGGGTGAAATACGGGATGGTTTGTGTTTCCGGAATTTGCTGGTAACTAAGCAAGGTGTAAGGCTTTAATGACCTTGCTTGCACATTCCTGTTACTTTACAAACAGTTACTCATGGTGATTAATTCACGTGAGTCATATATTGAGTTTCAGCCTGCAGGTTCTTCACCATCAGCCCTGGAATAGGTCCTGAACTGTGTTTTAATTTAGAAAGCTAATGAGTAAAATAACCATGTATAACTAAGGCATGTTATCTCTCCACCTTCCCACATCCATTATGGCTGATGCTGCTTACTATAGCAGCCTATGACAGCTGCCTGTGCAGATATCCAATAGGAAGTCTAATAGGGTGGCATTTGGCATTTTCTTTCTTGCATTCATTGTTCTTACCTCTTTGTATGTGATTCACTCTCACTGGGTCTTACCTCTCTTTTTAATTATTCCTCTGTGTGACTCTCTGTCTCTCTCTGTCTCTCTCTGCTCTGTCTCTTTCTATGTGACTCTCTCACTGGATCTTAACAGTTTCTAGGTGACTCTCTTTACGGGGCCAGACTCAGCATCCTGTTGTTTCGTCTCTCTCTCTCTCTCTCTCTCTCTCTCTCTCTCTCTCTCTCTCTCTCTCTCTCTCTCTCTCTCTGTCTCTTTCTATGTGACTCTCTCACTGGGCAGATGTGGCAAATCTGGTCTCATGACGAAATCACCTCGGCGCAGACAAAGGGCCTTTCCGCTGGATCGATTCCTGACCCGGTCGCTCTCCCTCATCCCAAAGTCGGACAGATTTTCTCTCTCTATTCGCCACAGATCTCAAAGCGTGGAGGGAGAGAGTTAAAAAAGCACATTATCTCTGATCCAATAATTAGCGGTGCCTAGCCGCGACGGGATGGACACCCGCTCTGATTCCCAGTGACAGCCTCATGCTAATATGCATAATACGGAGCATACGGAAACTACACCCCCCAGCCGGCAATTTATGCAGATCCCAGGCAGAGCCGCGCCAGGGTGAGCTCGGTGTCGACGCCAGGAACCTCTTCAGATTAAACTTGTTTGTCTATTCGTTTCCATCTGCCCCACTCTTCTCACGCTAACCTTTTACGCCTCACCGTCGCGGCCGCGGGATATTCCTGTGCGTCACGTCGACGTAGGTGTCAATTTCAACCTCACTTTTCTTTTAATAACTGTCAAAACAGTTACATATTAGCTCTTTTCATCGCATTATTTTTAAGGTTTCTTATAGCGTTTTTTCTTCTTCAAAAAGCGCCTTGCCTTCGTCATTGCTACAATTCAGACGAACGTATCAAAAATGGAAGTTTCAGATAAATCGGTGAGGACCTCAGATGTTGATTTCGGCGGCGTCCCGAGCCTCGTCCTTGGGTCTGCGTGTGTGTCCGACCGCGTACCGTTGTGTGAGCTGAGGCAGGAGGAGGGGGGTCTCGACGTTCTGTTATCGTTAGCATGTCATACACTGGGCCTGCCACACAGCTGGCTCCCACCACAGACCAGCACCGCGGCCCAGCAGAGGAGAGGACAAGTCATTACTTTGACATTGTGAAATAAGCGTTTCCAGCCCTGCCTCCCAATCGCTTCTCTTCATCTCCTTCACTTCTCCTTTCCTCCCAATATATATCCTTCATTACTCAACACTGCCCCCCTCCCCCCTCTAGTCTCCCTCCCCACCTCCTCTCTTATTTATCTTCCCCCTCTCTCTCTTTCTACTATTACTCTCTTTTACATATCTCCTCTCTCTCTCTCTCTCTCTCTCTCTCTCTCTCTCTCTCTCTCTCTCTCTCTCTCTCTCTCTCTCTCTCTCTCTCTCTCTCTCTCTTATTGCTTCTCTCTTTCTCTTACCTTTATTCTCTATTTGTAATTCTCCCTCACCCCATCCTCCCTCTTTTTCTCTCTTTATCTCCACCTCTCTCTCTTCACTCTATTCTCCCTCTTTCATCTCTCTTCTCTGGCTCTTTCATCCCTCAATTCTCTATTCTCCCTCCCTATATTCTCCCCTTTTTTATATTTTGTGTTTGTTTGTATGTTTTCTAGCGTGAATATCCTCAGCCACTTTCTCTCTTCTGAGCTGTTCCTGGCTCATTTTTGTCTTGACAGAAGCCCTGTGTTTCACATCCTTTTAGATGCTTATCTGGTCGAGACTCAGACAAACACACACACACACACACACACACACAGACACACGGACACACGCACAACATTTACACAGACACACACACACACACAACATTTACACAGACACACAAACACACACACACACAACGCACACACATACACACATACACACATACACAGACACACACACACACACACACACACACACACACACACACACACACACACACACACACACACACACACACACACACACACACACACACGCCCTGCAGCCTCTGTAGTCTTTTAACAGTCGACACAGATTTCTCTCACAAGGGGTGGGGTCGCGGGACTCTCCCACAAAGGTATCCTTCTCAGGCTGCCAGGGCTCTGGTCACGTGAGTAGCGGACTGTCACACAACCATCCTGTGGAGCAGACAATGAAATGGGCGTGTGAGTGACTCATCTCTGGCCAACTTTCAGGGGCTCGTCTCTCGCTGTTGTTGTCGTCTGAAATTTGATCTCTCTCTCTCTGTCAGCACAATCTGAACTCCCCTCGTTGGAGATTTGACAAATGAAGGAGATGAAAAATATCTTTTAGGCTTTTTCCGTGAGTTTACATAGCTGAAACGGGTTAGGTGTATGTGTGTCTTTGTGCATGAGTGTGTGTGTGTGTGTGTGTGTGTGTGTGTGTGTGTGTGTGTGTGTGTGTGTGTGTGTGTGTGTGAGTGTGTGTGTGTGTGTGTGTGTGTGTGTGTGTGTTTGTGAATTTGTGTGTGCATGTGTGTGTGAGAGGACATCAATAAGGTAGTGGGGGTCAACTTCTCCAGACTGAGGTTCCCTCAGGGCCTGGGAGAGATTATGATGGAAGCCATCCTGCGGCGTGACGCAGATCACCGGTCAATATGGCCTTTCTTCGTCTGCCGCTCTGGTCGCACGGCTCCCCCCAGCAACCTCCCCGTCATGTGGGCCGGCTGAAATCAGCTGTCAGCGAGGGGGGGAGGGAGGGAGGGAGGGAGGGAGGGAGGGAGGGAGGGAGGGAGTGAGGGAGAGAAAATCCCTTTTATGTTACAGAGCCCTGAGTTTTGCCAAATCTCCCTCCTGCCTATCACGCTCCACATTTCCATTTTTCTCTCTCTTCTCTCTTTTTCGGGTCGTTCTTTATGGCTTTGCTCCACTCTCATTCTCTCTCACCAACTTCCCCCTTTGTTTTCCTTTTCTCTTTCCCTTTCTTTTTTTATCTGACTCGCTCCCCTGCTCTAAATTTTTGCCTCACTCTTTCTCTCTCTTCCCGTCTCTCACTTTTGCCTCTCTGTCTCTCTCACACTCTTGCAGTTTATTTCTTTCTCTCTCGCTCTCTTTTTACGCCTCTACCTCTTTACCTCTCTCTCTCCCACTCTACCTCTCTCTCTCTACCTCTCTCTCTCTCTACCTCTTTAGTTATACCTCTCTACCTTTCTCTCTCTCCCTCTCTCTCTACCTTTCTACCTCTACCTCTCTACCTCTCTCTCTTAACCTTTTAACCTCTCACTCTCAACCTCTCCCCCTCTCTCTCTCTAACTCCCTCTCTCTCTCTCTCTCTCTCTCTCTCTCTCTCTCTCTCTCTCTCTCTCTCTCTCTCTCTCTCTCTCTCTCTCTCTCTCTCTCTCTCTATACCCCTCTCTCTTTAAAACCTGGCCACAATCTCCAGCCGCAATTAGGCCACGTTCCGCATCTGCCTCCATTTTCCCCGGCCGTTTCAATTTGCCGCCTTGCCCCCTCTGGGCCACCGTGGCTCTGCAGACCAGCGCCTCCACCACGGCCGTCTTGTTAGGGACCTGGGGGTGGGGGGTGGGGTGTGGGGTGTGGGGGGTGGGGGCTGGGGGGTGGGGGCTGGGGGTGGATAATTGGACGATGGAATCCGGATCCGTTAGGAGAAAAAAAAACAACTACTCATGCCTTTAGTGGGATCGGCTCATGGAAGGGAGGATGGTTCTAAATGGTACTTTAATGTTTCTTCTTGTATTTCATGTTCAGCCTGTCTAGTTTGCTTTATTGAGCATGGCAGACCGATAGGGTAGGGGGTGTTCCTGACATCCCATGCCAAGCATCTATGCCCTTAAAATAACTAAAAGCTACCACCGAAGGGCATCTATATACAGTATATATTCAAACCTTTTTCTAGTGAGGTGGAGGTGGATGCGTTCATCAGAGGGATGTCTTGACTTGTTCTTCTATTGAGGAGATGGGGGGGGGGGGGGGGGGATCACTAGGAAGGGAGAAATGTTTTCATAACCGGTACCAGTAGTACCACCACAACCAGCCCTCCGCCCCAACCCTGTCTCCTCATGCCCCCACAAAGCCCGCTCTGTGCACTAAAACGCCCCTCTCAGTGCCTTCTGATTGGACCTCCCCAGAGTTCTAGAATGTCAAACACACGTCCAGCCCTTGTGCTCGGAGGAGCCATCTGGCAACTGGTGAAATAATAATAATAATAATAATAATAATAATAATAACACTACAAACAGCAGAAGTCAGTTAGAGTTTAAGTTCTAACACTTAAGTTTGTGTCATTGACTTTTAGGTAATTTCGAAATCCCATAATAGTTAGGGTGTGTGTGTGTGTGTGTGTGTGTGTGTGTGTGTGTGTGTGTGTGTGTGTGTGTGTGTGTGTGTGTGTGTGTGTGTGTGTGTGTGTGTGTGTGTGTGTGTGTGTGTGTGTGTGTGTGTGTGTCTGTGTGTGTTTATATCTGCGTGTATGTGTGTGTGTGTCCGCACACATGCACCAGAGATAGCACCTATGCTGCCGTTGTTTAGGCTGGGGGCCTGCGGTTTGTTTTGGATGACTCACTGGCCCTATTGTGTTGTCAGCTGCAGTAACAGTATGGGGGTCCAGTCTCTCTGCTCTGTGTGATGTCTTCTCCACTTCCTCTCTCTCTCTCTCTCTCTCTCTCTCTCTCTCTCTCTCTCTCTCTCTCTCTCTCTCTCTCTCTCTCTCTCTCTCTGTCTCCCTTCTCTACCTCTTCTTACCCTCCTCTCCTTTCTGTCTCTCGCCCTTCTCTCTTGTTATCTCTCTCTCCTTTCTGTCACTCTCTCTCCGCCCCCGCGCCTCCACTCCTTCACTCCCTTGCTTCCAGACGTGTGGATGAGGGGAAGGGGGTGTGACCCCGTGCAACCCTCCCTCCCCCAGGTACGGGGGGGGGGGTTGCACGGGGTGGGGGGCGGATGCAGGAAGCCCATATGGGAGGCAAAGAGGAAGGAGTTTATTGATATTTGGATTCAAACCGTTGCACGTTTCATTGTCATTTCTTTTTTTCATTGTAAAGAAACAACGGGCCTCTGCTCCGTTGTTTCTTTTGGTTCGAACGGTTCCATCCCTTTCCTTTGCTTTCTTATTACTTCCCCACTCGTTGCTCCCCCTCCCTCTCCCTGCCCCCTCTGGTTTGGCTCCTCCCCCTGCCGTTTCCTCTTCCTGTCTCTCTCTCTCTCCCCCGTCCGGCCCGCTGGATGTGAGCGATGGCGCGGCCGCGCAGCCCCTTTGAAGCCCGGCCGCAGCCCAGGGACCAGTCATTGTGCCGGCTCTTTGAACATGCCTCCCCTCCCCTCGCTCTCTCTCCCTCCCTCCCTCCCCGCTCCACCCTCCCTGGCCTGCCTATGCGGGAGCATACAGCTCTTGGCCAGACTTCAGCTGCCCCTTCCCCCCCCCCCCCCTAGCCTTGCCGCCTCTGATGTGGGCAAAAAAAAAACAACACCCGCCATCCACCCACTCCTCCCCCAGACCCCCTCCTCGTGTCTCACCCACACATGCCTGAGGTTTGGGGTTTCGGTGCATACACCCCCACCGACTTCCACCGCGCCCCCCTACCCACCGGAGCCAGACTCGGAGCCAGCCCCGCCACTCCGATGCTGGGCCCGACATTTATTCTCGCCTGGCCTCCTTCCCTTCGCCCATCTGGTTCTGAGTGGGGCCCTTTTGGCTGAGTGCGTGCGTTTTGTGATAGTCAACCATGGAGGAAAAAAAACATTTATTCGGTGTTTTACCGGCGTGCCTTCATCGCCTGTGAGGTACCTTACCTTTTTTTTTATACTGAATGTTGTGTCTTAAGTAATGTGAGAACGTTTTAGGTTGCAGTATATCTCTCACTTAAATAAACCGAGAACACCCATCGCCTTCGTACACTACAGCATTCACGATTATTTCTAGTCTGTCAGATTGCTTTAGTTTCTAGATCCTAAAACTTTTCCTCCTGCTGAAGTGAGGGTTTTTTCCACCATCAGCTGTGATTTACAGCTCTAGGCCCAACGAAGCCACTTTTCCCTCTGTAACAGTTCCCACCCTATTCAACCTGACGCCAAGCGGACGTGCGTAGCAGACCTGCACTGTGGCTGGTCCCGCTCATAGTTTGATACTGGATCTCAGGTTGAAACAAAGGAAAGGCAACGGATCATAACAGAGCCCGCCTTTTTGATTTACTCCAAACTAATTCAAAGTAAATGCGCCAGACGTCCTCTTAAAAGGGATTTTCTTTTTTGTTATTTTAACCGATGTTTTTTATGAAGCTTTGAAATTAGCTTTTCTGGCAAAGGCAGCAACTAACAGCCTGACGATGTAGTGTTAAGTTGTTGGTTCCCTTTGGCAGTTAACCCCCCCCCCCCCCCCTCCCCTCTCCTCTATAGTGTACAATCTACCCTCCGCCGGAGACAACGGCGTCCGCCCGGGCTTATTTTAGAGTGCTCCGTCCTCTGCTGTGTTTTCCACCAGAAACCCCAGATCCCTGTGTAAGGAAGGAGGTTGGGGAAGGAGGGGGGGTGCGGGTGTAGGCAACGGGGGGGGGGGAGGGCGGAGGGGGGCGGCGGATTGGCCGGTAAGAAAGCGGGCGGGGTCCAGCTGTCCGGCGTGTTTTTGTTTTTTTCTCTGCGGGCACTTTGATTCTGGCTCGCGAGGTGAAAGCGGCAATTGAGACGCGAGGCCGTGCCAGTTAACTTAACCTCCCACACTTCAAAAGCCAGGCGGGGAACTCTCTCACTCTCTACGTCTCCACCCCCCCCCCCTCCCTCTCACTCTCTCTCTCTCTCTCTCTCTCTCTCTCACTAACTCTCTCTCTCTCTCTCTCCCGTTCTCTTTCTCCCTCTCTCCCATGTTTTCTACGAACAGAGGAGCATTTCATTTCCTGCCGCAGAAAAAATGAATAAATAAAAAGCATCCAGCCAGCATTCCAGAGCACTGGTGGGGTGGAGAGAGGGAGAGAGGGAGAAAGGCGGGGGTGGGTCAAGTTGCCCCTGAATACATTTGTGTGTGTGTGTGTGTGTGTGTGTATCGAGGGGACCTTGTGAGACCTTCGCCCAACACACACACACACACACACACACCCTCTGCGTGCACGCCCACCACGCGTCCCATTGAGCCCCCGGCCCCCTGCTGTTCCGCCCAGACTCTGGGAGGAAGGCTGGGGGCTTTTCATGTATTTCACCGGGGACAGGAACACTCTCCCCAGGAGGAGAGGGGTGGGGTGGGGGGGGGAGGTTGAGCCGAGAGCATGGGGGGGTTTGCAGGTCGTGCAAGGCTGCGTTTGGATGCTGGGAGGAAACGAGGGAGGGCGGTCGAAGTAAATCAAAAAATGACAGGGTTCCACCGTTCGTCTCCATCTCTGTCACCCTGCTTCTCTATGTCTGTCTCTATCGTCTGTCTCTCTCTCTTCTATCTCTCCTCTCTGTCTCTCTTCTCGGTCTCTCTGTCTCTCCGTCTCTCTGTCTCTCATCCATGCTCCTCCTCTAGTCAGACGTCACTTAGTCCTTCCTCGCAGAAGCAGCGGCCTGTGTCCTTTCCACTTTGATCCACATGTGGTAAAAGAGTCTGAAGGAGTGATGCACGTGTACGTGTACGTGTACGTGTGTGTGTGTGTGTGTGTGTGTGTGTGTGTGTGTGTGTGTGTGTGTGTGTGTGTGTGTGTGTGTGTGTGTGCGCACAAATGTGCATGTGTGTGCGTGACAGAGCGAAAGCGGAAAGCCCGCCTCATCTCTGAACTTGATTGCAAGGAAGCCTTCTACTGAAATCGCTTCTTCTCCCCTCTCATCGTATTTCCTGCCTTCCACAGAAACACCTCGCATATCAAGGTATATCTAGCTACCTCTCAACCCCATCCCCCCCCCTGCCCTTTGATCATGTATTCTATTTGATCCTGGGTGTTGAACCAACAGCTCACTCTGGTTGGTCGATATCTGTACCTCAGTCTTGATTGGTTAGCAGCGCCAGTCCATATCATGAGAAGAGGGGGGGATATAAACACTGCTGGGGTCTGACAATTCGGGAAGAAAGTAAGAAAACAAGAAACCAATCCGTCTTCAACCGAGGTCTCATACTGTAGAACCAAATTCAGGGAAATGGATAAAAAAAATGGAAATTAAGGTTTTGTTGGACTTAGGGTTAGCAAAGATTCCGAAAGGACTCTCAGTTTTTTTGCAATTATTTCCCTCTGCCAAACCAGAACTCAGGTGAAGACCTTGAGCGAGGGAGAGAGGGGAGTGAGGGGAGAGAGGGTGGACTTGGTGGGTGAGGACATGGGAGTCACATGCCACAGCAGAGGTGCGGGAGGGTTGCCAGCCAGGGTTACAGTGACCCCCCCCCTCCTCCACACGTTAAAAACCAAGATCAAACGAAGCCCGGACAGCCCACATCCTGTCATTGACCTCTGACGTCTCTAGTACTGTACTGTACTGTTCTCAATCTCGTTCTTTTTCTTCTCCTCCTCCTCCTCCTTCTCAACCCTGCCCCGAATGATACTCATTTAGTTGCATTACTGACAATGCTTTGCCGTTTTGGTTAAACGAATCATCATGGCCAGAGAAATTCTGTGTATTAGTTCATCTGTCTGGGTTTTTGGTTGAGGTCACCCCACATTTCTGCTGTTGTAGCGGACTCTACACGTGTCTCTAATTAATCCTTGGCTCGGTAACGACGTGGAATCTTTTTGGTGCCTGTTGATCCTAACATTGAGTGGTTTTCTCTCTTGTCCCTGTGTCTCTCCCTTGTCTCTGTGTCTGTCTGCGTCTCACAGGAGGAAAGAGGAACACTTTCTCCACATGCAAAGCCAAGACAGCGGATACTGGTCCATTGCTCGAGATGGAAGCCTGTTAGATCCCCTTGAAGACCCCAAACCCCTGAAAACCCCATGCCTCCAAATCTCAGAGACCTGACCCTGACCCCTTCCTCAACACAAGCCCCCCCCCCCCCCCCCACACACACTCCACTATCCACCCCCAATCCCCAGACGTCCTCCAAAACACACTTTTTAAAAATCACCAAAAACAACACTGTATGGTGTTTGACTCCCTCACTGCCGCCACCTGCTGTAAAGACCATGCACTGCAACTGAACGAGACAATCAGAACCAGGAATCCCACACCTGAATTCATACCCGAGAAAAACTATTTCACTCATAACAGTGCCCAAAAAAATAAACACAAAGAAGAGTAGAAATAATTAGATGTTGGTCATATTTTTTGCAGCTTTATTCACCAACCCCTCGAAACACTGCACTGAAACACAGCAGCCATTTTGACTTGCACGCAAGTGAAAGCCTCTACCTACTCACCACCAACACAACAAACACTAATGACACACATTGTTCCTAAGTTATTTAAGTATAAGTTATTTGTCACCGTGGTTTCCTTCCTTTTTGTATAGACGACGACGTTCGGACCCCCAATACTGTACAACCCAATCCCCCCACCCACCCAACCACCACCCTCTCTCTCTTTGTACTCATCTCACTGGAAATGAGAGACCATGGCTGGGATTCAGCCCGGCCAAACTCCTCGTTGAGACTGCACTAAAGGAAGATGGATGATTCTCCCATCTTGTCAACTAAAACGTCCGATAAAAGACGCCATTTTGTTCTCTTGATGAGCGCTTGGTGCAAATTAAAACAAAAAAAAACTCTAAACAAAAAAAAAGCATCAACGTCCTGATTTCGCTTATCATTTCAGACTGAGTTCGATTTATTTTGAATGCTTTATTTTGTATCTTGAACTTGTTTCAATTTCTTGGTGTATATTTTCTGTGATTGTTTGTTTTTTATATTTTGATTTTTTTTATATAGTGGTATATATGAAAAATAAGCTTTGGACACAGGAAAGCCATTTTTTCTTGTTGAAGCGTCTTGCAGATAAATGATGATGTAATGCTTCTTTTGATAACTATTTGTAACAAATAGTGACCTCGAGTCTCAGATGTAAAATAATGCTCAATATGTGTACTTTTTAAAACTGTCAGGATATGTCACTTTTCTTGGTATTTTTGCAGGCAACATAAGGACAAAGGCAAGAGTAAAAGCTCAGAGGCCTCTATTTTATTGTTCTCAAAACAAGTCAAATGAAGCAGATATATATAGATATATATTTACCCCAGCACTTGGCAGTCGTTTCTTTCATTGCGATGGACCTTCGTCTTTTCTCTGCGGTAGCTAATTGTGTGGTCTTTAGCCATGTCTTTTATTCCATGACAGCATCTCTGTAACATTTTTATTTTAATGCTCTATTTTTTAGTATAACTTGATGAATTCTTTTTTTATTCATTGTTATATTTTGGGTCATTGTCATCTTGGAATAGCACTTTGCTTCCCAAGTGGTCACATTTGAACTGTTTCGACATGTTTTTGTTTTTTTAAGAAAAATAAAAAAAAAAGCATCCTTGGCTAATTTGATCAGTTACCTATGTTACACAAATCAAGGATTAGATAAGATTTTTGATGCAGCATTTCCCTAATAGAATATCTCTACGAGCATTTCAGGTATCGATAAGAATATGTTGCCATCTGTTGTTGGTTGCGGGAACTGCAAGGCAACAAAGAAACACTTGATATAACATGTTTTAATCTCTAGGGAAACTTCAAAGGGCTATGGAAAATGGACCAGCAATTAAAACTCATACAGTGGGAAAACGCATACAGTTCCCGGGGCTTCGTTGATGCAGAATTAGTGCAAGGATAATGGAAAGGAGAACTAAATCATTGAGAATATTATAAGCCCCTCAGTTGGCCAATAACTGCTTTTAAATTAGATGAATCTTTTCCCCAAGCTTTATTTATAAATCGCAGGTGAATTTAACATTTAATTTCTCTGACAACTTAATAGTCCCAACGCATAAATCGGAATGCTAAACAGAACCCTGATGAAGAAGTCAATGTCAAAATATTATTTTGTTTCCCGAAATTGCTACATTGTGGATTTCTAGTGAAACAGCGCCATCATGAGTTATTTTAAGGGGCGTCTCACTCAAAAATATCTCTTATGTTTATTCGCATCTAACACTACACTCTAACACAAGTACTTCTCAGAAAACTAAAACATTCATTTAGGGTTGTAATTTGATGCATCTCTCATTGAACGTTAATTGAAATTGCTTAGCTTGCAAATCAAAAGAAAAAATATAGATATTTTGTATTTTAAGTTGATTTACAACTCAAACGATTACATCTTCCCATCGTCATCAGTCACATTTAAAGACAACACAAGCATTAGACGCACATGGAAAAGCTCCCTTTATTACCAACAACATTTATATACAGAGAAAGATGACCGCCTGGACACAGGTCAGCTGGGAGACGCGTTGTATGAAGGCACGAGGGTTCAGTTCAATATCGTTGTCATAACAGTGTGATTTACTCAAGTTAGACTAAACACATTCAATGCCAATACAAATTATGTCGTTTGACACGAGTGATCGAGTCCACAAAAAAAGGTAAAAATCTTGATATGTTTCATAGTTGCTTGGTGAATGATTTTTTGTTGTGTACGTGTAGTGTGTTTAGCATTTATAATTGCACTGTGTGATCTCTTTCAACTTTCCTCTCAGATCGCAGAAATCAAATATAGCGCGCATTCACGTCAACATGAGTCCAGCAATCTATCTTCCTGAACCTTTTATTTTTCATGCCACACTATGAGCGTGTGTTAATCACTTATACTTGTAGAAACCCTCTCCAGTCTTTTTGCCATATTTGCCTTCAGCGACCAGTTTGTTCAGCATCTCGCTCTGGCCGAACAGGGGGTTGTTTGGGTCCATCAGACACCAACCTGATGAATAGCCAGAGACGTTAAATACATACTGCAATTTTCTTTATATAACCTTCAATCAGAGGCGTAACAATAGCGCTATCTTACCGTCGATAATGAATTTAGCCGTGTCCAGACCTACGTAATCGAGGAGTTCAAACGGTCCCATGGGGTAGCCCGCTCCGAGCTTCATGGCAATGTCAATGTCCTCTTTAGATCCATGGCCTACAAGGGGAAAACAACTAATGAAATAATCCCCAAAGTATCTCCTACAGGTTCTGCTAAACGATGATGACGTCATTAAATCACCAACCATGGAGGTTTTCAAATATGAAACACAATGCTTTGCAAAACTTTTTTTGTTTGTTATGAAATTGCAGAAAGACCCCTTTCCATCTGCTGATGCAGACGCCGACGTGTGTGAATCGACTGGTTGATGCACGTCGGTGCATCTCATAATATGAACACACCCATTGTTTTTCTCTCTCCCGATTGTAACGCGTACCTCTCTCATGTAACCGGATAGCCTCCATCATGTAGGGCACCAGCAGGCGGTTCACAATAAACCCAGGAGTGTCCTGGAGGGAGAGGCCAGCCGAACAACCGTCAATGACAACCATTACCCACACATTACTATACGATTAGATCAGGATTACCATTAGGGAGCAAAGCCTTACCTTGCATGACACCGGTGTCTTCCCAAGAGCCTTGCTGAAGTTCAGCAGGGAATCGAAGGTATCCTGGCTAGTGGCTGACGTGCCAATAACCTTGTGGAAATAATTATTGTTCACAACTTCTCAAATTTGAGCCCCGCACGATAATACATTGAGCATTGGTTACCTTTAAAAAAGGTACAATAGGGATTGAACCCAGAACATCCTAATCAGGTCTACCAGGTTTACTGCTCTCAACTACAACACTTTGGCCTCCTACCTCTACCAGCTTCATCATAGGGACCGGGTTGAAGAAGTGAAGACCTCCGAACCTGTCCAACCTACTGGTGGAGCTGGCGATGTCAGAGATGGGCAGCGATGAGGTGTTGCTGGCAAAGATTGTGTGTCTGAAACAGAACAGCAAGAGAGCAGCAGTAAGAAAAAAAAAAGACTTGAAACGCCATCTTGAAACTATGTGACAAAGAACGTAAAAAATCGTAGCCACACGCTTTATGCACCTAATTGTATTAATATGTTCGCTATAAATTTATTTATTAATGACATGCTTGTCATGCTATTACTATTCTATTACTTATGTTCCAATGGGGATTGTTCACAGAATGTATCATAAGAGTCTTTGTTGGTGATACATTTTGAGATGCCTTTTTAGTTAAGTCAAATCCTAAATTAAAGTAAATATACCATAACCTAGGCTAATCAAAATATTAATGGTCAACACTTCATATCAAAATATGTTCCGTTACAAGATAACAAATATACAAAATATGGTAAGGGTGACAGGTTGATACAACTAAATGTGAGGAAATTAGTAATATAAGCTTTTTACGCTGGGGCAACTTTATCTAGTCCAGCAAACAGATCCTGCTTGATTTTGAGGTTTTCTACAATGGCCTCAAGAACCAGATCCGAGCTTTGGGCGATAGACGCTGCGTCTGTTGAGGATGACACATTCTTCATCACATTCTGCACGAACTCAGCACCTGCCTGGAACAAACGTACGTCATTGCGTAACCACGTCACTGCGTTGTCATATACGTAATATAGTTAAAACGTTCCATAACTTTATGCATATTGAAAATTCATCACACCTCTGGTTTATCCGCAAACTTCTTCTTCACCACTCTTTTTAAACTGCCTTCGATGCCTTTTACAGCCTTTTTCAGGATGTCTTCTGACATGTCCACTAACGTCACTGAATGGCCAGTTGCAGCAGCGACCTTACAAAACAAGAATTGTAGGTAAAGTCTCGTTATAACAATCAGCCAGACAGTCAAATACGGTACACAGACACACCAAATATGGTTATATTAGCTACCGTAATCTAGCTCACGAGCACTGTTCTAGCCCCGACGGCAGGCAAGGTTAAGTAGCTAAGCTAAATAGCCAAAACAAACGCACAGCTTTTTTTTTACATTACCTGTGCAATTCCTGCGCCCATCTGACCGCCTCCGATGATCATAACTTGTTTTATAATCACATTTCTGACAGCTGAAGAGGAGAAGCCCCGTGTGACTTGGTGAGTGAGGAAAGCCATGCTTTCGATATGTTAGCACCGTGCTGCTGGGACAGCTATGTTGCAGTCAGTATCCCAATGTGGGTAGAAGTTCACTGTCTGTTACAACCACGTGACTTGGACGACCTTTTACTCACATAGGTATTAGAACGTTATATCACATATACTGACATATCTATTGGGAATGCATTCTTTATTGATCTTTAGATTTTGTGTAGTATTCAATCGTTCAAAACATATACAGAAAAAATATATGTTTTATTAACGAACAATATACCATATCAATTCATTGACTGTGAATATATGTGCAATTCAGCAAAGAACTCTAATATGTGCAATGGATGCATAACATTCTCTATCCATACTTAATTGAAACGTAAATAGAATAACATTAAGCTGTAGCTACTGTAGCTACCGGCCCATTTTATTTGGAAACAAATAGGCCTATTTTTTGACCAAACATGACTTTAAGCCAAATTACATGAATTTGGTGAAATTCACCTAAACTGAATTTAAACGAACCCCCACAATGGTGAGGGTAGTCTACAAGATCCAATGATATGAGAATTATCAAGAGAATAATAGTCATGGCTCATGCAATGCCAAGGTGCCCAGCGGGCCAGTAAAGTTAGCTGCTCTCAGGTATACCTCATTGTTTTTCTTATCGGACATGCCAAAAACGGTCATCAATCCAGAATGGTGATATCTTGTCCTTCTTAGGATCATAAGGGAGAATATATTGTTATAAATATACTAACTGTTGGAAAACATTTGTGGAAATTAATCTAAACAGAATTCAAATTAACCTCAAATAATTATCAGAGCAGCCTACAAGATCCATTGAATTAAGAATTCTCAAGAAATGCATTAAAGGAGAAATCCGGTGTAAAATGGATCTGGGATATGTTTAGTATGATAATAAGTTGGAATGTTCGTTTGGGAGCAAAATAGCGCAGAGACGCATTCCTAAATTGGCTGTTTTTAGCCGATTCTACCAAAATGCTATAAACTTGGAACGATTTGTTATGGTAAAAACTAAATCGCTATTTTAAACCACTTAAAATGCTAGAAGTAGCCTGACACTTCTTTGGTAGTATAATAAGGGTCTTAACATATAAAACGAGGCATTGATATCTTTGTGAGTGTACAGATTGTTTAAAAAGGACATTTTAATGTCATTTTTAATAAACTATCTGTACACTTACAAAGTTATCAAAAGTGTTGGGAGCGTTACTTTACAAAAGTAATTAGTTATACTACTACAAAAAGTAACTGAGTTAGTAACTGAATTACTCTATAATAAAAGTAACTAGCTACTAGGGAAAGTAACTATTTGCGTTACTGTAAAAAAAGAAAGTTGCTATATGAAAAAGAATTTGGATTTTTCTGAGCAGTTTTCACTTGGCCTTAATGTGTTAAATGGTTGAACTGCCCATTAAAGGCCCTGATATACTTCCAACTGAATTTTAATTTGCTTAGTTGCAAAGGCTGTGGAACATCTGCCGAATACTACAGAAAATGCCAACTTTTCATCAGATTGCTCCGGACTCGCCATTTCTGCTGCTTCATCGAATCTATTTGGTGTGTGCGTGTGCATGTGTGTGCGTGTGTGTGGTGCGCGTGTCCTGGCTCCGATTGGCTACCATGAAACATGCCTCTGCCTTAGCCAATCATAATCGCTTTTCTCGTTGTTAACCCACCCGGTCTCCTCACTAGCAGTTTGTGTTTGGAGCCAGGGGTGCGTTCGGATACCCAGTTTATTCAATCAATTCATAGTAACGCACCGCATTTAACCTACACTAATGGTAACGGCGTTGTAATGACGGAAACAGTAATTAGTTAGATTACCCCGTTACTGAAAAAATAACGGTGTTACCTAACACCGTTCCTTCTTTAAACGGCGTTATTACAAACACTGGTTATCAATGCCTCGTTTTATATGTTTGTTAAGACTACCAAAGAAGTGTCAGGCTACTTCTAGCCTTTCAAGTAGTTTAAAATAGCGATTTAGTTTTTAGCATAACACATGCCCCTATCGTTCCAAGTTTATAGCGTTTTGATAGAATCGGCTAAAAACAGCCAACTTAAGAATGTGTCTATATGCGCTTTTTTCTCCAAAACAAACTTTCCAATTCGTTATCATACCAAACATATCCCAAATCTATTTTACACCGGATTTGTCCTTTAAAGTCATGCACTCATGCAGGAATGCCAGAGTACCCAGTGGGCCTAATGTTGAACTCGGCTCAACTCAGGGATGCATACTGTTCCCATCGGGCATGCAGAAGAGTCACCGATGAATGGCGATATCTTGTCCTCAAGCTTATAAGAAAATATCTTGCTCTAAATACACAAACTACCTCAATGCATGATGGTCTGCAATGTCCATCACAATGATCGCACATTTTCTTTTAAACATGCATTCATCTTGGAATCACGCAAACAGTGTAAGGACAAGGTGCTAGTGTTAGGCCAAAGCGCCCCTGCATCGAGGGGGCAGGAACCCCGATTGGTAGGCTAAATTGAAAAGCCTGCAGTAGGTTGGTAAACATCAGAAACATCTCCATCTTGGCCAGTTGTTCTCCCATGCAAATCCTCGGACCTAAAACATACAGGGATTAAAATAAAAAATAAATAAAAACATTTACAAACCAATGATAATCAAATCTTGTTACTTTACTTAAGTTCTATCTTATCTTATCAACATGTTTGCAATATGTTTTGTTTGTTAGATGGGTGTGACCTACCGATCCCAAAGGGAATGAAGTGCTCTGATCTCAGCAGCTTTCCCGCCTCATCCAGAAAGCGCCCTGGGTTGAAGGTGTCTGGCTCCTCCCACACTGTGGGGTCTCTATGGACGGACCACAGGTTTGGGATGACCACTGTTCCTTTGGGGATAGTAAAGCCTCTGAACTCTGGAAAAAAAAACATATGAAACAAAATCAATCAATCAATAACATATGACATAATAATAATATAACATGGAGGATGCTTTATCAAGGCGTCTGTGTGCGTGGATACATTTCTTGGCAGTCAATACCAACTCATCCAGTGTATTTGCATCATAACACATGTTGAGCATACATTGTCACTTAGATCAAGTCCATTTGCAAATTATATTCAATTAAGTATAGATTCACTTTCTAACCATCACACTTCACACGTGGTAAAAAAGTAAGAATGTATGCACTCAATGAAAGTATCCACGGCATGGCATATAGTACACATACAAAGGAACATATATTCTTGCCGAAGGAAATAATAACATGTGCAGCTGTTGACATTTACCTGCCGTTTTGGAAGCCATGTGGGGAATGCCCAAAGGGACGGCTACGGTCAACCTCTCCACCTCCATAATGGTGGCCTCTGTGAAAGGCAAACTCCCCTTGTCCTTCATAGAGGGGAGTCGCGCTCTGCCCACCACCTTGTCCATCTCCGCCTGCACTTTCTCTGGAATCACACATAAACACTCGGATGAGACCCACAATTAAAAGTGTGGTTTGAAAAGAAGGTTCTAATACCTTGTACATCCGGGTGCAGCGCCATATACAGCAGCATCCAAAGAATGGAATTAGTGCTGGTGTCGGTTCCGGCGATGAACAAATCCCCTATGATGTAGAAGAGATAGTCCTCTGAGAAGCTGCTGTCCTCCTCGCCCGCGGCCTGCTGCTCCAGCACCTTGGCCAGGTACATGTCTATCAGGTCCCTGGGGTCGCTGGGGTCTAAGGTGGCCCTGTGCTGTGTGATGATCTTCTTCAGGAAGGCGGTGATGTCCCGCTGCACTTGCCGGAGCTCCTTGAAGATCCCACATGGGAGGTAATATAGCGCCGGTAGGATGTTGATCAGAAGCGCCGGCCCACTGATGCTGATCTCCAGCCCGCGAGCCATCAGTTCCAGCAAGGTGTTGAACTCCTCGTCGTCGTGATGGAAGTTGTGACCCATACTCATGGAGCAGATGACGTTGGATACGGCAGTTCTGATGAGGGGAGTCGGGTCCACACCTGTGTCACTGCTATTCCTATAGTGCTGTAACAGTTCCTCTTTGACGACAGCTAGGCACTCCAGGATATGTGGCTCCAAGGACAGCTTGCCCAGGCCAAAGGTCCGCAGACTGGCTTGGCAGAACTTTCGTTGGGTCCTCCACACTGGGCCAAATGGGGCAAAGGCTATTCCTATGGTTACAATTGACAAATACAATTATAATCAATATTACTTCTTTATTTTTTATATTATAATCGTTATTACAAAGGGGCTGATGAACTGTTACAATTCATTTCTGGGTTATAGATATTTCTGAGCAGATTAGGAAAGGAAAATAATGTAACATAGTTCCTCACCTTTGCGTTTAGTCATTAAGGCAATTGTAGGTATATCAGGTCGGTCGGAAAACACATCAGCATGGTTTGTCAGAGCGTCCTTAATTACTTCATAACCATTCAGTATAACGACCAACTTGTGTCCAATAAAGATGCTGTAAATGTTACCATATAAATTGGCTTGTTCCGTCATAAAAGCCAAATGACCTTTTTTGGATCTCGTCTGCTGTGGCTTTGCGAAAAACTTCCAAAGGCAAGGTGGGACAAGAAATGCACCAAAATTGCCTACAATAGGCATTGGTTTTGGTCCTGGCGGAATATTCGTAAGATCCACACGTTTCCTATTACAGTGAACCAAAACGCATAACGTGCAGATTGCCAGCAAGGCTATTGAATAGACTTGGGTTTTACAATAAATAAGCAACGATTCTAGCCACGATAGCAACAACATGATGTTAGTTCCAGAGATGTACATTACGACAATTCTATTTACAGGATATATATTTTACAAAATAAATGTGGCCGAAGCCTGGCTCCTTTATGTTTTCACACCATACCGCTTCACACAGAAGGGAAGCTACTGTATCCACTGCTGCAGCGGCACTCTAGAAAAGCATGGGACACGTCATATTGTTTTGCTGCTCCCTATTGGTAGAATGCTGTAGCTTCCTTGATTGGGAGGTTTGGCCACGACGATGACGTTGATTTCCTTTCTATCTATCTTTTTGTAATTATTGTTTTTTTTTATTCTACACTAAATGTGGAAATTAAACAGTAATTCGTTCAAATATAAAACTGTGTATGAATAATAATTAACAAGTAGCTGACCGATTCGATATAAAATATAACAAAACACCCACATTTATGCCTTGTTTGAGTTCTAAAAGGGCCGATTCACAAAGATCTTTAACCTAACTAGTTCGTCTTTAATCTCCATCTCTCCCCTGTAAACTTCCTACTTATTTTACATTTGTTGTTTTGGCTCAGGCGCTTGGAAAATTGCATGGATAAAACGAGAAACCCCATGAACTAAACCAAGCAAAGGATCTGAATGAGTTCGTGCCAGGGGCGTTGCTAGACCTAGAGTTTTACTGGGGCACAGGCCCCCAACTGCCAACATTTTTTTTTTTACGTGTGCACAATATGAAATAGATGGATACAGAAGGGTATGTACGAGCTTCAAAATTGTTGTCACTGTCATACTGTATGCTATATTAAAGCACTGGTAAAGGTAAAGACGCAAAGATGGATTCATGAGTACCGTACAATTATATTTATTTAAACACATACACATCTCAAAGATTTACAAATAAGGTAACTGACAAATAAACAAAAAGTCTCTTTATGACCTTCACCTCTTTATCAGGAGAAGTCTACTCATCTATATTTATTTAGAAGCTGTGTGGAAACAGCATAATTTTGCCAGAACGACATGTACTAAAAAGGCAAGAAACAAGGTTTAAAACTAATAGAATTTCTGACTTAAGGTGAGGTGGCTCATTGCCACCAATCAACCTGTAAAATGTTATAGAACCATCAAAGCTCTTAAATTAAACTAAATAAGGCCATACACTACTGCATAGAGCCTTTTTAAATATTTTTTTTTTCACTATTAAGCTGTATCGCCGCGCCTTCATGGTGGCAAAGCGGTCAATAACGTGGCTTTGACTCACTTTGCATAGTTGCTCCTTTTCAATGGACAAAAGAGAAAGTTGGTGAAGCCTTCCTTGCCCCATGGTTGACCTAAGCCAGGTGTGGAGCCTTCTCGACACACTGAAAGATCGCTCACAACTACAACTGTTTACAGGAATTGTGAGTGCAATGATCTGAATTATCTGTGTCAATGTTGGGATCATTGTTGGATCCAGTATGTTAAAAACACCCTGTATATCCATAATTTCCTTTTTTGTGTTAAGGAAGTTTTTGTCTAAAACTTCCTCAAGTTTTGAAGACAGACAATTTTTCATTCATTATTCATTTTCCGCCCGTGTGTGTGTGTGTGTGTGTGTGTGTGTGTGTGTGTGTGTGTGTGTGTGTGTGTGTGTGTGTGTGTGTGTGTGTGTGTGTGTGTGTGTGTGTGTGTGTGCTATAAAACTACAGGCTACAGACGCTCAGTATTGAAAAACTGGTGCTAATTATGTGGGCAACATTCTTTAACAGCAATCAAGTTGTCATTGTTTGTGTCAAACAAGTTGTGAATTTGTTGTAACGTTAAAAAAGGAGATGACTTACTCTGGGCTTTTTCCAGCTCCCGTGGTTTCCAACGAAACATGATCAACAAAAAAACAAGGAATTGAAAGCTACTTACAATATGCCTAGGTTACATTAATTTCCCCTGATGGCAGTAATGTTCCACTTTCAGCTGGAATTCACGGTACATCAAAACCACGTGTCTTCTTTAGATTTCAGTTCCCTTTATTTATTCACACAGTTCAGCAGCGGCATTTATTCAGAATCAGAGCCCAAATTAAAGCTGCATTTAGGGCGACTATCGCTACCCAGCAGAAAAATAGATGCACTATAAATGGTTTTGTATAGCAGTCACGAACATGAGCATAGTTGTGGAAATGCTGGTGTTAGAAAACAAAGTTGACGGGAATTAAAGTGCTGCACATCGACTGTACAAATGTAGATTATTCATCACAAGAATTTTAATTCAGAAATCGAATAGGCTAATAAACTCATAAAATTCAGCATTCTGATAATAAAGTCAGAATACATGGATAAAATCCGAATTCTGATAAATAAATCCGGCATTAAAGGTTCATTTAAGAAGGTTCTCACCGGTCGCAGTGTCGAGTTTTTTTTTTAAAGTAGTTTAAAGTAGAATTTTGTCAGCATTCAGATTTCCCAGAATTCTCTTACACTGCAAATTAAAGCGCTACTACTAGCAAACTAGTTTCAGCGTGACTGGAGAGAACTTCCTGAAATTAACCTTTAATGCTAGACTTGCATCAACGCTATTGTGTGAATTAGTATGGTTCTCTTTCATGGAAGCCGGAAGTGGGAGATTCCTTATTTTTTTTACCATTATTGTTTTATTAACAAATTTCTCCTACAGGGGATTGATAAAGTTCTATCTAGACTATTGAACAGAAAGAAACACTTGGTCATACTTTACACACTTTCAGAAGAGTCACGTGGACGAATCCGTAAATAACTGATTTTTTTCATTGGTTGTTGCGTTAAATCTTACCCAGATACAATAGGGCTATTTTCTGATTGGCTTTTATGTAGCCCCTTTCGTTTTTTGATTGGCTGGTAAGAGGCAGGCTCGACTGAAGACTCCCGAGGCAGCAGGAGATGCACTTGATGAATCCTGCCGATTCCATAGCGAGAGCGGCGCTTCTGCAGATGAATTTAATAATGATCAATGGAATTTTACTGGGGCACTGGAGACTTTTACTGGGGCACGTGCCCCAGTAAAAAGGGGCTGACGACGCCTCTGGTTCGTGCCATCATAAAAAAAAAAAGAAGCTACAAATGGTCATGGTTCATGTTTGCCTCTGAATATTTTCCACTCATGGTATTTCTGAACTTGGGAGAGTATTTGCCTTCCAATTGAAGTATTCAGGGACGCGGGAAGTCAATCCGAGTTCGGGGTGCTGAGAGTGTCTATTTAATGACGTCATTAAATGCTGCGCAACATTCATGGCCAGCAACATTTTACACCAGTTTTAGAATGCTTTACACTACAACAGACATATTGAACACCAACATGCTTTATGTCAAAGCAGCATAGTACAATATTAAGCTATGGACAGATCACGCACGGAATGGAGGTTTATTTCTAATCAGAAGATGATTTATTATTGACGGAGTCACACCTAAACAAGGCCCTTGAATTTAACTATATCACACACACGCACATACACACACGATTTGTGTCGTTTGGTAGTAGGCTAATAAAGACTTCATAGGCTATCCATCTATCTAGGCCAGGGTTCGAGTTATGATTCCATATCTGTGGGGGTCTCTTAAAAAATAAATAAATATAGATGCTCAAGTAAATATTGGCCTAGGCTATTATGACACGGCTCTTCTCAATGCCACGGAACGCTCCGTTCACTTGCATGGGCCCTTCACAACAACGCCAGCGTCTTCGGTTGCTAAGCGACGTCAACGTCAACTTATGTGTGACACACACATAAGTTGCTGCGTGCGTGTGTGTGTGTGTGTGTGTGTGTGTGTGTGTGTGTGTGTGTGTGTGTGTGTGTGTGTGTGTGTGTGTGTGTGTGTGTGTGTGTGTGTGTGTGTGTGCGCGCGCGCGCGCGTGCGTGTGTGTGTGCGTGTGTGTGTTTGTGTGCGCGTGAAATGCGTCGGGTCGTGCACCTTCTAACGCTCAGAGAGCAAGAGAGAAAGGAGCGCTGGACAGGACTGAGGCTGCAAGGGAAGCTTGCCTGCCTCCAGTCAGCTGATCACACTGTGTCCCATTCAATTCTAAAAAATGCAGCTATCGATGAGGAAATCCTAATTTTTACGATAAAGGCACGCCTCCAGGTGCTGCCAACTAAACTGAATCTGTCCATCTGGTATCCTAATAATCATGACTCTCACTGTCTACACCATGGACAGCGTCAGACCATAGAGTCTATGTCCCACATTTTAAACGGCTGTAATGTTTACCAAGGACTATACATAGCCAGGCATGACAGGATTGTTGACATTATCACCAAAGATGTGTCACCCATGTTTTATTCCTCTGTTTTGTTCTACAAACATTCATGTGTGAAACCAGAAATGTTTCAATGCAATGACCCC
Source organism: Gadus macrocephalus (assembly GCF_031168955.1). Lineage (NCBI taxonomy): Eukaryota > Metazoa > Chordata > Actinopteri > Gadiformes > Gadidae > Gadus > Gadus macrocephalus. Next base: position 15,337,462 of record NC_082384.1, read on the forward strand.
CATGTATTTAAAGGTATAACAGCAAATACACCGGATGTCATTGTGATTGATGAGAATAGCAGAGAGGTTTTCCTATGGGAAGTTGGTTGCGCTTTCGACTCAAGTTTAGAGGAAGCTTTCCTTACTAAACAAGTTAAATACCAACCATTAGTGCAAGCTATTATACGTTTAGGCTATAAATGCCAGCTCATCGTTTTTATTTTTGGCAGCCTAGGTCATGTCCACAGGCTGGTGGTCAGAGGCTTGAGAATTATGAGGTTGTCCAAATGTAAAGCAAAGCAGCTTGCAACATATTGCTCAATCTCCTCCATTATAGGCAGCCGAGCTATTTGGAGGAGGTGTTTTCTGTACCCATAGATTTTCTCTGTCTGTTAACAGACTGTGTGCAACCAACGTTGATTGAATAAGCTCATGTGTACGTATTGTCTATTCTGTGCATGTTTGACTCAAGTACTGCAACATGTTGTTTCGAGGATGTATGGCATCAAAAGCAACTGAAAATATTGTCTCTGTCTCTGTCTTCTGGATCCCATCTGAGTTCTCTTTGGGAGAATTACTTCATGCTTATTGTGGTTAGAAACAGGCACGTTGACAAGATGCCACATGCTGTTATTAATTTCCAGTATACCCTCCCCGACACTTAATTGTTCCAAGGGTGTGCTCCCTTCTGCAGGTTCACAACAGGGTTGGAAGTGGTAGGAATTGGTACTCTGCACCGCACATGCACTGTTTTTCCAGCTGGGATGCTCACATCCTCTTTACCAACTCTGATCGTGGCCGTAGCTGCTTCAGTGTGGAAGTTATTGAGTGGAACTGGAACTGTGGAATGGCCTCATCAAAGACCGGTTCCCGTTTCCCTGCTGCCTGGTTCTCTTTAAACAGCCCACAGCCCGGTGTCCTGATTCACCACACACAAAACAATGATGCAGACAAGCATTTGACCCTTTCATGTGTGGGAGAGCTGGCCTGGGAAAGATGTAGGAGGGGTGTGTGGCTGTGCATGAGGTTGGCCTAGTGCTTGGACAGGTAGAGTCTTTGAGTGAGTCGCATATACCACTGGTTTTCGCTGGTTTATTAAAGCTGCAACCATGTTGGTGAAAGATTCCACTTGAGCGCTGAGCTGCTGTATTGTCTGCTGTTCTTTAGTGTCTGAAGTCTGATCACCATCAACTCAAACACTGTTTGTGTGTGTTGTTTTCTGTCGGGAGACATTATCCAATCTACGTTGGTATTCATTTTCAGAGTTGATTATTTTCATCACCCGGCTGACGATCTCTTCATCAGAAATTTGGTTGGTTGTGATGAGTGGCCTCAGCTGCTGTCGAATGTCTGTGTGTTTGGACCCTAGGCCCTCGTAAAAGAAGTGCCGAAAAACTCGCTGGATGGTCTTGGGGTCATAGTGAATGTCTGCGTTTGCCTGCTTTGACTGGAAGAGGATTTTCTGTTTGAGGCCTATCATGCGATAGAGGAAGGCGATAGAGGTTGTTAGGGCAGTAAAGTGTGAGGTGGTTGACGTGTCATCGTTGACGTGTGAAAATGTTGTGTGGCTCTCTATCATGGTTTGCACGGTTGTGAGTGTTGTGTGTTTCTGTGTTACACCATTTATAATGACAGTTGCAACCAGATTATCAATGATACGTTTAACCAGGTCATTTAACATCAACAAATCAGACATTCCCTCATCTTCGGATTGAAGTGAGGTATCAGACTGCATATAGTTAAGGATATAGTTGACACAACTTTCTTCATCAGTGGACTCCAAATCTTGTTTGCTGTCGCTGGCGATAGCTTGTAGTCATCGTCGCATGACAGTCGGTACAAGTTATTTTTTATGCTCCAAACGAGTTCTTTGCGTACTGTAGACATGACATCTGTGGACCTGACAATGATAGCGTGGTTCCCCTTGGAAGAATGAAGACCCTTCTCTGGCTCCGATCTCCCCTTGTGGACACCTACCAGCTGTCGTCTCGGCAGTAGTCACGTCACCTCGCCTTGGCCTCGTGGTTCATCTTATCACTGGATCTGATGCAGTGCCTTGATGCAGAGGTGTTCTCTCAGTGTCTCTGGTGTGAGTCTGGTGTGATAAGTACCCAGCGTCTCACCCTCTTGGCGGCGCCGGCGGGTCAGCTGGTCACGTATGTTGCTGGCCAAAGCGTTGTTCCAATGCAGCCGCCCGCGTCGCATAGTCTAGTCGCTCAGTGGGCATTAGGTCGAGCAACACCTGCAGCGCCTTCCCCTCCAGTGCTAGAGCAACATGGGCAGCAGTGTCTTGGTTGCTCCTATTCGCTGCAGCCAGCCCAACTTGCGCTAGGTACGGCTCCAGGGTTGTGATGCGGCATATCGTGGGAGCTTGAAGGTGGTCCATGGTGCCGGGCTAGCGATGGGAAAGCCTGCAGCAGCGGTCGGGGCGTGGTGGTCTGCGGCGCCCTCTCGGTGGCGTTCAGCGACGTCCTCTCGGCGGAGACGATCAGCAGCGAGCTCTCAGCGTCGGTCCGCGACGCCCTCTCGATGGTGGCGGCCAGCGACGTGTTCTCATTGGCGGCGTTCAGCAGCGAGCTGTCGACAGGGGCAGCTCTCAGCGGTGAGCTCTCGGCGCCAGTCAGCGGCGCCCTCTCGACGGCGGCAGACAGCGACGCCTTCACCTCGGCGGCGATCAGCGGTGAGCTCTCGGCGTCGCAGGTCAGTGTTGGCAGTCTCTCTGCGCTGGTCACTCGTCTTGTATGGCGGCGGGGAGCACTGGCACCCGTCGGGTCGATCACTCATCTCCGCAGGCAGATCTTCGCCGAGACGCTTAAGAAGTTCTTCAATTTCGAAAAGTTTCTTCGCGAGATAGCTTTTTGACATCGGTATCTTCGTGCGGTTATTCTTTTTATAAAATCCCACTCCTGACACCAATGTGGCGAATGTCAAGAAGCAGAGGCGTGATATTCTTTCGGTGACTTTATTGTAACGTTCCAAGAGTGCACCAAGACCTTACTCAACCGAGAGCCTAACATTTACTCTCTGACTTCACTAACGCTCCTCCTAAAGGCAAGCCCACACCGCACCGAAAATCGGCGTCGGTGAGAAAATCGGCGTCGGTGTCATGAGTCTATTTGGTGTGGTCGCTCAAATTGGCCACGTCGGCGTTCATTTCAGACGATTCAACATGTGTAATCGGCCATTTGAGTCGGTCATTCTTTAACCATTCTGATTGGTGGAGGGCTAGCAGCTTGACTAGCGAATCAGTGAAGCCCGGAAGTGAGGATGGTAAACATACCAGATAAACAGTGCAATCGAAGAAGATGTCGACACACTCTCTCAACGCATTGTTTGGCATTGTTTTGATTGATTGAATAATGTGGATCGAAGAGCTCGTGCAACAATTCATCACCATGGTGGAGGATAGACCTAAGGAGGTCTGGAGAGGACCTGCTACTTCCGGTTTTCGTGTTTTTTCGCCAACAATACAGATTAGCGCCGCCTGTTGTTTTGGAGACATTACATCTCGCGCAAGCGCGGAACGTACGGCGTCGGCTGTAATCCCGTAGGTGTGTACCGCCCATGTCGGTGTTCGAGTCGGCCAGATTAAATAGCCCGACTTCATTTACCGGTGCGAATCGGGCAGTTGGTCCGGTGTGTGGTTGCCTTAAATGTCTTCCTAACTGTCTTCTTAATTGTCTTCCTAAAGCAAAGCATGATGGGAATACATCAGCAACCAATAGCAGTGGTATAAAACAATGCAAAAAACATAGCCCCGGTGCTACAATATATTCTGGACGTTTTGAAGAGTTGACCTAAATCTCGTCTTGTGTCCGCTCAACTTAACTTTTTAAAGGAGACATATTATGGTGTTTTCCCATCAGGTTAACATAGTATATGAGTTCCAGGAAACATTTTTTGAAGCTGTTTGCTGGAAATAGATTTCGGAAAAATATATTGCCTACAGCTATTCCCCTCTGTTTCAGTCCCTTCAGAATGCGCTGTTTCTGGTGTATGTAGCTTTAATGCAAATGAGCTGCTGCCCATTGACCAATGAGCTGTCAGAGTGAACCACAGCATGGAGGAGAAGTGATTGTAGCTGTTTGCGGACTCGTGGAGCTCTATATGTATGTAATATAATATAATATAATATAATATAATATAATAATAATAATAATAATAATAATAATAACAATACTAATATATAATATATAGAATATTATATCTAATATCACGGCCAAAAGCTATGTGCGCCTCGGATGATATTATGAATCATAAAGACGTCTCTGGTACTTCCACAACAAGTGAAGACTCGTAGTGGGGGTTATCTCGGCCATGGTTGAGAAGAATTGGGGGAAAGGAACTTTGGCCTTGACTCTCTGAAGTCCATTTTGAACCGCGACATGGAGGAGAAAGGGATTGTACTCCCGGAGCTGAGCTGTCGGACTGCCGCCGAGCTCCCCCCGCCGGAGCTGCTGGACTGCCGCCGAAGCTTCGGCGGCAGTCCGAACTTCGCAGTGTGTCTTTTTACAATTCATTTGTTACCAGCATTCGTAGTGTTGATCAGCAGAGAAATAGTCCGCCAAAGACGTTGACGTCGCTTAGCAACCGAAGACACTGGGGTTGACAAGTTACCGGACTACTTGCGGAGTGTTACCGCGATTCCCATTGAAACGAATGGCGCGGTGATTCGGTATTCAAAACGAGAGCTGGTCAATTGTGAAAAATGAATTAAACTATAATCAGACAATGCGGTTATATGACCCTAGAGTATCTGTCGTATAAAGGCTGTAATATAATTCGAATTTCGAAGTATAAATATGTACAATGCATTACGTTAGCTAAGTCGTAGCTAAGGTCCGTCCTATTTACTTGAGGATTGAACAATGTTTCCGTTGCATAAGAACCTTACGGAAGGGTAATGATTATTGGTATAAGTCAAACTTAATTTATTTTCTTTGGCAAGTGACCATGGTATAAGCAGGATGATGCCCGTGTCCATTATCAGGAGTTAATGGACTTCACGGAGGCAACCGTCCTCCGCTCCCTGTGTGACGTAGGCTACGTCAGAAAAAAAATAATGTGTGTGTAGGTGTGTGCGTGTGTGTGGGGGGGGGGGGGGGGGGGTACGGTCCAAGTAGAGTTGATAGAATTCTAAAGATTCTGTGTTACACAGGCCCTGTATTCTGCAGACCACTCTAGAACTTCTTCGTCGTTGTTGTGTCTGGTTGTGAGTGTGCGTGCATGCTATGCGTAGGCTGAATCGCAATCGTGTCAAGACAAATGTGATTGACCAATACACATTGAAGATAATTAAATAATTATCCCTACTAAAATTATCCCTCTCTAAAGAATTATCCCTCTTTAAAGCTTCGCCACCAGGGGGGGGGGCTGCAGCACCTCCTGCACCTCTACTTCCCGCACCTCTGGAAGTATTAATATCTTTTATTTTGCCGTCTGTTTTTGTGTTTAAAAAAACATTGTTGGTGCAAGGCTGTAATTATTTATTTAAATTGTGGTATAAGAATATATGTCAGACCGTGGTTTGTACAAGGAAAAACGAGCAATACAACTTTTGTCTGTTTTTACGACCATATCCTAAAATTAAAGCTTTTGCACATTTTGCACATTTTGCACAGACATTTGAAATTAATAAAAAATCGATACAAAAAAAAATTATAATAATTAACCAATCAATTGATCCAATATATGCAACTTAAAAAACATTTTCTAAGGCAACTTGTGACTTTAGTACCACATTGAGGTAAACCCACCTCCATCTATGCTGAGAGAGAGAGCGAGAGCAAATACTTTATCTTGCATATAGTTAACACTTATAATACTGACTTTACTCCTGAAAAATGGGTCCCAAATGAACATCGTCTTTACATCTTCTTAATCCAATCGAACAGAATCATGAATGGAGAAACCAAAAAAACGACATTGACCCTAAAAAAAACCCTTGATATAAATAAGTTACAATGATGTAAAACACATAAAATGACAAGTATGATACTATCGTTTACTCCTGAAATCCGCCCAAACTCTAGCACACCATACAAATACAAATCTGCTCCATGTTCACCTCATCACACCTTCTCTGAATACTGATTGAAAGGACCCATCAACTGATTGTCCCAGGGGTGCTAATGGGGTGAGAACCCAGGCATGGCCATACGGTCCCTGGGCCCTCTGAGACGGCCTCACTCCTCCCGGGTGCTCTGGACCATGGAGTAATTCTTGCAGGGGTTCTTGAGGCAGGCCGGGGGCCAGCTGAAGGGCCAGCTGTAGGAGCAGGGGATGGCCGTCTGGATGTTCCTCTCCAGGAAGTTGAAAACGGGGTTCCACCAGGTGTGCGTGAGGTAGTTGTTGGGCGAACACTTCAGAGTCTGTTAGGAAGATATCACCACATGGCATAAGGGTTAGATACAGTATGATATCGACATCCCAGGAGTCCTGATGTACGTTTTATATATTAACATGTGGTTTGGTTTTAGGGATTCATTTTGGATTCCTTAAAGGGAAACTTCACCCATTTCCTTTATGCTTTGTATCGTTAGAAACCCACTCATATTTTTGAATGGTCGTGCATCATTCCCTTATTTTCTGGAGAGACTGGAGAGATCCGTATCGATCTCCAACACTTCCTGTTTAAGATGACGCAATATGACGATTTTTGCGTAGAAGTAAATAGGAAGTGTAAGAGGGGAGGATTCTCGTAAGGCTACAAGCACTAGTCCCACCCCCTAGGGTGGGACCCACTGACGCTACAGACCTATTAGAGCAGTGCCAGTGGGTGGGACTACACCAGCAGAAACTAACATCCACAGCGTCTGAAGCTAAGCTAACAGAGGCTGTTGATAAAACTGAAGTACAATTCACTGAGTTCACCAACTAATACTCTTCACTAGAATGATTTTCAAGCAGTCTTGCGGTATCAGCTTGGTAGATGGAACAGCGAGGTGTCCGATAGGCGGAGATCTAGATCAGCGGGAGTGGCCAGCGAAGCTGTGCATCGTGGTACATGGTGGGAGTTGTTGTCTTCAATCCACAAGCACCAAAAAGTCACTTTCTGCCTTTTCTCGGTCAAGACGGCACCAAATTAGAATTATTTTATTTTTAGTAGTTTTATTCGACTACATATAGGACCCAATTTCAATACATATTCATGCCTCCACCGGTGAAATGCTCCTTTAATTTATGGATAATTAAATGTGTATGTGTGAGCAAAAACTATAAGACATGTATACAGTGTCTTGAACAACCTCACCTAACTCTGATGCCAATGTGCAATCAACTCAATACCAAGAATGAATGCATCCACATCTTTGTTCTCCTACATTCTCTATTTTCTTCTCACTTTCTAATAAAAGTTCAAGGTTCCGCACTAAAATGTAATATTTGTACACTGTATGAGAACCAAATCACCTCATTGTATCAGAGTGACTAGGTCACTCTTGGGACAAACCACTTCAATAGATATTAGCCAGACAAGACAAGGTTAGTAGAGTTTATTTTATTAGTACAGGATGGTTAAAACCAGACAGAGACGATCTTTCTTGGTTATAATGTTGAAAGTTTATAATAGCCATAAAATATACAACCACAAATTTCAAATGTAATATATTCCTATGTTTACATAGTCATTATTTTAGTACCTTAGAGGTAAATTCCCTCAGCAAAACAGAGCTATGCATCACTAGGCTTCCACAGAGATGTGGGAGAGCTCCTTGTGTAAACTGACTTAAGTAAACAACAAGGCTAATGGCTGCCCACACACACAGACACACACATACTCTTATACACACTGACAAAGCTACACACACACACACACACACACTTAAGACACGTCCACAGAGAGACATTACGAGAGACACACACACACACTCTCCACCCACGCCATAGACTTAACACAGTGTGTGTGTGGTACTGACCTGCAGGTTGGCCATGGTGTGGTACCACCAGAAGAGGCGGGAGGTGATGAAATAAGCCACCACCACGTCTACGCTGTAGTGCTCGTGGGCCACCAGGATGCACACCACGCCCACTGCGCTGATCAGCCAGCACAGCAGGTGGTACCACCAGAATGACCGCGGTGAGTCTGGAGAGACGAGAGGATGTTATGCTTCATGACCAATCTCGCAGCGTCAGGAGACGCAGCATCAATGGAGACCTAAGTCTTCATAGAAAGTTACTGTATCGATAAATAGTACATCATAACCAGTCTTATACCAGTGTTTGCCAATCATGGTGCTAGTGACACTTGGGGCAAGAACCACAACTCTGTTTACCTAAAGACCATAAAAGGGTAAGGCATTATACAATATTTGAATGTTCCTCCATTCATTCCATTTACAAACAAATCCTTTAGATACAAAGAAATGTGTGTTTTTGTTTTGTGACTACTCACACTCCTTGATGAACAGGTAGGTGAGGGTGAGCATGACCGTGTGTCCGCTGTACAGGAAGTCCCCGCACATGAGGTGGGAGCCCGTGATGGAGAGCCCTGCGCCCGAGATCAGCTGGAGGATACGCTGGAGCTTAGCCTGGGAATCACCGTGTAGCTACATACAAAAAGAAAGGCTGAAGTAAGTAAACAAGGTCAACCCGGTCTGATGACATTCTTTGGTTACTAGAGTGAAGCCGAAGATTATTCAAACCATTTATTACCTCGGTCCCTCAGTTCACTTCATTCTGACAAACAAGTCAAGTAGTGTCGGTTAACAAGTGGCGAGATGCTAAACGTACTACCTAGTAGGCTAACCTGCATGGGGCCCACATATTGTTCTATCAAAATCTAGGGCTCTTTGATTCTCTGGCCAATGAAATTGGCCAATTTGAAGATAGAATTTTACTCATCTGTTTTCAAGATGTGGACCAGTGTGCGCAGTCACAAGCAGTTACAAGCTAGTCAAAATGTTGTCTACATGGACCGAAGATTCAGAGAACCATACTGCATAGGGTTTGGAGATGACTAAGTTGACCACCTACCTGGGAGTCAAACACCCTTAGCGCCACTAGGTTATCCCAGTCTGAGTGATAATTCTCACCTTCGGGGCGCAGGTCATGTGCATGCCAGGCACGGGGAGGGTTGTGATGTACATGGTGACACAGCGGTACAGGTACAGTGTACCAATGAGGAAGAAGAACCGCCTGCTTGCAATTGACCTGAAACAACATGAGGGACCAGAGCCGACTTTCATTGAGTTGATTTCTCTACAGAAAGTAAAGGTAATTCCATCGCTGTAGAATGGCTTACTTGATGTTTCCCTAAAGGGGACCTATTATGCTTTTCGACTTTTATGACCTATAAACGTTGTTATAATGATTGATAGTCATGTTTAACCATACACAAAAAACGATGTACATTTTCGGGAAACTCTTCCTCTCATTTGGGCGCTTTCTGCCTTCTCTGTCAACGCTCGGTTTCTTCCTTCTCCGCCCCCTCGCCCCCCTCCTGCCAACCCAACTCCGTTGTGATTGGTTACCTTCCTTTTAGCGCGCGCGCGGGCAGATTTGACCAGGCATATGGGGGCGCGGCAGGAGTGCCTCTACGCGTAGATGATTTCCCGGAAATGTGAACAAGTGAATCGCAAACGTTGTCCCGAGTGTTTAGCGCTCTGCACAGCCACCCCAGACTGTCAGCAGGGAATACGTCGAAATGCATGTACGTCATTAATTGACACTTTAGTATGGTTAAACATGACTATCAATCATTATAACAACGTTTATAGGTCATAAAAGTCGAAAAAGCATAATAGGTCCCCTTTAAAAGGCATGTCGATGATGATGCTTTGTAATTCTTTCGCTTAATAATAAAAACTCAAATGCTATTCAAAGTTGAATGAAAGGAGAAAAACAACTCCCAAGGGGTTACGGTGATGGAAGATCTCACCTGTATTTGAAGAAGAAGAGCTGGATGAGCCATATGGTCACCAGCACCATGCCGTTCACCTCGGTCACAGTGAACGCCCACTTGACCCGGTCGATGTAGTCGAAGAACTTATCAGGGAGTGGCGGGCTGCTCTCCTTGGAAGGGACCCTCTCGTGCACCACTGTGATCATCACCGTGGTGAGGACAAGGTTGAAGGCGGCATAGAAGAACGCCAGCACCGTTTTCCACCACTCCATGGGCAAGCGGCCGGCCTTGGGCTCCGGCAGGGCGATCTTGACGTAGTCTGTGTGTCTCCCGAGCGTCTTGCGGAAGCCTCGCTTGGCGTCGCTGGTGATGGGGGTGTGGACGGGGCAGGCTTTAGTGTTCTTTTTTGCCTGAGCCACCACCTCCATGCCCGTGCCTAGGCTGTCTGCAGCAGGGCCTTGCTCGCCGGAGAAGTCCTGCGAAGCCATGGGGGCAGGAACGCTAGACACAGAACACAATGGGATGAGTTTCTTTGCGTTACATTTTGCTGCGGTTCAGTGTTTTTTCACCTTAGTTTGTAGCGACTGATTTAATGCTGATAGTTTATACCTGCGTTAATGTATGCATAAATATATATATATATATATATATATATATATATATATATATATATATATATATACTGTATGTGTTACGTCATGTTTAAACTTTTGCCCTTTTGTTTAGTAATTGGCCATGCTGTGTTCTGTTGCACTATTTGTTTATACAACGGTAAATACTTTTGGCATTAACCATTGTGTTTTCTTTTATTCACATGATTTCTTTTATTCAACATACTTCATTCTGCATACTTTTCAGACATGTTTGAACTTACAATAAGAAGATGACCAAAACTGTAACATTTAAATACAAACAATCCCATGAGAGACCCTCGGGCAAGATGATGCTCCTAGCCCCTGAAACAGCTCCATTAATGGATTTTACAGGCCCACAATCTCTCACTATAAATGTCATTAGGGATGCATATAGCACTGCACGCTTACTCAAAAACGAATGTGGCAACAAACCAAAAAATGGGCTCAAAAAAACAATGAGAGTGCACCCTAATGCAAGGTAGACAGTGAGAAAGAATCAATTTGCTCCGAAACAGCTATGGAGAAATTGACAACACCAGCGAAAGATATATATAGGAATACTGGCCTGAAACAACGCCTTTTCCATCATATCATGTAGCCAATATAGCACCAAGATATTTGCACAACTTTGGGCTCTTTTAGCATTAAAAATAACCAGGAAGCCTGGAGAGGCAGACGTGCTGGTGTTTATAAAACATTGTCGATGTCCAAGACATACAAACCATGTGCTGCGCTGTCTGACAGCTGTTAGGGCACCGACCTGCAGTTGTTACTCATATGACTGCATACGTAAAATGTCAGTTGTTCTGTCCTCAAGACCAACCTTTACCTTTCACACAGCAGACAAGATGAAATCATGCCCCAAATGTTTGAATACTGGCACAAGAAAATCGACACAAAAGTAAAACCAATTCTGTGGACACAAGAAGGTACTCATACAGGGGGCAAACTACGCATATGATATCATGCATTACCTAGTTCACCTAATAATATGTTCCCCCATATTTCACAGGTCTCCTAACAGGAGGCTAATACACAAGTACAAGTCACGTCAGATAGCTCAGTTTAGTCATAACACCCAGTGAACGCTTTTGTTTCTATTCTGTTTACCATTGGACTGCACAAACGACACTGTCTCCAAGGAGGTCAAAGGAGAAGCCAGGCCATTCAGGAAGCTTTTGGAGTCTTCTGGAGTCTAGCTGCTAGCAGCGATGGGTGGTGCTGGTGGTGAAGGTGGTGGTGGAAAACTGGCACATGAGCCTATCCCAAATGGTCAGAGCGTAATGAATGACCGGGCTGACTCCATGCGCTTCCCAAAGTGCTATTTCAAGTCGTAGCCAAGCCCTGTTGCCTCCTAGGCTGTATTTTGCACTAAGGGAAACATGGGACATTGGACTCCATTTTATTTTAGGAGAGGTTATAATGACAGGGTGCCAACGGTAGTCACTAATTTTCCTCCTCTCCGTGGAGTCTGTAGTCATCATCAAAAGGGAAAGTTAAATATAAATTGTGTCTTCTAAAGCACCTTGTTATACAGCATGGTTGAACATCTGCCCCTCATAATGAAAAGTATTTAGTCTACTTATTTCATAATGTTCCCCAGCTTTTCCCCAGCTGTCTTCTTCGGGATGGGAACCACTAAATGGGACGATGTGGATCGATGTTGATAAATTATTCAATGTTGACAGCAGGTGTATTGTGGAGTGTTTTGCTCAAGGACCGTCTGGTCACATGTTTGACCAAACTAAATCACACAAGATACAAAACTACGCCATGCAGCAGAAAGGAGGGAAATACAGGACAAGATGCACTGTGATGTGTGCAAAGCATGCTACATTTTGTTATTCTGAATAGAGGAAGCAGAACAAACTTGTATGTGAAGACTTTCCATCCTTCTAAACTAAAACCTTTTTGTAAAAAGGCAAAGAAACTATCTGCAACTCTACAAATGGAACATCAAACATTTATGCAAGTATCTAAAAGTTATTGTGTTTCAATTGTAGCCTTGCTGATCACACAAAGCCTTTTTGCAAGAAGGTAAAACAATATTTTCAACTCTGCAAATGGCACATATAACGTTTTTGGGATCCTAAAATGACAGTACAATACGAGGGCCAGAGGGCGGATCTCGGTAGGCCTACTCCAAAACCGCACGTGGGGCGTAACCTCGATGTAATGTCAGGTTCATGAACGAGGGAGGCTCCAGGTTTTGAACATTACAGAGGAGCACTCCCAACAGCAAAACAGGCTGTGTGTGCGGTACGGCCGCAGGTTTAAGTTGAAGCTAGAGTGGCAAAGAGTCCCAAACGTGTTAAGCATTGAACGCTTAACACGTTCAATGCAATCTATGAAGGTAGGTGCTATGGCGAAGGAAATGTTAATCAGGCCTGATTAATCCAATTAGCAGAAGTCATCATAAGGCTATACCTCTTCGAAATACTACAATATATAGCATAACATAAGGTTACATAATATACACTAATGAAGTAGTAGCCTAGCCTACATTAGTAGGCTATTATGAACACCTGTTGAATGCTGTTAATTAGAAAGATAAAGGCCAATTAACGTTATCGAAATAATCTCTATTGCAAATAGTTGTAGGTTACAGAAACGTCATATGTCACTATAGGGATACTTGCTGTTTGATAAATACACAGAAAAATACATAAACGCTTCTTCATAATCCGACACAAATAGTAAATGTTTTTAAGTCGCAACCTCGTCGATGACAAATGTGTCGTTATCTAATCGTGACATCATGGCTCCTAGACCGCGTCTGATTCCGTGCAGACATGACGTTACGTTTATCTCGTCCTACCTGAATCGGGGGTCCTCCTAGGGGGTCGTAATGTAGTTCCAGTTCCTTCTCTCAGAATGTCTCCTGTTGCGCCTTGCTCGGTGTGCGTGTGAGAGATGTAGCATTACTTGCACCAAGTGTAGGCTAGAGCTGGCTCGTCGTCCTCCTCTGAGCCCTCCTCCTCCCCAAGCGCATGTAGTCATCAGCAGCACCATCTCCATCCATCCTCATCTGGAACAGAGAAGCTGCACTGTCATTAAGTCACGAGCGCAGCCTCTAGCCACTGGGCGAGTCACTTTTCAACTCTATTCCTTTAAATATCACGCACTAAAGTGTCGTATTAAACCCGGGACTCTTTTCAATGCAAATAGATTTTCGTGTTGAAACCTACATGTTCACGACCAGCAAAAGCGTTTTACTAGCTCTGTATGGATTCATGAAAACATAAATGAATATACATAAAGGCTGAAACGCAGCAAGACGCAACATCTAGGACAATGCAAAGAATACATAAGCAGTTGGACCACACATTTGGGCAATAGGGACACATTTCGTACACTCTTATAATAGTCGTTGGCCGTTATTACGTTTATAAAACCTAATATAGATTAAGAACAATGTAATAACATCAACGAAAAAAAAATCCATGGAAATGCTCATGAATCATGATCATGTTCGGGCTTACACGATCTAGCAAACCATGAAACATATCCGATGAGTTAGATGACTGCATGAACAAGCATAGGCCTACTTTTCACTCTGTATAGGACCTATTCAAATTGTCTAATAATAGACTACGCAACCTATTTCATTTTTTTTTTTCAGCAGCAATTTTTTCAGTCATTCTTAACATGGTAGGGTAATGGAAATAGCAAAGTTTAACTCTACAAACGAATAAAAAATTATCCCATCAATGGGTTCAGAGATAGGCCTACATGTATTGATGTATTTATCAATATACGTACCTGACTACGTCACTTCCGTCTAACTGTGCAGACCTCTCCCCGGTCCCTCCCAACATCCGTCTTACCCTAAATCGGATTCATCTGGGAATCTCAATATTGTACAGTACGTTCCTTCGTTTTTTTTTATTATTTTATTGTTTTCTCAACGGTTACCTGGAAAAGAGCAATAGGAACTGCCAGCCATGGAGACATCTGGCAATTCGCACAAGAAGCCGAAACTGAGCAATTCGCCGGAAAACTGGGTGAGTAGCCGATGTTATCGCCACGTCCACCAGCAGTCCGTTCACTATAACTATTATACTAGCCGACTATGCTAACCTAGCTGCGCTGTTGCACTTAGCTAACAAATCTTTTCCGTTTTTACCTCTACTTCCTTACCCTTTGGACTGAAACGTTTTTATAATAAGTTAGTAAGTCTTAGCTGCGGTGGTCCAAGCTATGCTTTGCAGCTTCAGTACATCTGCTGCCGTTTGTCCACTACAGTTGTTTATATTGGTGTTTCAAACGAGTCCGATTATAGGCTATAACATTACCTTATGTTCAGGTTAGGAACCCTATTTCCCCTTACTTTGATTGTCTCTTTCTGTATATCCGAATCGCAGCTACAATAACATGGGTTCATTCATAAGGGGTTTGTCCTGGTAGATCGAAGAAGCAACTGTAACGTTATTTTGCATATGAATTAACGGAGAATTGTCACATTTCAGGGAATGCACAGGGCGACTAATGTTACCTACCAAGCCCACCATGTCAGTCGAAACAAGCGGGGACAGGTTGTGGGCACCAGAGGGGGCTTCCGAGGGTGCACTGTTTGGCTCAGTGGTATGTTCCCAGTCCAATATCCATTTTCTTTATTACCACAACGCAGATGTACTGCATCAATCACAACCCTACCCTATCTTGGGGAGAATTTGAGTTTCATGTGTTGGTCGTTTTCTTTCTGCCTTTAGGTCTGTCTGGTGCGGGCAAGACCACAGTCAGCATGGCCCTAGAAGAGTACCTGGTGTGCCATGGCATTCCCTGCTACACCCTGGATGGAGACAACATCCGTCAGGGGCTGAACAGGAACCTAGGCTTCAGCCCGGGAGACCGCGAGGAGAACATCAGACGCATCGCCGAGGTGGCCCGGCTGTTTGCTGATGCAGGGCTAGTCTGCATCGCCAGTTTCATCTCTCCCTATGGCAGGGTGAGTGGAAACCATAGCGTGTGACTACAGACATGTCCCTGTTTGTAAACAACTGGGCTACTGGAATGTACAATGTTAAAGGTGCTGTAGGTAGTTTTTACAAGCTTCTTTTTTTTTCGCCAGAGCCATCTGTCCGCTATAAGTGAGTGAAATGAATTAGCACAGAGACGCCTGCTTCTGCATGAGACATTAGAGACATTAGACGGTTCCCGGTTCTTTTTTGGATGTTTTCAGAATCCCTTTGCCTGTCAATTACAGGAGCAGTAATGCAAGGCCTCTCAATCATGTATTAAAGTAGAGCAAGAGGGAGAGGAGGGGTGTTTTAGATTTTTTCACCTCCTTACAACTCTTGAATCTTAATATACAGCTAATATACATTTTTTTGTTAAATGTCATTCAAAGTTTTCAGTGGAATTCCACGCTAACTTTTTAAGCTAATCAAAAAAAACAAATGGCAGTTACTTTGTTCTGCTAATCAGTTTAATATGTACTGTTACTATGCTCTGTTATTATGTTCCGTTTTTATGTTCTGTTAGTAACAGAACATATAGTAAGGGAACATCGTAGCCGACTGTTACTATGTTCCCTTACTCTGTTCTGTTAGTAACACTTAGTAACACAACATAGTCAGGGAACATATTAACCGACTGTGACTATGTTCCCTTACTCTGTTCTGTTACTAACACTTAGTAACAGGACATAGTAAGGGAACATCGTAACCGACTGTTACTATGTTCCCTTACTCTGTTCTGTTACTAACACTTAGTAACAGGACATAGTAAGGGAACATCGTAACCAACTGTTACTATGTTCCCTTACTCTGTTTTGTTACTAACACTCAGTAACAGAACATAGTAAGGAGACTTAGTTACCGACTGTTACTATGTTCCCTTATTCTGTTCTGTTAGTAACACCTAGTAACAGCACATAGTAAGGGAACATTGTAACCGTCTTGTTACTATATTCCGTGACCATGCCCGTTACCATGTTCAGTTTCTGTGTTCATTGACTGTGTTTCGTTACTGTGTTCCGTTACCTATTACTTTACTATGCTCCATTATTATGTTGTGCTACAATGTTGCGTCATTTAACTAATTAATATAAAAAAACAGAGAGGGGGAGTGAAGCCGGCTCTCGAATGAGAGGCAGGCTGGTTATTATCCTATAACCACAATCAATGAAACGGAGGTTAAGTATAGCCTTCCTTTATTGACTCAGGGCGTTTAAAGAGGACTTACTTTAAATGCAGGACAGTCATTGTGTCTCAGTGACTGAACAAAATGACGGCATAGCTTGGCCTCAATTTGACTTGTGCACAATCGCTTTGAGTCACATTAATGACTCGTAGTTGCGACAACAAGGAACAGTTTGTCCGTCCCACGCTGCTCGCCTCGAAAACTAGACACGTTTTCACATGTGCTTTTGTTCGGAAGAAAATTTGGGTGGTTGCGTGAGCCAGCTCGTCGTGTGTGCGCAATATTCTGTGAGCAATCTGACATACTAATGATAGCGAGGTAAATGACCAGTTACGCCAAGTTTCAAGTCCCTGGCCGCTTTGAAGCGGATTTGGGATTGATCAAATAACGGCGTTGTTTTTCTTTGAATGTGAGTTATAGTGCCCCCTGTCAACAAAGAAGTCCTTTTATTTTCTGGTAGTCTGTTTATGCGCTGTTTCCATACGTGTACCAACTTTGACATCTCTGAGTTGTTAGCCTTTGGACTGATTGAAGTCAGCGTTTTTTTCCCCATTCACTTCCATCATTAAAAATCTCCTTGGTGAGCACCTGCAACAGAGGTAATTTGAAAATGACCCTTGGATTACTTTTTTTTTTTAGGCTAAGATTACAAATCTTTCCAAATGACCTAAGGGGAGGTCCAAACAAGTTATAGATCTCTGGAGTTCTTTGAAGTGGACCTGTGATTGAATGAACAATGGTGGCCAATTTGCATAATCATATTCACTAGGGATGCAAATTATCGAGTAATTCATTAATCGATAGTTGTTTCATCTTATCGATCGATGATCGATTAATTGATAAGCGGCAATTCTTCTGAGAAGCTGAATTTCCTTCTGAATGTGACACATTTAGGTGATAATTCAACAAAGTCGTTTAGTTGTTGTACTTTAAAATACATTTACATTTAGGGCATTTAGCAGACGCTTTTATCCAAAGCGACTTACAATAAGTACATTTGTCATTTGTCGTCATTAACCAACTTAAAGTGGCTCCATACTGCACTCCGTTTTGCCCTCTTCATCGTGTCAGTAGCTGTGTTCGAAATCGTTCCCTATCATGGATGTGGTGCACTAAATAGGGTGCACGCCATTTTGTAGGGTGTTCGAATTCTCAGTGGTCCACTATATAGGGCACTATATAGTGGACTTAAAATAGGGTACATACGATGTACCCTACATGATACTCCCGTATACCACAATGCAATGCGGTCGTGTTTTCCCGGAGGAAAAGAAGAAGCTGAATAACCTCGAAAACGAATAACATTTAATGACGGCTTTCGTTTACAAATGTCAACAATTTATTTGGGGTTTAACATTAAATATTTAACATTCAAAATTAATTAAACAAGGAAATGTAACATTCAACATCAATACAACCTCCAGCTTTCGTCGTGAGTGCCCGGTTTGTTTACATGATGTGGGCGCATCTGTCTGCGTCACACAAATACCCGGCGCATTTACTGACGCAAATGACGTTTAGAAATCTTAAGCGTAGTGTTCGAATTCTCGTTTGTTCGTTCCCTAAATAGTGCACTATATCATGAACACCATATAGGGAATAGTGAGTGAGTGGATAGGGAACGATTTCGAACACAGCTAGTGTCCCGCTTTTCGTTTGTCTTGTTCTGCTTCGCTTGTGTTCCCGCTTGTGTTCCCGCGTGTGCGTCAAGTACGTCTGGTGTCAAGCGCGCCCTCACGTGGATGGTTGGAAAATTACGGGTTAAAAATGCGATTAATTGCAAGTAATTTATTTTAATCGAGTAATCTCTTATCGACAATTAATCGATAATCGATTAATTGTTTGCATCCCTAATATTCACACATAAATCGGCCATTACTCAGCCAATTTTTGGTCATCGGGTTTACCGATCTGTTCTCGCAACTTCTTTCAAGGTTTTCAGAAGGTACAGGTTCAAGGTTCAAGGTACAGAAAACACTTTCCAGGCAGATATTATGGGTCCTTGAGGCAAAAAGATTCAGCATGTCCAATAAGGCCCAGAAACCAAGTTCAGAGTTTGTTTATAAATGGGCGTGGCTGCATAGGTTGGACCACGAGTTATAGGGCCCAAAAATACTTTTTAGAGACCCACTTCCGGTCTACATATGCCATATTTTATTTGAGAACTCCCAGGTGTTTAGGTTTGGAGTGGTTTGATTTGAGCATTTGTGCCCCTTTCAGACATATTAAATAATAATAATAATATTATTAATAAAAAAAGTCAGCAATGTTGGTCTTTTAAAGTAGACGTGCACTGCATTGATATATGCCCTACTTTTTGGTAGTGGTTTTGTTGTAAATGGCACCACGAGTAGATGGTTACCAAAAATCGGCAAAAGAGAAAAATGGAATATAGGACTCATGATTACAATAGTGTGGCTTGCTTTGCAGGCCACTATGTTGATTTCCCAGCCCTAGTTACTTTACTTTGTTACATTGCTATATTACATGTAGTTGACAATTATGCAAATGTTAAGTTTCAGCCTTGCTTGAATGTGAATTGTCCCATGTCATTCTGTCCTCCAGGACCGCCTCAACGCCAGGAAGATCCACGAGGCCGCCGGTCTGCCCTTCTTCGAGGTTTTTGTTGACGCCCCACTGGATGTGTGCGAGCAGAGGGACGTGAAGGGACTGTACAAGAGAGCCAGGGCTGGGGAAATAAGAGGTACTTGTTTTATTCATAATTTATACATGAGATATGAGAAGATATCGCATATATTTCGAGATATCCCCTCTCCACTCAAGGAGGTGTGCGTGACGGTGAGGAGACATTTTGTAAAAACGTCGCTATTTTTACAGCTCATGAATCTATTAAAAATGTTGACCTTGGCCGACCTTAACTTTTATCAACTCAAGCAAAAGCAATTAAGTTGTTTTTACCCCAGTGTACTTTTAAACTCCTGCTGTCATTTTAAGGCAAATAAATACAATAAGATGCATATAATTATTTCCAAAAATGTGTTTCATTACACTGTTTGGAGTATATTTTATTTATCTTACAGCCTTATCTTTAGCTTGTGTTCTCCGAAAGAGAGATATTCTAGATTTCTTCATGACAGTCCCAGCTATCTCCCATTTGGTGTGTCCTGGAAAGACGCCAATAATCCCATTTAGGATTTGTATCCTGAATGCTCCGCCGCCTCCAAGTGTTCTGCACTCCCCTAACTTTAATCCTAGCTTAGCGTTTTACCTTATCGATTATCTCTGGCTCAAAGGATTCTAAATCAATATTCTAAATCTCCTATTGATGAGCTGATAGTCATTAATTTTGCCACTTTTGGAAAGGGATACATTACAAGAGATATGATTAAGAGGCATCAGAAGATGAGTAGGTGGGTATCTAGGATAGCTGTAAACATCTAAAGCAGGGATGGGTAATTTACATGATAAAGAGGGCCAACATTTTTCATCAGCCCCATCCGAGGGAGCACTTCAACTTATCGGATATGAGGGAAGAAAGATACAAACAAAATATGTGTATATGTCTGTATCGGTTGGCTGGCGATACAATTTGTGGGTAGGGCGTAGACATGGTCGGGGGGTCGTCCCTCAGAAAATTAGGAATTTGGCAGATGTGATTTCCTGTATTCTGGTGGATTTTGGGGATGGCCACTACCTATCATTCTGATTCATAGCCTATGAATGTTTATTGAACCAACATACATTGATTTCATATTTTCCATGCTCAAATGCATTTTTAACATGTCTATAATCTTGTTAAACTACAAATACAACACGTTTGTTTTAAAAGAAACAACAACAGCCACATGAGGGATAAGTCTTTTTTTCAGTGCAGAGGGGTCACATAAATAATCATTCAATGATGGCAAAAAACTGAAAAACAGTGGCCTAACATTAAGTGCAACAACTAGCATTATTTTCAGTGAAATGATAGTAGTTGTAGTGGTGACTTAAGTTGAAATCTTACGACTGATATCGTTCCCAATCCAATATGTGTGTGTATAAAGTAAACAACACATTATTCTCATCCCGGGGTTATTGATACAGGCAATTTTCCAACATGCAAGAGCTGCCATAGTACATGGAGTTACAGGAACGCACAGCTAATGCACCCATTCTGAATGATTCAGATGGGCTGCATTAGCCTTCCTCCCCCCGTTAAACTAATCCAGTATAAAGAGGCCGTGCCAGGATAGATAAGCCTATAGTGCAGTTGGAGGAACTAAACGGCATAAATAAAAATAAGGAGCATGATAAAACACTTGATGTGTCTGCTTGGTCATAACAGGGGGCATCCACGGGAAGCTCTTGAGCGATAGCGGGACACAACGACATAGACCACCAGATAACCTACCCTATTATAAGATCCAATATAAAAAACGAAGCAAAGTTCCACCTGCAATCATAAATTACCGTCATTCATCTTTACTTAAGTCATACATCTGAAATTAGATCTTCTGTGTCAATCGTTTGTTTTATTTAGTTCAGTTAGACTTGGTGTCTCTTTATTTATTTTAGATTTTCTTTGTGATAGGCTTTTGTGCCATTCTTGAAAGGAGAGGTAAGGGGATGGGAAGCATCTGTAGCATAGGCCTGGGGAATTGAACCTGGGTCCCATACTAAAAGTATTGTGAGGTGGTTAGCATACTAGTGGTTGAGACATTGAGCAGCCCCGGAAGCGTCTCTTTATATGAATTTTGAAGTTTAAACAGGAACTACTTTGAAAATACGCGAATCCTTTGTTAAATCATAGTTTTTTGTTGCAGGTTTCACCGGCATCGACTCTGAGTACGAGAAGCCAGAGGCTCCAGATCTGGTGTTGAAGACCGACTCTTGTAGCTTGAACGAGTGCATACAACAACTGATTGACCTTCTTCAGGAGAGGGTGAAGCACACGATAACAGATATCAAAGATTTATCGCAAGTCAAACACTAGTCGTTGTGTTTTTCCACTTTCGATGGAGCTTTTGACTAGCTCAATTACTGCACTCTTTTGCACTGCATCCATTCACCACTAGAGGGAACTAAATCCTCATGTATGACTTTGTGTCTCTTTGCTTTTTTTTTTTAAATGAGATGTAGATTTTATAAGTCAATAGTTTGATCATGATTATATCAGTCAATCCGTGTTCTCATGCAGAACCCTTGATTATCTGATCAATGTTTGACTTATTCTTAATGAACCTTGCTGATTTATTTCATGTTTTTTTCCCTCATCAGGACATTGTTCCTGTGGATGGTTCCTATGAGATCAAAGAGTTGTATGTCTCGGAGAACAAGTTGGACCTGGCCAAGGCAGACGCGGAGACTCTACCTGCCGTGCAGATCGGCAAGGTAACAACTGACATATCACCTCTTTCTCCCAAATACTGGTCTATCTTTCCAGACCAGATGTTTTGAGGCCTTACCCTTTCAGTAATGATTGGATCTGCACATGCCTCCTTGACCAACACCAGAGATAGAGACAAAGGCAGATCAAGAGAGAGTGGTACATCTCGTATCTCCTATGGCCTATTTCTAGCCACTGGGCGGTTTCTCAAGGAGTTCACTCTTGTTATGGTCATCCATCCAACCAAAGACATTTGGCTGGTGTTCCCTTTTCAAAGCCCCCTTCTGCCGCAGTGTCTGGTGACCTGACGACGTCTACTCACCACAGCCAATCGTTCCCATTAGCGTTCAGCATGGCAGCGCCACCTCAGAGCTACCAAGTCCTGGCAGCGTCTCGCGTGGCTCATGGCGTTTGATTTCTCCAGGTGGACATGCAGTGGGTGCAGGTGCTAGCCGAAGGATGGGCCACGCCCCTGAACGGCTTCATGAGAGAGAGGGAGTACTTGCAGTGTCTCCATTTCGACTGTTTACTGGATGGTAAGTGAGCAGCCCCACTTGTTAGTTATTACTACTATAATTTAGTAGTTAGAGTTTATTTAGAGTTAACATGGACTACTATAATAATCATTAATAACTATTATTATGCATGCTGTCTGGCACCTGCGTTACCAAGGTTACCAGTTAGCCTTAGATGGAGCCGGAGGCTCACAGAAGGAGCTGTGCCAGGGTAGTTTGACAGAGGGAGCGAGGCCATACCGACCCTTGATGCAAAATTGGAGGCTTATCAACGTTTTCCTTTCTCAGCATTGTTCCAAAGTTTATGCTGAATCCATACTGCTCATTTAAAAGTCCTCCCTTGTCTCACTTTCCATTCTGCTCACAATGAACAGTTTAATACCTTATCCAGACATTGACACTGGTTTAATATTTTGAATGATCTGATATTTGCAGGGTTATTTTTTACTAAATAATGGATTGTAATAACGGCAACGATGGAACAGGAAAGACAAAAGGCAACATTTTGCGGTCAGAATGCCCTTTTTGTGTGACTTTTATACAATTCCAAAGCAGTCTCTTGAACACCGCTAATAAGGTCAACTTTCAATTCCAGAAGCATCAAAAAGCCATTTAATTGAACCGTGTTTGCAGGGTGCGTTATGATGTGTGTGTTTTTAACTATATGCTCAAGACTGCTCCACGTTGCGTCTCTTACATTTCGCTAATGGGACACAATCTCAAATCGGTTTAATATGTGAATACAAAACAGATTTTTTTGTTTATGTTCATCAAATGTCAGGAAAAACGGCGGTGTGTTCAAGATAAGATATATAAAGAAAGGCGACTGCATACTTTAGAGGAACACCCTCTACTGTCGGCACGTTTGTATTGTAATTGCGATATAATGGAAATTCTTTTCATTCTTGGACTTAATGAAACACAAGAAAATCTTTTCGGCCATCCCTTTGTGACGGTCCAAAACAAGTTACTCTGGAACCGTAGGAATGATGGTGTTCCCAGAACGGAGTCAATTTACTTTTATTGCTCATATGACCTCCGACCCATCAGATTTGTATCGCCCAACATCTATCTCCCCCTGCTGCACAACATCCAGTAAATCGAGTGGAATACCATCCAAGAACAGTGCACTTGTTTTATCATCGAGATTCGTCTACTGCTACAGCTTCAACTGCTCCGTTTCTGCATTGCTGACGTCGGTGACCAAACTCAAGCTCTAGGTTCTGTCCCAGTGCCCTGTTTTGTAGACAATTAGCTGGGCTTTTTACTGGACACAAGCGGAAAAAAAGATGGTCGCCGGCTCCTCGGGTTCCCTATTGTTTGTCCTGGAGGCGGGAAACCCGAGGCGAGGAAGGGGAAGAAGCCTCCAGTATTGATTGACACTACAAACCATAATTTGTCGATGCTCAGTTCCTTCCTTCTCAGGATGTCGCCCTCAAAGACCTATATCGAAATAATAAAAAAAGTTGATGTCACAAGGGAGTAGTGATTCATTCCCCCATTACAACTGGTCAATAACGGATCGCTGCACTGCACTGCACTGGGGGGGGGGGGGCAGGAAATTAGAAAAGTGAAATTTCATCTTTTATGAAAATTAACGAATCATGCAATAACGGGCCTGAGTCTCCCGTGTGTGTGTGTGTGTGTGTGTGTGTGTTCCTCGGTACAAGTGGTGTGTGTGTGGGAGGGGGGTGGGGTAGCAGACATCGTCTGGAGTCGTCCTCTGAAAAGTGTACCGCTGGTAAAAGCCAGAAGTATCTCTATAGCCGGGGAGATGGGTTGGGATTCAGGTCCTTTGAAAGAAAAGCAATACAGCCTGAAAGCCTCACTAAGTACTTCATATATGCTAGCTTGGTATTATTAGCCCAAAGGAAAGGGTATGAAATTACATGGTCAATATGTTGATAGATTTATAATAATTAGTGTGTCCAAGGCCAGGTAGGAAGAGATACACACAATATATCCCAACATTATTGACCAAGCTCTAATGTAGAGAAACGTAGCTCCTGCCTTTTGCTGTTTATTGGTTATTCAGGGCCTTCTGGGAACCCCCAAGTGTCGAACCCCCTTGAGCAGCGATCTGTTTTATGCTCTCTCACTCACTCACTCACTCACTCTCTCTCTCACACCCAGGTGGAGTGATCAACCTGTCGGTGCCGGTGGTGCTGCCCGTGTCCGTGTCTGATAAGGAGCGTCTGGACGGGGTGACGGCCATGGCCCTGG
This sequence comes from Gadus macrocephalus, assembly GCF_031168955.1. Lineage (NCBI taxonomy): Eukaryota > Metazoa > Chordata > Actinopteri > Gadiformes > Gadidae > Gadus > Gadus macrocephalus. The sequence continues at coordinate 15,362,128 of NC_082384.1, forward strand.
TGTACGAGGGCCGGCGTGTGGCCATCCTGCGCAACCCGGAGTTCTACGAGCACAGGAAGGAGGAGCGCTGCGCCCGCCAGTGGGGCACCACCTGCAAGGACCACCCTTACATCAAGGTCTCACTCACTGACGCACTCATTCACACTGTCACACAAACACTGTCTCACTCACTCACTCACACATACTGTCACTCAAACCTACTATCAATCACACCTACTGTCACTCACTCACAGACACTGTCACTCACACACACACACACACACACACACACACACACTGTCCCTCACACACAGACACTGTCACTCTCACACACACACACACACTGTCTCACACACTACAGGTAATTGGGGTTTGAAACAAGATCCTTCGACTGGAATAAATTTCGACACAGGTTTTTTCTATATAAAAATAAATAGAGTTTTCAAGTATCTGTTAATGGCTAATGGTCCCCTTATCAAAGTCCACTGCCTTTCTTACACAAGACGCGACTTGATGGCGCTGTTCCCTCGTCTGCTGGAGCCGCACGCTTGTGGCCAGTCCAACTGTTTTCTTTAGTTTATTTTGGTCTGTGGCTTGGTTTTCAGCACACATGTTTTATTATGGCGCTGAGGTTTTCTTCCCTCAGCTTAAACAAAAGACTCCTGAGTGTCAGTGAACTGGGCGGCTCAGTTTTGCATTGTTAAATGCAGTGCTGGCCTCAGCGTGGACATTACGAGCCCCCCTACCAGTAAATTCACAGTCACAGAGATAAATAGCAGGATCATTGTTTTTTAAATATATTTATGAATTTTCTCAACGCCGCATTAAGAATTCAACCGCCTAACTCATTTAAATCAGGGATTTTTGCGAAGGGATCTCTCGTGAACGTACATTGGCAGCGACGTGAGCGGAAACGTGAGTTAACCTATATGGGGTCACATATACACCCCCCCCCCCCCCCCCCCCCACATTGTTGTTAGTGCTGCTCGAAAGCAATCACTTCCATTGATGGTCGAATGTAAGTTGTGTTTAACTCCATGTCTCTGCCAGTTAGCCTTATCTTTTTGATTGCATGCCGTTTGTATCTCAAAAGTTGTATTTATATACAACCCTTTTTGTGCGATTTTAGGCTTTTACTTTGAAGCACAGTGACCACCAGTGGAGTTCACACCTGCTTCCAGTTCTAGCCTCCAGCACTTGGCGGATACTTCCGCCCCGACCCCTCGTTAACTTTTATCTACAATATGCCGTCAATGCGTTATCCCCCTTCCGTGTATTTGTGTGTGTGTGCGCGCACAGCCTGTTTTGATTAATGTGTCCCTCACAAAACAGTTTGTGCGTGTATACGTTATGGTAATTTAAATCCGGAACTTGGCTTGCGGCAGTCAGTCAACACACCCTTCCAGAGCCAGTCTACGTTTCCCTGTTTACCTGGCCATTACCTCGGGGAGAACGCGCCCTTTGAAGGAGACTTTGGTGTAGCGACTGTTTACTTAGCCATGACCCCTTTTTTATATGTGTGTATAAATAAATAATATGGATACATAAATAAATAATACAAGACTATGCAGGGCCTGACAGCAGCGGCATGCGTGTGTGCGCACGGAACCCTTTCCTTCTTTAAACATGTATAAAAAAAAAAAGTGTAACCGTGTAGTGCTTAAAGTTTCCATTCACTTTGAAAGAGTGTGTGTGTGTGTGTGTGTGTGTGTGTGTGTGTGTGTGTGTGTGTGTGTGTGTGTGTGTGTGTGTGTGTGTGTGTGTGTGTGTGTGTGTGTGTGTGTGTGTGTGTGTGTGTTGGGATTGGGCGAGGAGGATTCTTGCCCTGGCCAGACGATGAGTAGTTAACTGTGTTGCCGTGGAACTGGTTGTGGATGACTTCAAGACAGGCGGCACACTTTCCCTGCCCAGGACTTTTGTTTGGTAAACCATCCACTGCAGAAATAAATCACAGCGCTACAGTTGATTTCTGCAGTGGATGTTTTGCCAAAACTCCTCTAAGTCTTCTGTGTATAAGCAAACAGGACTTCTCTGATTTGATGCTATGTAGATGCAAGAGAGGTTGTAGATGCAAGATTTCTGTCCCTCACATCCCTATCTGTATTCATAGTTACCCAACTAATGAACCTCTCGTAAAGTTTACAAAGGTCTAAGTTACTCTAGCGGCCTGCTTTGGACTCTGTTCACGTCCGCTTAGCTCTGGTGCAGTGCTTCCCTGAGCGCCTTCCCTGGCACAGAATTAAGTAATTCTGTATCAAATTAACGTCCAGAGCTCTGAGAACCTTGAGCTACGGACACTCCGCAGGCTACAGAGAGGTCAACATCAAACAACAGCAAGTATTCAGCCTGAGTCTGGAGGACGAGCGATGATTTCGATTGAGCTCGCCTACTGGGTCGATTCCCCCTCTGCGCTCATGAGCTCATCAAGGGATGGTTTTATTGGGAAATAAAAGTAAATGATGTAAATCTATTCTCAGTGTTTTCAACAAGATATGGTGACACGCAATGGACAGATCCATGCTCGCTTTGTAGCCAGCTCAAATAGAAACGTTTTCATGTCAGTACATTTGTGATTTATGATTTATTTGGGATACATTTTTGGATTTCTGTCAGCGCCCCAGAGAGTTATAGATGGGTGATTTTATCGCACACATGGGCCATTTTATCATGTTTACCCCAGCGCCCACGTTGGTCATTTTTTTCTCCACACGCTCAATCTCTGGGTGGTTCTGGTGTTCTGACCGCTGGCTCTCCGTGTCCCCAGATGGTGATGGAGAGTGGCGACTGGCTCATCGGAGGAGACCTGCAGGTCCTGGAGCGGATCCGCTGGAGCGACGGACTGGACCAGTACCGACTCACGCCCACCGAGCTGAAGCAGAAGTTCAAGGAGATGAACGCAGGTGAGGTGGCTCCTATTCCCCTTCTCGTGTGTGGTCAGATGTGTGCTCGTGTCTCCGTACGTCTGCCCCAGCGGCAAAACCCAGGAATAATACCAACAGCCTTGGTGGCTCGAAATGAACACCACTTCCAATCCTTTTAACAGCCCAATGATTTAATTTTGAGAGAGTTATTTGTTCTTTAGTCATTTTTGGCGTTCAAGTGCTAATGATGATGCATAGTGCGATGAACAACATATATAGACTGCTATTACTAGTACACCTACAATATTGAAAATCAATAACGTAACAGACGACCCGTCTGTTACTTTATTGATTTTCAAAATTGTATTTCCCTATGTCCTCAACCATTCTCATCCTATTGGGTGACCATGACATATGTACATAAACAAAATCAGCCAATCATACCATTGGACTTTGGTTTGTTGGTTTGTATCACCAACATCATCACCCTCACCCATTTGTGCGAGAAGACCATCCTCATATCCACCATGAGGCCCTCGAGTGTCCCAACATTAACCTCCGCCTCCCCTTCCTCCCTACCCTAACCCCGTCCCCCCGGTCCACCTCCTCCCAGACGCCGTGTTCGCCTTCCAGCTGCGCAACCCGGTGCACAACGGCCACGCCCTCCTGATGCAGGACACCCACCGGCGGCTGGTGGAGCGCGGCTACCGCAAGCCGGTCCTCCTGCTGCACCCTCTGGGGGGCTGGACCAAGGACGACGACGTGCCGCTGGAGTGGCGCATGAAGCAGCACGCCGCTGTGCTGGACGAGGGCGTGCTGGACCCCGAGACCACCATCGTCGCCATCTTCCCCTCGCCCATGATGTACGCCGGACCCACCGAGGTAACACCCCTAACTACCACGCCCTGCTCAAAGACGTCGTCGTTGTTGTGAGGATGGTAGGGTAGGGGGGGGAGGGGGATGATGACGACACACTGGAGGTTGCTCGGAACAGCTTCGATCTATTATGTTCCGAACAAAAGGAACGGACAAATGGGAAGGAACAAACAAAGCATCATTCTGCCGGTCCAGAACGGACCACATGAAAGGGCGTCTGTTGGAGACGTCTGTAGGATACGCCCGGAATGGGCGCGTCCTACAGACAGGGTGGAAAGGTTACGTGACTCATGTGTTTGATTTAAAGTCTTCGCGAGTAAGGAAGCAAGTGTGTGTGGGTGGGTGTGTGCGTATGTGCGCGTGTCTGTGTGTGCGCACGTGAAGCGAAATCCACTCTAAATAAAAGATCAAATCGGTCTGGATGGTAATCAAGCCTAGAGAACCTCCATGGTTAATGTTTCCAGAGCAGATACTAGTGGGACGGGTCAGCGGTGAGTCCTCCATCTTGGAGTCATTAGCTCATTATTATGGAAAGGTATTGGTGGGAATTATTGAAAGCATATTGGCCTATAACTGGTAAATGTTAGTCAGAGGGCTGTCCCTATCGCTCTCTAATGTCATCCTCCAAAAGGGGTCTCAAGTGCCTGTCTTCAACATGGTGGTTGTCCTTCACCAAGAGGCGTTTCCAATGGGCTTTCAACAGCCGCGCCTCAGGTCAAATCGTATTCCGCTTAAATATTTGATTTCATTTGTTTTCTTCAATGGAAGCTGTACTCAACACAAGGCGATGCATGTGAACAGTCTACAGTGTGGCTTCTCAAAAAGCCTTTGCTTATGCTTTTGAGGATAGTATTACAATTTGTGTCATGGCAAGAAAGTAATTACGACCAAGGGAGTAAGATTAAGACCTGCATGGAAACCACAATGTAAAACAGGCAGATGTCCAGTTTCTGTGTATGCCAAAGGTTAGCTTCAGGATTATTCTAAAGATCTACGATCCCTTAGGGCCGAAGCCTGTGTTCTAATCCCTGTCTTGTAGTTATAGGAGTGTGCATGTATATTGCTAAATATTATACTACAGACTAACGGAAACATAAGCACACATACTCCATACGTCACCAGGGTCTTTATTCTTTGCTCACCAATATTATGTGCAATGTTTTAAAAGCAATGTTGGATGTTAGCTATTACTAATAATAAGAACCAGAGAAAGGCCTGGGCTCTAGTGGTAAGTGTGTATTCCTGAGGGCAACAGCTGTAGTGCGTTGCCTGCCTGTGAACTCTTATGGAGGTAACGTATGCTGACTCAAAGTGGGAGAACTCGTTGCCAGAGTTTCAGTTGCCTATAGAGCTCTTGGGACCACCTTCCCGTGTTAAAAGATTTTAGCTTCAATATATTTCCAAACAAACACAACTTGCATCTGAATGTGATTTTCAGAAATTAAAGGCGAAGAGCAAAAAGGTTCAATGTGAGGTTCTTATCCGCAGGCCTGATCTTTTCTGAAGGGTATTTGTGTTTTTGTATGTTTACCACATCAGCGCTGTTATCCACAATAATCTGATCATTCTGCAAAATGGCCTCTGATACAGTGCCATTAATTTAAAGTACTTCCAAGACATATTTCACAAATCTATACCATCATTTTTGCTACTTTATGTGAGGGAGTACTTGTACTAATCCATATAATTTTTCCACTTCAACAAATCCTATGAAATCATCAAACATTTGAATAAGAGGTTATTATTGTTTTAAAATCATGTGGGTTACATTATGAAACAATTGTTTCCAATACAGACTCATTTTCTAACTCTGCCAAACCACAAAGAACCCCTTACTGTCCCCCGGTGTTCATAAATCAGATGATGCTCCTTTTAAGCTAAGCGGTTTCAAATGATCCACAGGTGCAGTGGCACTGCCGGTCGCGGATGGTGGCCGGGGCCAACTTCTACATCGTGGGCCGGGACCCTGCGGGCATGCCCCATCCAGAGACAGGCAAGGACCTGTACGAGCCCACCCACGGAGCCAAGGTCCTCACCATGGCGCCCGGGCTCATCACCCTGGAGATCGTTCCCTTCAAGGTTGCCGCTTACAACAAGGTCAAAAAGGCCATGGACTTTTATGAGCCCAAGAAGTAAGAATCCATTATTGTCATCACATATCCAATTTTCCTTTTTTAAGACTCATAGTACTTACTTTTTGCGTGTTGTAATTCTCACAACTTTCAGTGGATCTACAACTCTAATACAATGCCAGAATATAAAACTATACAATTTGAAACACATCATCGTATACTTATAGATAATTGTCATATTAACAACCATTAAGGTCTTCAACCTGTTACCGAAGTAATGTTAACGCAATGATTTACCAGTTTCCATTTTTGAAGTTTCCATATTAAACAAATGTCGTATTTACTTATGACGAAAACTCTAAGCAGCCATGCCAACAATGACAGTAACACATTTTGTTCCTCACACACCCAAGTTCCCCAGCCTTGACGTGAGCCTTGAAGTTTTCCAAAAAGTACAAATAAATGCCATTAATCTGTTTACGGAGCCTGCCGACGGTGACTAACTGCAATCTGTCCAATCTCTGGACTCACGGCTGCTTCCATCATCAATTCATGCAACAATGACTGTTTCTGGCTTTCTGCGGTGTGACTAACTGCGGCCAGAGCACTGAAAACATTTTCATTCTGTTTTCCATGTGATGCCTTTCCAACAATGATTCAAATGCAATTTGTTGAAATTCTATCGCTTGTCAAAAAAGGTGACTGCTCCAGCACACATTTTGCGCTCGTTAGAATAAAATGGATACCTGTTTTGTGCTCGGGCTTCACCTGCCCATGGCATCACAAAATGAGCCTCTGCAAAATGCCTTCTGCTGCCGCTCTGCTCCGTCCAACCGGGGCTGGTTTTCGTCAAGCGGGGAAGCAGGCCATGAAAGCGTACAACGGTTTCACCAAGTCGCCCGTCCAATCCCCGAGAGCCATAAAGACCATGACAGGAACGACAGTGTATCGGCCCACCAAAGACCGAGAACAATGAAACCAAACAGTGTGTCATTAGGCTAAGATCGCTCTGTTGTCCCTCCAAAGAATGCAGTATGATCACGCTCGCATGTCCACCGCCCTGATGACATTACACAGAGTAATCATCCAGAAAATTTTGTATTCGCAATATATTACTCTGAATCATGTATGAATTCATGCTTTGAATCCAGATGTAGGAAATACCCACGGCTCTGGCGGGCATCTTGGGGAACGGAGAGCATTTCATCTGTGCTTTTTTCATCTGTGCTATGCCTTTTAATTTTATGCTTCGACCAGGCCTTGCCTAAATTGTATCTTCTAGTCCTTCAATCAAGGGTATGGCCGGAATTACAACAAGCTAACAGTTAACAGTGTGTGGAATCATGTTTTCTTGTATATTAAATGTGGGTAAATAATATTAACAACGTATTAATGCGCTTTGATGATTAAATGAGTCGGTTGATTTTCCCAAAAATACCATAACAAATTCTGCTATTTTCTTTTTCAATGACAGCCATCAGGACTATGACTTCATCTCAGGCACTCGCATGCGTAAGATGGCTCGCGAGGGCCAGAACCCCCCGGAAGGCTTCATGGCACCCAAGGCGTGGAACGTGCTGAAAGAATATTACAAGTCACTGGAAAAGGCGTGAGGCCGGGCCTGGGTAGGCCCCGGTGGTTTCTCCAAACCCTTAACATTAACGGTGGGACCACACGACTACTATGGCTACATATGAATCTGCATAGTCTCTCCTGTCAATGCTCTAAATGCACTGCTCACTTAATGTTGGTGTTGCTGTCAGTTGTCTTTTTAGTTTAACCACAGTTACAGCTACTATGTATTTGATTGACTATCTCACCTTTTTTAGTACTGTATGTTAACAGAGTGAAATGTGTCTCCTTTTTTAGTTGAATGGTGCCAGTGACCTGCTGTCACATGAATGTACTGTTGATCAGTGATAATTTGTGTTAATTTGCGTTTGGCCCAAAGTGGAGCCAGGAGATATCACTTGCTTTGTTTTGGTAAGTGACATCACCTGACACCTATTTCAGCCAATTAGAAACATGAAAATAACACAATGATTAGCTTCTAATGTGTGGTTACATAAATAATGTTAAAGCATCTATTTAATATTGTGAATATTCTACTAAAATCCTAATTAACTAATCAATTGTTCTTATCGTTTTTAAGTGACAGCAAATTGACCAAAATAAATGGTTTGTCCGAGTGTCCAAGTAAAAATTCAGTGCCTTGGTTTTGTCAAATAATGCGATCAGAAATTTGACTTGCATGCTGTGCAATTAAGCACAGCACTGCTTCTTGTCCCCCGTGTCACTTTGTTACGCCAAAGCGGTCCAGTAGTTCAGCAGAAACATTCTACAAAACAGATGGGTACTGAAAAAGAGCCGTGGAGATGTTTTGCTTTGGAAATGCAACCCTTGATGTTACTTAGTGTGAGTGTAGCTCTCCTCAGTCCTAACCTCTCTGTCCTCAAGTCATCTAAGATATTAATAATAAGATATTTTCCTCTTACCTTACAGTTTTGTGTATATGTTTTTGCATCTTATTCGTTTAACTTAGACGAAATTGGAAATCTAGCTGTTTTTGCGTATTTTTGTATTTTAATGCTTGTATTTTTTTTTCAATGTTTCCATTTCATTACATTCATTCTGTAAAATCCATTTGACATTGACCAGCAACGTTACTGATGTGTACTTAATCCCTCCCTGTCCAATAAATATTTTTTACCAAATGGAGCCATTGAATGCAACTGATGTTTATCTCATCTTAAGTGTGGTCGGTTACTGATATTCCTTTCTGGTGTATGTAACCATATAAATAAATACACTTAACATTCCTAACACAATTTAACGGTGTGTTTTATTGTAAAAAAAAAACAAAAAACACAGTTTTTCTGTACAAATTTAATCTTAAACTGACTTAAATCTGCCTTCAACATGACACACTTGAAACGTCTTGGTTCTTAACCTCATGGTTCTTCTGCTGCAAGCTCCCCGTCGCTTATTCTGTTGTATATTGAATGAGACAGACCCTTTACCGACCCCAATCAGAGACACACATACACACACACTGCTACAGCTGGCCGCCAGATGCAGTGGCACAGCGAGAGTGGAGCGCACAGGGTTAATTCCAGAATTTAAAGACATGACTCTCAGAAATGCTTCACCTAATCCAACATCTTCAACGTAATGAATAGACCTGCCAGCAGCAATTCTTCTACCTTTCTCCAGCTCTCGCTCAATCTCCAGCGGTAATCAAGGTTGGACTTTGATTTGACTTCAAAGAAAGCGGTTTTACTTTTTTGTTTTGTTTCCTTTTTGGGGGAAGGTTTCATTGCAACGTTTTGTCCCTAAACTCGGAGCTTGTCATGTCTTCAGAGTGTTAGTATTCCTCCGTCAATGTCATGCTGTCTTGCTTTTTAGCTGTGACTATTTTTGGAGGTCTCACCCCATAATCAGACCTAGACTTCAGATTTAACATCGTCCTGTCTGAGCGTATCATTACAGAGTGGCATGCGGCCACAAGAAGCTCCTGACTACATTGACGACGGTGGAACAGTTGTCAGGGGAGGCGACACCATTTAAAGACACCATCATCTGTCTTATCTGAAGCAGTCGACTTTATGTTCAGAAGGATTTTAGTTGAGTTAGTTGGACCTGCCAACCTTCCTGCAGAAACAGTCGGGATCAAAATGATGAGAAAATATTAGCTTCTCAAGTTTATCCTCAAAATGCTGGCTTCTCAAGTCGTAATCATCGTAAACTTTGTTTGAAGTCGCGCAACAACTTACATTAATGAACACATTTGTTATTCACATGGATGATCAATATATTCAGTAATGACACACATTTGTTACATAAAATAACGAATGGTTCAAAAGGGGCCAGGGAAGTCTAGTGGTCTGGCGGTTTTGGATAAGCGACTAAATAACAAATTGTAAAACTGAAAACTTTTTTTTACCAAATCCGTAATGCCAAATATTCCAAGTAATACCAAACCCCTAACCCTAACCCTAACCCCGTCAAGTGAGCTAATCGTCCACCGGTGTCGGATCTTCCCTAAAGTTGCGGCACACATACCCTCTGACCCCTGCGGCAATAGAGTCCTCATCTCGGCTAGTACCACCTACAGGTTCAGATCTTCCACACGTTCTGCCACCATTTATCTCCTCCGTACCGCCATCTGGTTTGAGTTGCATCAAAGCCTGTAATGATAAAAACATGTTTGCTCTTTGCCGCATGCGGTAGGATGATACAGTGCCGGAGCCCGAGTGTTGCAGAAGTACCGTGGAGCGTTTCCCCTCGCGTCCATAGATTGTTTAAAGGTGTACGCAATGGGTTAGTCGTGTTGTTATTGATTAGGTTTTATACACTCAGTCTGTCGGAGAGGTGAAAGTTATTGTTAGGAACAATGGAGGTTTTCGTGGGATGGCTTTTTCACATGTGATTTGAATGAGTGCAGATCTGCCTGAGATGGTGAGAGAAAAACCATCAAACAGGGCTATGATGGAGTAAGAAAGGAAAAATGAAATAATAATTCACAATATTATAGTAAATCTAATCTTGTGTACATTCTGCAAGCCCAGATGGCCATTCAAAGTTATTAGAAAATATATAGAAGGAGCTTTCTTTGAACGGTTCAATCTCGGATTAGATTGACTGCAAACTGCGCTCTCAATCCACACCGTTGCAGCACCAAAGAGAAACCTTACTCCAGTGGGCCGTTCGTGGTGATCTTACCCCCATATTAAGTAGAGCAGAAAGCAGCGTAATCATACAGTCACATTCATACGCAAAATTCATTTGAATGATGATTATCAACGTCATGGTTGATGGTCAAAGCCAACCACAACAGCTCTTCTCTCCGTAACAAATGGAACATATGCCCCACGTCTGTCCTGACGTATGCTACAGAGACACCGTCCCACACTGTCGAGATGACCCGTGTGTCCTCCTGTTATGAATCCTGCTGCTGCCCTATGGCACCTTGTCATCACCGGCGTATGAGAAACAGACCACCTGGGGAACATTACCTCTAGAGCGCAGGCGTTCGCTTAATAAAGAGAGATCGTACTTCAAATGACGCGCCGCCAGCACATCAAAGCACAATTCATGACCATGGGGTGGGGGGGTGGGGGTGAGGAGGAGGGCTGTTCTGGGGGGCAAGACTGAATTTCAAGGTGTCATCCGACCACACATTAACTTATCAGGCACGAAAAGTGCCGCTTTGAGGCTATGCAGGGCTTAGAGCGTGGAGTTCTTGATGGAGTGAAAGGTGGGTTGGGGGTGTGGGGTGGAGGTCTCCTTGACAGACTTCAGTAACTGCAAGCCCAGTCTGTGTCTACCGTCCATGTATGGGACCATTTATGATCCCTGTGTGGTTGTAGAATCTTTTTTACGTTATTCAGGCAAAGATGAATCAGATTGGTGTATTGCTTTTGATTTCACCCACCACTTTAACTATTCTGTTTGTCAAGTGATACTTTGGTATAACAACAGTAATCAAAGGGTTTTTGCATTTCCTATGAACTCTCAACAAACATCAAAGTGTCAACAGCAGAATAAACCGTAGAGTGAGACCCAGTTTGGGCAGGCAGTATTCTGCCCCGATGTAGCAAATGCTCCACCGGGGCAGCTGGCTCCTGCAAAACAAACATCGCTGCGCTGCATTTGACGCATCTCCTGATTTGACTTATCAGGCCATGTAGTTCACATTAAGTTCACGAGGTGAACTCAACAAAACTACCACTACCTGGGATTGGCTCTCAGCCGCTTCTTGTTTGTGTTCAAGTGCGGCAAGGGCGGTTTTTTCTTTTCTTTTTCCGCTGCCGCCATTTGGCACAAGTCGCACCAGCTCATGTTCTCGCGTATCATCAGATGTGCTGCCGCTATCCAATGCCCCGTCTCTATTTGTCTTGGCCGTCAGTGTTCTGCTTTGATCAAAAGTTGCAGTCATTATTTTGGACTGTATTATTTCCCGTCTCCACAACGATGCTTTGAACAGAAGACGTAGCATAGCCCAGGCTAGCTCCCTGGCAGTGGGAGGAAGGTGTGTGGGGAGAGGTGGGGTTGAAGGTTGGATGTCTTTATGCAGTTGAGAGGATTAACATCTCAATGAAATAATAAAGCCTTGTGTGTTCTCCGTTCATTGGGCCGACTGCACATCTGCACGTCTCGCTGCAGGAGCCTCTTATGAAAGGCTGTGTAGCCCGGAGAGGATCCGCTGCAGGAACTCGTCTCGGGCTGGACAAAGGCCTTGTACACATTGTGGGATCCTGACCACAGTGGGTCAATCTTTCCCAAGTCAGCTGATGGTCATCTGCCTCGGGGCTTGAGGGAACCTCAGATTGCCCTATTGAGTCGTAGCGTAGCGAAGTAGTGTCTCACGATAGGGCTCATGATCTCGGTGTGTTGCCGTTGCTATTATTATTATTATTTTTATTTTTTTTCGAATAATCAGAGCAGATGTCCTTAGTCCCAGTGTGTGTGTGTGTGTGTTAAGGTCCCTTCAGGCACTTATTTACTCATGACTTTATTATTTCTCTCAGCACAAGTTAGCATGAAGGATTAAGATTTATACGCAAGAGGTTCTGCTTCATTTATTTGGGGTTACAAACAGCTTTGTTTTGAGATTTTGTTTGCTGTGTTGTGGTATTGGCGTTGCATATTAACAACAGAGCCACCAGTAATCTCCTGTATTTCATATCAAACAGAATTTGTCGTGACAGAAAACTAAAAAATCATGTTCTGGATGACCGTAATCCTAAATGGTTTTATAGCTGCAAAATACCATTTATATAAAATAAGATCCATACACCAAATCCATTCTTCGACTTAAAGGTCTACAGACTATGTGTGGTTATCCCAAACAACTTGTGAAATAAATTACAGTTCCGGTTGTGAGATGCAAATAGTAATTGGGTTTGGAGTTAAGTAGGTGACTAAATAGAATATAACAAAATACAACTCTCCTTCTACCAAGGGGACTTGAATGTCTTCTTATAACAACTATAGCTATAATGCTCCATGCTGCATTCCTTTTATTCCTTTCTTATTAATAGTTTATTCAGTATTAGTTCTGTATAAGATATTTGGAGGATTCCCCACTTTACACCAGAAACTACATTTATTAATATTATAATCAGGTGGCAGTTGAAATGGTTTCCATTGAATGATTTCCATATGTATTCATGGTTGGGATTCAGTAGACTATGAGAAAAATATATGGAATCGGTTCAAATCGGCAGTCAGAGACAGTGACTAAAGACATCTTTCTGCCACGTTCAGTTAACCTCTTCAACATCTGTTATGATAAAATGAAATGCACCAAATGACCAAAGTGGTACACGAATAAAATAACAATCAGATACAATACAATTATTAGACATCTACATTGCCCCAAAACAAATTGATTAGCACTGTCTCAGCACTTATTAAAGTTTAACAGAGGGCACACTCACCCACAGTTTCTGCACAGACCTCGCTTTTGAAAAACAACAAAATAAGCATGTGTATCATTTCAATACAACGGGCCAATTTGCCTTTAAACAAACAATTGTAACTGTTAATGTTCTATATTTTGTATGTTGATGTTAATGTGCGGTCAGAAAGCAGTGTTGTCGCAACATTTTGAGAATACGCTGTCGACAGCGGTATAAATATGTTTCCCCAGGGAGATCTATACTGTTAGATGTGGCATGTCCAGATGCCAACAACCTGTAATAACTCACTTTATACACTTTATTACACACCCAATACCACTTGTCTGACTTTCAAAACGATTTACACATACATTAACAATTAGCAATAAGAAACCTTCACAAACATTCATTTAAAACCAGCTGCAACATTTAACACAAACTGCCAAGACAATGGGCATGTTTCAGCCTCTAGTTCAGCGGAGTCGAGTTGTATAAAAATAACATAATTGAATAATTTTGTGATTATTAGAAAAGGTTTTGAATGGTAGACACAACATGACACCTGTGGGCTGTCATAATTGACCTCGGTATAGCTTCCACTGCAGTAGTCTGGCACAGACAACATATCATCTTTCTATAAACCATCCCATCTCCTGTCACACAATTAGCCACATAATTACCCTGCTGGCACTGTAAACCATATATATATTTTATATCAGCACTATAATCTTTCCTACTGGCAAGCTCTGGAGAATCTCAGGTGACAAGATTCTGTGGATGCAGCCTCCACATGCTAAAGAGCACAACGAAACATGTCTGCTAAGTGGTTACATATACGATACATCTGATCGCAGAGGTGGATTGTGTTGCCCCCCCCCCCCCCCCACTCCATCACCATCATTGTTTTTATCATTAGCACTTAATCTTAACTTTTTAAAACCAACCGAGCTACCTCAAGGCTCAGGGTATTGTTTTGGAGGATGTGATGACAAAGGTGTAGCAGAGGGATTCAATTCCACATGAACTTAACGCCGTTATGCTTTGAAGAATAGCGATTCTGGGAAATGTTTTGAGCTCTATTTACTTGGACGGACGAGGACATTTTCCTGCTCACCGTGGCCTTTGGGAAATTCTGTTTTCTTCGTTTTTTTTCTTTGACTTTTTCCAACCACAGCATTTCCCTTTCACTCTCTCGTGGATGAGTTTCAAGCCCGGGCCCATTTGATCCACATGGTGAGCATCGCAAGCGAGAACAAATGTCATCAATGTGCATCACATCTGGGCCCAAACAACACCCTGGGGATACCATTGTGTGGCATATCTTTGCCCCATTCATTCAACCTAGTGTTCACTGTTGCCGAAACCACATGGCCAATGGGCCCTCGCAAATGCAAGCTCTGATAAACTGCTGCTTGATATTAAGAGTTCATCGTTCACCATGTTGTATTAGTCAAGTCAATTTGAATATCTCCACCAAAATAAGCAGTGCATTCCCCAACGCTGCTGTTGTCTTTGAGTGTACCAACTGCCTTTAGCCTTTTCTATATTCAATACGGCTTTATAACAAGACGACCCCGTCAGGCAAAAGACCTCCTTCAAGATTAAAGGGAGATTGTAGCTGCACTTGTCATTCTTAATAACGCGATGGCTTTGCCTGTTAGCTCTTTATTAGTAGTTTGGTAACCTAGAGTCATGTCCTCAAAAGTCGTGTCCCCGTAAGCCCTGTCCCCATACGTCATCGACCCATATTCTGTGTCCTTGTGGTATTGCTTTTTTGAACCTTTGGCATTTCGTCTTATTTGTCAGGTATACGATGGGCTGCAGTCCAATGGCAGGGATTTTTTAACACCTAATCTGTTTTCTGTGGGGGTGGGTTGGAGGTGTACCACCTGGTACCCATTACAACCACATACTGTATTTCTCCAGACCACAGAGAGACATGCCCAAAGATACATGCATGTACAGGCTCACACATACACGAGGCATACAGGCACATACGCTGCAGTAGTTTAATAAACAAGCATCTATAAACATACCAATGCACACACAAACACACACACACACGCACACACATACACATAAATACACACACACACACACACACACACACACACACACACACACACACACACACACACACACACACACACACACACACACACACACACACACACACACACACACTCAAACACACACACATAACACACACACACAAATAGATTGAGTCGCTGAGTGAGCTTGCGTGGCTTGAGTCGTCCTGTCAAAGTGTGTTGGTAGAACTATATTAGAGTCTTCAATATGGATCGTATTTCTAACTGGAGCTAGCAGACCATTTTTTATCTCGTATCTTTCGTTCCTTTTGCTCTTCGGAAGGACTTGTTGTCAGCAACACATTCTTTGAGATCAGTGGTGTTGCTTGAAACAACGGAAACCCGGGGCGAAGCGGCTGGTGTAAACAGGAGCTCAAACGCCCCCGCCTCATTTTTCCAACTTTTATCTCGTAATATAAACAGTGTTGAAAGTGTGTTGCATTCTGGGATTGATTTGTGGCTAGAGTAAACATATAAATCACTGAATGATTGTCAGGATGAGTTAAGGTTGAGGGGGCAATGTGTGGAAGGCGCTATTCTATCTGGGATAATATGTGTTTGCGAAGCATGAAACTCCTCTTCCTACCCTTGAGCGGACTGGTAACCATCAAATGGGAATACAATTACAACAAAAATGTCGAAGGACAGAAAAACACATAGAAAGGTCCAATAAATATTTACTCCTCAACGTCTGGGCTTGTTCGACATATGCGTTGCTGGGGTGTTCCATGGTAGTCCGTATATAAGAAGGCAGATGTAGGATGTTGAACTTCTAAATCAGCACCAGTAGGACCCAGCTCAAGCAGCTGACAGTGATAATATAGTGGACGTACTTTGCCATATGACAGTTAAGATACACATGTCTGGGAGATGAGATTGTGGTGCTTGGAAATACACCAGCACGATGTCTGAACAAATGAGATCTGCTGTCCTTTAAGTTGACCCAAACCGTCTTTGAACCTTTCCTTCCTCATGAAACCAAGAACACTCTTATGGATGTTTACTTGTTCTGTTATAAACTGACAAATGACTTCCTTGCGCCAGTAGGACTGGATATCATTCAGTTGAAAGAGAACAGAATTATTTTTACTCATACAACTTATTCACAATCTCTGCAGGTTTGGCCCAAAGTATTTCAGACATGTCTCTCACACCACCACCATCTGTCATCAGTCTCTCCCCAGGAATTGCCGTAGCGAGAATGTTTTCCCAGGCCTGAAGGCGTACGTCGCTGCCTCGGTCATGTCTGAACGTCGGCCCGGAGGGTGACGAGAACATAACGTTTTTTGCCTGTCTGGGATCGGCAGGGTTTCTGCGGCCGGTGGCCAGATTAGTGTGAAGGCGTTGCTCCCTCTGTGAGAGAGCGGTCTGTTAAGTAAGCTAATGTGGACCTCAAACGGCCCAGCTCAGCTGGTTTCCTTTCCTTTCGACCGAGATTCCTGGACATTGAGCGATCGATGAACTGTTCTCGTGACATTGAGGTCTGAGTCTTAGGAATGCCGACTCATCGGATTCCAGAACATTCCGTCCACACCAGAGACATGATTATTGCAGTCCCAGCTGTCCACAGACTCTGGTTAATTAAGATAACTTTAAAATGAAGAGCGGACAGTTACTTATGCTTGCGGTTGGTAGGTTCACCCCTGGAATCTTGGCAGATTGTGTAAAGTATCCTCTGTCCCTCATCCTTTCCTGTCAAAGAACTCATGTCTCCAAAATAGTGTGTGAGCAATATCACAGCTGAATGAGTATTTTAGTCCCTACTAATACAATAACCTCTTTCTATAAGAGTTTTTAACTTCATTTTGTTGGACTTTAAACCTGAATACATCAACAATACAAATGGTATAAGATCAGTTTCTGCTAAGGGCCTGGACAAGACAGCTCTTGAGTTGGCACACAGGCCACAGCGAGATGCAGAAAATCTTTCAGGAAATTACAGAGATAGAAACTGGCGCTTGAAGTCCTCAGACGGATCTATGACTTTCTTGTGCGCCAACATCACACGTTTGGGTACAATGGTGCATTGTGAGACCGTCATTTAATCCCGCTGTGCATGGAACCCTGGTGATCACCTTAGGGTGATGTCATCACAGCTGCTGGTGGGAGTAACAAACACCTACAGAGGGCAGAGTGGATGAAGGGTCAGATTGCTTCTGAGGAATCGTGAGTCAAATGGGGGAAGAAAGAGATATAATTAAAGTATAATTCAATTAATCCAAATTAGACTTAGATTAAGACTGGCCTTGAGCAGTTTGCGATACAGCATAGTTAGTTAAAGACGCAAAAAGAAGATACTTATAGCATGGTGTCATGGGATTAAGTTGAGGAAAAGAAACCAAATTCAAATTTGGATAAAAAAATAATATTAACCGTCAAATGATCAACCAGAGACTTGCACGTAGTCTACATTTACTGTTCTTTTTCGACCTGAATTCATTTTGGTTGTGTTTGAACTCTCCATCGTAATAACGTATGTTATTTTGAATATAGTATTTAGTATACATAGTATATGATCATTGGCATTTAAATGGCATCAAACTGTGGGAAACCAGACATGAATGTTTGATCTACCCAGTGTCAAAACACTATAGAGGCGGCATGTGTAAAAGCATTATGTAGGACGCAGACAGAAAAGTATACACTTGTGAAACGGCTGAAAAATTACACAGAAATGATTGTGGGCATTTTTAAGTCAGCAGTTTAACAGTCCAAGTGCTGAGGACAGTGATAGGTCCACGCCAGACACGGCGTCCATGCCACCAGTCACATTGCATGTGGCTGGCTTCAATTAAAACGCCATTACTGTCAGCTCCGATCAGGGCTGCTCTTAGGGATCACCGCAACAGCAATTAAGCATACATTTATCTGTGCTGTCCAAGCGCTGTTTAACTCCGGGCACACTTTTACTACACAACACCGCAGATGGGATTATCTAATTTGATGGTTTACTGTATTTATTCTGTGGAATATTTGAAGCAGGGGTAGGAGGAGGGGAAGGGGGGGAGAGAGCGGCGAAAAAGAAATTGCAAGTGATCATGGGAATATGGTATTTATAGACTTTATTGGTTAGACACGTCATAAATCTCAATTTTGGGGAGCTGGCCACAGTCTGTCGGGCGCGGGATCTGCTGCGTGGCGCTCTGCTGGAATGTGTATTCTACCTAGAGCCCTTTAAAACAGCCTGGCGGTTGCTAGAGCGCCACACACACTTACCTTTGGGTTGAGTCACACGGGCACTTTTACATTTCATATGCATTTCAGCTTCTACTTTGGCTGAAGGACAACCAAAAGCATGTGATCCTCCTACCGTATAGAGGTGAATAACAAACATAGCCTCGGAGTGTGCTTGTGAGAGTGTGTGTTTCTGTTTGTGTCTGTGTGTGTGCGTTCCTTAGTGTGTGTGTGTGTGTGTGTGTGTGTGTGTGTGTGTGTGTGTGTGTGTGTGTGTTTCTGTGGTGTGTGTGTGTGTGCACGTATGAGTTATTTACAAAATGCTAGCATAAATCCATGACTTAATAGAACCAAAAAACACTATACACAATCTACATTTACTAATGCTCATTTACAATTGACAAGCACATTCATGAATGAGACATCAATGGGGAATGCACCCCACCGCCCCCTCCTTCCCCATCGAGTGTCCACAATGAAACTTCAGTGTGAGACAATCCCATCCTTAAAGAAGACGTTAGAAGGCACTAAAACACTGCGACCAGTGATAGATGTCTCTGTACGCACGGCCCCAAGGCGCGAGAGAGAGAGAGAGAGAGAGAGAGAGAGAGAGAGAGAGAGAGAGAGAGAGAGAGAGAGAGAGAGAGAGAGAGAGAGAGAGGGAGGGAGAGGGAGAGGGAGAGGGAGAGAGAGAGAGAGAGAGGGAGAGAGAGAGAGAGAGAGAGAGAGAGGGATAGAGAGAGTGGGACGGGGGGGACGGGCATCATTTGATTTAGAGCTGTGGATGGCCTTCTGGGGGCCCTTGATTACCAGAGCTTTGCGCAACGCTTTCATGTGGTAAGCGATTCGAAAAAAAAAACAAGGGTCACTGTTATCATTTAAATAATCGGAGTCACTTAAAAGGAGTAACAGCGCGCATTCCTGCCGCTCCGTCTCAAAGTCCCCACTCTTTCGGAAATGGCCTAATCCATCTTGTTGGAGAAAGGAGCGGAGGATAGGAACAATTATCTCCCAAAGCAACATCTTCTGTTTAAGTAGAGCATTACAGCTCCGTTCTTTGTAAAGGAAAGAAAAAAACCCGAGAAACACAAGGGGCTTAACTTCCTGGACCGGGAATGTGCCTTCTTTGTATGAGGCTGGGAGTTGTGAAACTGTAGTGGAGTTTTGATTAAAGTGGTCCTGCTAATGATCCACATCGGAGCAGGGGAGACGCGTGGGGAGATCGGACACAGCCACGCAATGTTGTAACAATAAACCTCTACGTCCGCTGACGGAGACATGTAGCTTTGAGGAACTTCTTTGTCGTACATTTCTATGCAAACAAGCCATTACGTTAAGTTTTTACATCAAAGCATGTTTTTTTATGTATGAATTTATTTAAAAATGAGAATACCATGAAATAATATATTAATAGTGATAGTTACTAAAAATTACTTCTTCTGGCTGTTCCAGTCAATTATTTGACAGTATTGTTGATGCCTGTTATACTAATGAACAATACCTACTTAATAAATTGGTTATAACTAATGACCCTAACCTTAACCCTTACTATATATATACCAATGTCCAATAACTACTTAATGAATGAGTTGTACATAGACTAATGACTTACTATTCTAATGACCAAGACCTATTTATGGAATGAGTTGTACTTATACTAATGAGTTACTAGAATAATGACTAAAGAACTCCCAACTGAATCAGTTATACTTCTACTAATGACTTACTATAATTATGACTAAGTCATTCTTATGGAACACATTCCCCAAATCAACATTCCTCATCTATGGCGTTTGTGAGTAGTGTGCGTATGGTCAGACCGCAATGCCACTCTGTCGTCGGCAATTAAGTTCCCGACAGCCGACAACGATAATTAAATGAATGAAATGGTAACTCTTGTGGAAATCCAAAGGGGGTTTTGCTGCCTGTCGGCCCGACTATACTTCATCCTGGCCCAGCAGGCCATCCGACTGACCGATGAGCCGGCTCCTGGCTCCCAGCTGCGGGCGGATGAGGGCGGCCCTGGACTACACTGCAGCAGGGAAGAGGTGAACTGGCCCCGGTGGATCATGTGTAGGGATAGCATCGCTCTTCGGCGTCGGAGCTCGGCCCACACGCGTGTGAACCGCACCGCGTGACACATCAAAGACTGGAACACACCAGACATTGTCCCTGGGCTTGGCTGCTTCACGCCTGGGTGATTTATTGGCGTTGTGCTGGGAGATCAGCCATGGGGGCCTAACACTGAACACATACACTGTAACCCCCATTACCGAGCCTGTGTTCTACTGTTAACCCCCCTGAATCAAAGCAGGAGTCCTGGGGGTGCGGGGATTGATGTATCAGTGTGTGTGTGTGTGTGTGTGTGTGTGTGTGTGTGTCTAGGGGTCAAATCTGGAGTTGATGTTTATGTTGGAAGCGTGGGCTCCGTTGATAGGAATTCATGTCTATGGATCAAGGTACGGACATGTTTGGGTTGCGCTATGTAATACCTCCACGCCTAGCCCAGAATGGATCTCCAGAATTCCTGCTGTTTTGACTGTGGGTTTTTTACTGTGGACGTCATGATAACAATAAAGGTATATCACATGTGATTTCAAATTGGTTCTTACTTGCCATAGGCATTCGTGTTAACCTTATTATCGGTCTAAAGATGTTTGGTTTACTTAGAAATGGTGTGAAAAAATGGAAGAGAGAGGGAGAGCGGGAGAGTGAGAGAGACCTGATGGAAAACATTTGACATGATAGTTCAGTTACAAAATATGTCCAGGTCGTTTGATCTTCCCTTAAGTCTGAAGAAAATGGTATTTGCCTTGATAGGACTTTAACTACCACTATTTTAAAACAGATTGGAGAAGAAACGCACATTTTCCATCTATCTCTTTTATAAGAATGGCTTTATAAACGCAGCACAAACTGTTGCAGTTTCACAACAAGGGGTCTAAATGTCCTAACCTTTCTTGGACCCCTGGCACCAAATAGGAAAAAACGTTTCCAATATTACCTTGTCCAAACCAAATGAAGCCCGCAGAGACCTTCAACAAGGTTCCTGCATACGATTATCCTCTCATTTGATCAAAACCACAGTTGCCCGCCAACGTGATATATCGGTTGGGATAATCCATGATGGACAAATACAAAACATTGGGACTCCGCAAAGGTTTACTCACACAAAGGAATTTAAGAAATGACTTAAAGGATTATGGATTTATTCATTATTTTACCTCCACTTCCCGTTTGGCTTACATGATATTTACAATGTCATTCATATTTCAGTTGACATGGTTCCCTTGGCCCCAATCACTTGCAAAAGCACATTGACAAGCGAAGAAAGATATAACTCAACTTTATGTGTCATTATAATGTCGTTAATAATAATAATAATAATAGTGTAAGTGGCCACATTTTACTAGGCAGACATTTTTCAACATTAAATCATCCTTCACTTCATTATCTAAATATGCCTTTTCTGGATTCTTTGTATTTTTTTCCATCCACGCAAAGGATAGAACGAAACTGATTTAAGAGTGTTTTGATTGAATTCAATGGTTTTGAAAGGAATCCAGGACTTACATCTGATTCCATGACTTTTGGAGTTTTTTTTAAACCTGGACCACCCTGAGAAAACCATTTGGGAGGAAATAAAGTCAAGACCCAAGAGAAGACTAGCAAGGGCTGGGAGGTTAAGGAGGAAAGGTCTATGACAATCCTAAGAGTGTGAAACCTTTACTTCATTAAGATTCATATATCTAAGTCTCCATCATATTGACTTCACGTGATTTCTGCAGAATGTGGTTTAATCATTTCACTGGCTAACTTTTCAACCAGAAAAACACCAGTATTATTATATTGTATTGTATTGTATTGTATTGTATTGTATTGTATTGTATTATAATGTCTAGTATTGTATTGTATTGAATTGTATCGTATTGTATTGTCTAGTATTGTATTGTGTTGTATAGCCTTTTGTATTGCGTTGAAGTGAATGGCATTGTCTTGTTGTAAATCTATATCTCAGAGCGGAAGAGCAGAAGTTCTTCCCGTAGCATATGCTACCACCTAGCATATGCTTTAAAGAAACGAACAAACTTTCTGATGATGACAATCATCGGGGGAGTGCAGTTGTGGGTACATCATTGTGCAAGCCCCCGGTGATCCAACCTCTAAATAGTATCACCTTTAGGCGTGGACAATGGCATCAAACAAGTCCAATACTTCCTCTCGCTGCCCAGTTTAGTTAGTCGTCTATTGTCTCCAACAATGGATCTTGACACTTTGAATTGGAGCCTGTGATGGATAGCTTTTGAGGTCAAAAGCTCTGACTGCTATATTGATTTCATCCTTTAGCCCGGCCAGCTTTTCTTCCTGAATAGACATGGCTTGGTGGTGGGAGTCTCAGCGACCTTGTGGGAAAGGGTGTTCTAAGAAGTGATGGGGCTGGCCTGCTTATCACAGGACCTTGTTTTAAATCCGACATGTCACTCACTATAACCTTCAGTGTTCTTACATTAAAGCAAAATCGATTTTTGACTATTAATTAACGTATGACTCCTCGATGCATTCATGTGTGGCTGAAATATACTGTAGTGATGTGTAGTTAGGCCAACACTAGTAGCTACCATAGCCTAAACAGACATCTGTTCAGTTGTACAGACATGACAGTCAGTTTAGTTGTACCTTTTTTAATAGGTCTACATGTAGTACATGTAGACCTATTAAAAAAGGTACAACTAAACTGTAAACTATACAAACCCCGTTTAGAAGCTGTTTATACAGACAAGCCTGTACATGTCATGTACAGGCTTGTCTGTATAAACAGCTTCTAAACGGGGTTTGTATAGAAATAAACAATATAAATACTGTTTTTCATGATGAAGAGGAAGGACCAAGGTTCCAAACTAAAAGTGCTCCCATAACATATGCATGGGGGGTGTCATTCATGCAGAGCATAACAACTGTTAACAGATTAAGACTAAAGATAAAACACTGTTAACACCGTTTAGACATCCATCTATTGGGAATTAACTGGGGTCGAAAATTCGAAGCCTAATAATCGTTTCACCAAACCATTCCATGTATATGATCATGGATGCAAATCACCCTCAAATTTCTCCATCTGCCTTTGTTAATTTGATATGCCCTTGGTTCTATAAAACACATTCTGTGTTAATACCAGTCAATAAACCATGCGTAG
>NC_082384.1:15390776-15408943 GCF_031168955.1 Gadus macrocephalus
GAGAGAGAGAGAGAGAGGGGCGTGTGGGTCTCCTTTAACAAGTCGTAGAATGAAGTAGGACTCTCTTGGTGTTGTTTGAGTCACAGTGTATAGCCATGTGCAAA
This sequence comes from Gadus macrocephalus, assembly GCF_031168955.1. NCBI lineage: Eukaryota > Metazoa > Chordata > Actinopteri > Gadiformes > Gadidae > Gadus > Gadus macrocephalus. Next base: position 15,390,881 of record NC_082384.1, read on the forward strand.
AGAATACAACCCTGCTATATGTGTGTGTGTGTGTGTGTGTGTGTGTGCTGTGTGGTGTGTGTGTGTGTGTGTGTGTGTGTGTGTGTGTGTGTGTGTGTGTGTGTGTGTGTGTGTGTGTGTGTGTGTGTGTGTGTGCGCGCGTACGAGAAAGGTCCTTTTGGTGTGGTGAGTGATGAAAGATGGCGACGCCGTGTTTGTAGAGATGTGTTGTTAGCATACTCGCTATCCCATGTCATCCGATACAGCCAGGCTTGTAAGTGCTTTCAGGGGGTATACCAAGTTTGTGTAGCGACAGCGTTATTTGTCTCCTAAAGGCTGCAGACATTAATTTGAATCCTCAGGTTACCAGCCGCAACCCAGAGTTAAGGTTTAATCTTAAGAGATCAATAACCATATTGGGTATGAATGTGTGTTTGAAACCAGGCGTATGTGTCTGTGATTGCCGTTTGTGTTTGTGTGTTTGTTATTGTGTGTGTGTGGGTCTACTCAGACATTGTGTTTGTGCAGACATGCATGCTCAAGTATGTTAGTCTGTACAAATATTTCGATTCGATTTGTCAGGCAGTGAGAACGGATTAATTTTATTACACGTTGATGAGTTTGTAGAATATGGAACGTGTTGTTTTGTGTACACATATTAAGTTACCCACGTGACTTACACGTTGAACAACAGGGTAAGCGTTGAAGCAGAGCTCTGTCATCATGTTGTGTTCCAGGAATGATCCAGAAGGAACTTGATCAAACAAGGAGAATGCTCAGAGCAGGGTTTGGACGGGCTAATCATCCTCCCCTTTCTCTCGTTGATTGTTTCTCTCCCACACGGTGCCGTCTCTCGCTCTCTCTTCCAAGCCATTGTGGCGGCTCGCCAGTGTGGCGTCCCAAGGCGTGTGCGCCAGGCCGCCATCTTCTCCCTCTGCGCCTACCCCCTTCCTGCTCTCTGCCCATCTTCGTCATCATCACCTCATGGTCGTCACCTCCCTTATCTCCTCGCCAGGAATGGCAGGAAGAGGCCATTAGAGCAGACCTGCACACTCAAACACACACACACACACACACACACACACACACACACACACACACACACACACACACACACACACACACACACACGCGCACACATAATCAAATGCACACACAAATACAAACATACCCACACACAAAATCGAACACACACAAGCACACACAAACACACACACACACACACACACACACACACACACACACACACACACACACACACACACACACACACACACATAATCAAATACAAACATACACACAAACATAATCGAACACACACACACACACACACACACACACACACAAACACGCAGACACACACACGACACACACACACAGACACACACGCAGCCCTCTTCCTCCCCCAAGAGCGTGCAGGTCGGGGCTTTCATGTGTGCGTGTCAGAGAGGAGGGCGTCCAGGGACAGGAAATAAGGGAGCGACTGAGAGATGTGACAGCAGCGAGCGATTCTGGTGCAGACTGTAGGGCGAGACTGGGAGACGGGGGGGTGGTATGGGGGAGGAAGGGGGAGACGGGTCGGAAATAAATCCCCCAGGTGCTTTAGAGGTTGGGAATGAGGCGTGTTAAAAACAAGGCGAGATAAGGGGAGATTATCAAACGTGATGGTATTTTTGTGGGGACGGGTAGTTGGTTTCAAAGGGTGGTTCTTGTCGTAAACACACGCAGACACACACAGACACCCACCCACACACACACCCACACACACACACACACACGCACACACACGCACGTGCACTGTGGAGCATAGTTCTGTGATCCAGTTATGCCAGATGTGTTTAAACTTAAAAAAGTAATTTGAGCTAGCAGAAAGACAAAACAACGTGTGCCCCGATGTCAATTAAATAAGCACTTGTTGTGTAAAACAGGCCATGTTTGCAGCCTAGGGACCCTAATCAAACTCATACCCAACAGCGTTCAATTATAGACGGAGGGAAGATCTTTCTGCATGATCAGAGAATCAAGATCGGTTTCCTTTTGTGCCGCAAAATGAAAGAAAGGTTGGATTACTTCAATCAATAGATAAACCATGTGCATTACCAGGATCCAGCGGCTCGAAGGACGAGCGTCCAACACTGCTCATTCCTCTCATCCTTTCATCTTCCTTTCATCACCGGGACACAGCCAATGAGAGCTGCCGATCGCCTGCTCACCCGGCGGACCTTCCTTCCAACTGGAGGAGAAGAAGAAGCATATTGAATAACAAGCTGGTTCCTTCTGCAGATATTGACAATTTTTTTAACTTGTTTTTTCTGCTTGCAATGACTGATTTGAACATGCGGGCCAGATTTAAACTCTAGAAAGCTGCCTGTTTTTGATGGTGTAGTCTTCTCCCTGTTGATTGTACATCCAACATCCATGGAGGTTGTTATGGATTGTGACGTTCTGCCCCCGAGAAAAACAGCTTCTTCCTCTCTCTGTGTCTTCTCCTTCCATTTCTCCTTCTTCTTAGCTTTCTCCTTCTTCTTCTTCTTCTTCTTCTTCTTCTTCTTCTTCTTCTTCTTCTTCTTCTCCATCTTCTCCATCTTCTTTTTGTTCTTCATCTTCTTGTTCTTCATCTTTTTGTTGTTGTTGCTGTTGTTGTTGTTCTTCTTGTTCTACTTCTTCTTCCACTTTGTCTTTTTCGTCCATCTTCTTTGTATTCTTCTTCGTCTTGGTCCTCTTGTTCTTGCTCTTTGTCGTCTTCTTCTTCTTCTTGTTCTTCTTTTACTTCTTCTTCTTCCTCTTCTTCTCATTATTTTTCTTCTTCATCCTCCTTTTCTTCTTCTCCTGTTTATGCTGCCTTTCCTCCTCTAGGGACCCTGCCCTGTCCGACGGCTGTAAGCCACTTCAATGCATTGCATTGACGAGAACACAAACCAAGTAGAAAGGTAGCGGTGGCGGCGGGCGCACTAGATGGTGTGTTGTTATTCTGGTGTCAGTCCGCATCAGAGGGATTCACGTATATGGAGTCATAAGTCTTTATCCTCCTGTCCTAACGTCTCCAGACTGGGGTCGGGTGATGTTTCTGTGCGAGACTAGACGACTAAACGTCTGCTTGTTTCAACTGCAACCACCCTCGAGAGCCATGGAAGACTCAATCCCCTCTGGGCTGTGCTCAGTGGAAATCCGCATGATGCTAGACCATTCCGAGGAGGGACTTTTGTTTTGAAATGCTTCATTTTAGATGCTTTTAATTTCGAATTTGGATAGCAATTGAAGTGTTGAAAGTGTCATTTGTTGGGGACTTTGGTCATCGAGGCTTCACTGATTACCATCAACATAATTGTGGTCATATTCTGTGTATTTATTTGTGTCGTGCAGTCCTTAAAGCTCTTTGTGCATATGGATTTTCTTATTTTATTGGCCATTGCGCACATTGTGTCCCTGCAGGAACCTCCTGAGAAACAGGACCACAACCCAAATGTTTGATTGTCGTAATGTGGTGTTTATTGGAGATTTGAGTCTGCAGAGATGCAAAACGAAACGATTACTTTTTCATCCCTGTAACAATAACAATACCAACACAGCTGGTTACCCTAATAACTAGCAATACTCAATCTCCTGGAGCATGAGAGAACCTCGCAGGGATTTCCTCACATTACCGCGATACCACAAGGGCTCTGTGCGCTCTATTGTCTGGAGTCTGAGGGCCGTTTTGTCTCTTAACATCCATAACAATGCGAGAGACACGTTTGACCTCCACAGCCGGTTTTGCTTTGCTCTTCATTTCATTTGAACTCTTCATAAGAAACCATAAAGAAGCAGATGAGGGAGGAGAGAGTGAGGGGAGAGGCGACTAAAACTAAAACTGAACCAGACTACCACCACTTCTCCGGGTTGTTAAAGGGGATCTAGCCCTCTGGGATCAAGCCCCTGCCCTCTGAAGGGTACACCCTCCCTAAGTGTTCTGGGGGGGGGGGGGTCTTACCGGCCCCCAGGGGCCACTATTCCCAGAGCTGGCCTCTCTCTCTCGCGCTCTCTTTTGTGAAGGGGGACACACATTAACGTTAAATACTAAAACAAAGGGGCTACCAGAAGAATGTTCCTCTCTATCTCTCTCTCTGCCTCCCTCTCTCTCTCTCTCTCTCTCTCTCTCTCTCTCTCTCTCTCTCTCTCTCTGCCTCTTGCTGTGTCTCTTTCTCTTCTCCATCTTCCTATTTCTCTTCTCCATGTCCTCCTTTCTCTCTCTCTCTCTCTCTCTCTCTCTCTCTATCCAATATATTACTGAGATCAGTACTTTAACTGTGATGTAGTTGTACCTGTGAAAGTATATCCCTGTCGTAGAATATGTGTTGTAGGCCTACCTTTTTAGGTGTATCCATGTATCGTTATATGTGATGCAGTTATAGTATATGTGATGTGCCCACTTGTCCAGCAGTATACGTGACATTGTACTATTTCCACCCGTTCAAATGTATCAGTGTAGCAGTATACGTGATGCATTTCTATCTTCTACCCGTTCAGGTGCTTCAGTGTAGCAGTCTACGTGATGTATTTCTATCTTTTACCCGTTCAGGTGTATCAGTGTAGCAGTCTATGTGATGTATTTCTATCTTCTACCCGTTCAGGTGTATCAGTGTAGCAGTCTATGTGATGTATTTCTATCTTCTACCCGTTCAGGCGTATCCGTGCAGCAGTGACAAGGAGTGCAGCCTGGGCAGCTACTGCCAAAGCCCCCAGCAGGCCCCCTCCAGATGCCTCACCTGCCGCAGGAGGAAAAAGCGTTGCCATAGAGACGCCATGTGTTGCCCCGGAAACCGCTGCAGCAGCTGTAAGCAGAACTTTAGACAACTTTGCCTTCAAGTTGGACTATAGTCCATGGGGACACATACACAAATGCGGTTTTAGTGGGTATGCGTGGTAAAAGTTATAAAAACAAAATGGCAGGGATTTTGGCAGGATGCTATGATACTACGACATAAATCAGGAGTCGACAGCTTGAAAATGTTTTATATTCAGTGGGACAAGCTTTAAATCCATCAGGATTTAAGTTCCGCTGGAAGTACACACATGTAGCCCAGGCGTTTATCTGCCATTACTTAATTTATCTTTATTGTACATTGAGGCAGTACATGTCAAAACAATTATACAAAAATGTGACAATATCGAGAAATATCTGTCAAAAATGATTCAAACAATGCCTCATGAATAACCGCCACCAATACAAACAATTCCATCGGTACGGGAGATGAACACGATAAACTACGGGGCTACGAAGGGCTGGAACAAGGGATGTAAAACCCTGATAAAAGGTTATCGTTCTCTGACTTCTTCTCCCGTCCCACAGACATCTGCGTCCCCGTCTCGGAGAGTGTGCTGTCCCAGCACATCTCGCCCCTGGGGCGACCACAATAAGCTCTCCACCAAGGAGCACGGCTGGAGGAGGAACGGGAAGACCAACGGGAAGACGAATGGGAAGACGCAGCCCAAGCATTCCCTCAAAGGTAACGCGCATCTGCTTATAGGACGCCTTGTACACACACACGTACACTCACACACGTACACCGACAGACACACACAGACATACACGCACACACACACACACACACACAGAATAACACACACAAACACACATGTGTGCGCCCGCTGCAGAGCGACAGCGAGAGCGAGAGAGAGAGAGAGAGAGAGAGAGAGAGAGAGAGAGAGAGAGAGAGGGAGAGGGAGAGGGAGAGGGAGAGAGAGAGAGAGAGAGAGAGAGAGAGAGAGAGAGAGAGAGAGCGAAATGTCCCTCAAAACACAAACACGCACACACGCCAGCGCTGTTCTCGTCTCTTTTCCCTCATTCCTTCCGCGGTGTGACTGCGGTCTCTCCGAGTGGCTGAATGCATTTACATTCTGTTAGCCGCTGACAGCGGCTAACAGAATGTAAATGCATTCAGCCATCCGAGTGTCCCCACAAAGCCTCCCGAGGACGCCAGGTCTGCTCACTCTTTTGGCGTAATTACTCCTCTGCAACGGCCCCCACAAGGGCCCCCACAAGGCCCCCCCCCCCCCCCCCCCCCCCCCCCCCCCGAAAACCCACAGTCCTGTATGGGCCCTGTGGGAGAAACCACAGTAACACTGCTGTAATTGAGGCACCTACTACTACTACTACGTGCAACACTAGCACACACACACACACACACACACACACACACACACACACACACACACACACACACACACACACACACCACACACACACACACACACACACACACACACACACACCCTGGTTGACAGGGGCACTGTGAGAGAAGCCACAGAATGTGGGTTTGGCATGGGAAAGGCGTGATAATATCCCCCCCCCCCCCCCCCCACCCCCCACCGCCCCGGCTCTGGTTTCACCTGACTCATGTAAACGTAGGGGTCTATGGTCTGACCAGAGCTCATTTCAGGCTCTAAAATGGCTCCGTAGTAAGTACACTGTTAGGGCCTCAGAAGGAGAGCATCACTGAAGTCAGTGGTTTGCCAGTGGTGCCAAGTTGTAAGCATTAATAATGTTCTTACTGTCCCATTGTCATCTGTCTGTTTCTAATGGTTAGGTGTGATAGATCCCTGCATATTCCATAATATCAGTTGCTGAGGGGTAAAAATTGACCCCAGGGCAAAAGAAACAGACGAAAGACAAACACAGCAGTGACTAAAGCGTGCAACCAGAATATGAGGAGGAAATGGAGAAGCACACCGACAGGGAAATGCGTCAGTGGGTTGGTGTTTTTCCGGTGGAGCCTCATGCATAAGGCCCTAGAAAGTGTGATGAAACAGCACTGTCTCTTGTTCTGACACATCTGGTGGGAAGTGGGATGACTGGGTTACAAAAGCCGCATATGGGTTCCCTTAAACTAACAACAATAAACAACGAAGACAATAAGAAACCTGTGCTGCTGCTCTTCACAATTACACCATCAAACGGTCAGAGTTCAACATGAGTAAAAGGTTGCCTGTGTTTGTTTGCAATGGCAACATGATTCATAATTATTATCCTTGTGGCTCACTGTGCCTTTGAGTTGAACTGAAACGGTTTATCTTTGTATTGAACTCTGCGTTCCATTAGCTCTCGTTATGACTCACTCTGTTCTTGTGAGTTCTTGAAAATATTGTGTTATTTCAACATATCTTGTCCTGAAATCCTCCGTTACACAGATTTTCCAAAATATACTTATACTAAATTCACCAGAATCAAAAGCCATCGCTAAAGCATTCAATTCCAAATAACCGAGCGGGTGGCTGATGTCACTCACCTAAGGTCATTTAGACATTCACATTGCGACCATGCAATACATCCATTCACGCACACATATAACATACACATATAATCCAGTACACACAGAACACGTGTACTCATATGGACCTATCTCTCCCCACCAGGCCACGAGGGCGACCCCTGCCTGCGCTCGGCCGACTGCGCCGAGGGCTTCTGCTGCGCGCGCCACTTCTGGACCAAGATCTGCAAGCCTGTGCTGCGGCAGGGCGAGGTGTGCACCAAGCTCCGCAAGAAGGGCTCCCACGGCCTGGAGATCTTCCAGCGCTGCGACTGCGCCAAGGGGCTCTCCTGCAAGGTGTGGAGGGACGCCACGTCCTCCTCCAAGTCCCGCCTGCACATGTGCCAGAAGGTCTGAAGAAGGAGGGAGGGGGGGAGAGAGAGGGGGGGGGAGTGAGGAGTGAGGAGCAAGGGGTGGCGAAGGGGAAGGTGGTGGGGATGGAGGTGAAGGTTATATCCGGCGTTCTCGTCCTCCTCCTTCCTCTCCATCTGCCCCCGGGCGTTGGAGGAAGTTCTCCTGCTATGTGTCGGTTCTTTTTTTTGCGTGAGGGGGGGGGGGGGGAGAAAGAAAGAAAAGAAGAGAAGAAAGAGAAGAGGAGAACAAAGAGACTAGAGACAATTTAAAACAGAAGTCTTCTTGTCTCCTTCTCCTTGTGGGCCAGGAATGTTCCTCCACAGGTGAAGTGTGTGTGCGATGTATGGTTTTCATCGGGCAACCTCATTTCGCAGACATCATACTCTATCACACATGCTCACATACACACACACACACACACACACACACACACACACACACACACACACACACACACACACACACACACACACACACACTGACAAACACTCTTTATCGCGCTCCGAGTTGCTCGACTGCATCGCTTTGGCCCAGGTCTCTCTCACTCTCCACCTGCAACACATATCCACTGGGCCGTCCAGGGAGCTACGTGGCCAGGTGTCCGACCCTGCCCGCCAAAGTGTGGACATTGTGAGTGGACTGGATGTTCCTAGCCCTAGCAATAGGATGCAAGCTCCTGTAGTGTAAAGCCTTACTGTTCTATACCTTCAAACACATTCATTCACATGTCTGCTCATGCATACAAGTTCATAGTTTAGAAAATACATACATTTCTAAAAGTTAGAGAATGCTTCTGTCGTTCTAAATGTGAAATGGAATGTCTTTTCCCCCCCATAGTCTTTATTATATAAGATTTTGTTTTATCTGCATTTTTGTGAGGACAAAATAAAAAAACATCTATGGCAAATATAAATTGCGCAGATTGAAGTATACTGTATATGACAACATAGGCCTACTAGAACTAGAAAACAACTGCAGTTGTACATAGACAACAGACTTTTGCATATATCTTTGTGTGACAACCTGCTGCATAGCTCTCACCCAAATACATGAGCTCTGGAAGAAAAGATAGGGATGAGGTTTCCCTTTAATATCCCTTATCTATTATGATTCAGGTAGTTGTGCATGAGTACTAAAGTAGTACTAGTTCATCAGAAACAAAATATAGATTCAATTTCCAACTGCCACTGGATGTCCGGATAAAATGGATGGCTGTATAAAAATCGAGGTCTGTATAAAATGGAAACGGTGGCCTCATAAAATAACCTTTTTAGGTTGAAGGGGAAAGTAGAGAATACAAATACTCACATTGTTCATAAAATACGACTGCATGCATCGCAACTGTATGATATATGATGATGTAAGTAAATTTCACCTGTGACGGAAGCATTTACGGAAATTACTTTTTTTCAATTTGAAGTGATATTGATTTTATAATATCAACATGAGCCCTTGTCCATTGTTTGGCTTTGTTATTACAGTCTGAGTAACCCATTTTTCTTTTCTTGTATTAATTACAAACAATTAAGCTCATGTATTGTATATAGATTGGAAACAATCAAAAATGTATTTAAGGATCAATGTATATCATGTACATACAATGAAAAAGTAAGATATGAATTCTTTTAAAAAAGGTCAAAGATAGCAAAGCTAGGCGAGAAGTGACAAAGTATGGTGTGGTGCCGACAGGTTTTTATTTGATAAGATCTAACTTAGATCACAACAGTTACAGCAGTTTACAAAGCGAGCGGAGCGATAAGCAGAACAAAATCCAGCCTGGACTGAAATAGTTTATATGGTCAAACGTGGAAGATATTTTGTGGAGGAGGAAAGCCAACAAACACAGGAACTGCTATAGTAGTTAGTGTAACTGGTGTGTATATGGTTCAAGAATTCTATCCCACTAAAATGATGCTTGTGTGAATACATTCTGCTGATATTTTTGTGTATTTACAATGTTGACTAAATAAAAGAATGTATTTTGTAGTACTGGTTACTTTGGGTTTATTTGAATTGGACAACAGAACCATTGCATTATTCAGGCACGCATGTTAATAATGTACACAATTTGTCAACTTCTTCAAACCGCACCACTTTATTAGCAAATATTTTTAATAAAATGTGATTACCACGTATAATGGAACTGTGTGAACAGTGAACATTTTGTCCTAAAGTTAGATCCATTTTATCCTGCAAGATGGTGGGATTGATTATTTCTTTATCAAGTCCATCCACCCATAACATTTGAGTAAGGAAAACAATTCAATTTAAAAGACTTTTCCCTCTGTCATCAACATTATTCTGCAGACTGTACAAAAAAATCCAATGAGTGACCTTCAATGACAATGTGTTCTCCAGATGTTGGCTAATTTTGCCTCCCTTGATGTCTGGCATGTATATTTACTTTAACTTAAGTGCTTTCCACGTACTTATACATTCTTCTTCTTCTATGATTCATTTACAACAATGCTTATTTAGACAACATTTATTTTTCATTATTGAAGTAATGGAGAATCGCTACTTTTATATTTCCTATAATAAAAAGAGAAGGCTCAGATTTAATCAGACGCCTTTGCACAAAAACCTAGTGAAAGCACTGTGAGTATTCTATCATAAAGGTTAAACGCTGTTATTTTTAAAGTAAAACTTTATATGGATCACTTTATTACCCTTTCATTTCTAGGCGCTGAGAGACATAGTAAATCATTTTCACACGTTCCTTGACAGTATAAAACCAGGCTCAGCCCTGCAATAATTACTCAGCAATTGAGCCGTTAATAATGTTGTGTTTCTCTCTCTCTTAACTTTGTGTCCAGACAATTAAATATTATTACACATGTGTTCTGCATTGGAACTAAGGACCAATCATATACCTCCCCTAGGATAGGGTTTCACTAACCCGCCAAAATCTTGGCCGCTTTGCACTGTTTTATCTTTGCTGTCACTGGGAAGGGCTGCGAGAACGACTGTAGCGCTCAACGGAAAAATGTTTTGAGATTGTGAACATTTCCTTCTTTCTCTTAGCTGCAGCGCACCCAAAGGCCCCAGATTTATATCGAAATCCAAATAACGAGACGATTGCTGGATAAGACATTCTGACAGTGTGCAAATGAAGCGGCTTATCCCCAATTGACTTGCAGGCTGTTTGACGATGCATTGAAAGTGTTTAAATGTGTGCAAGTGACGTGTAGCTTGAGGAGGTTAGTTTAAATAATCTTGTCTGTATTCTCTTCGGGAAAACAATGGTAGTCCGATTTAAGATAGATTTTTGTACTTCTATGGATAGATATTGCTTATTGCGAAACGATTGGTCCAAGGAGGATTATGGAATTGCGAGTCCTTTAGGTTGTAGGCAATTTCTCGGCCATAAATATATCTGTTTTTTATTTGACGTCATCTCGAGAAAAAGGGCCAAAACTGCCGTAATTTCCCCTCACATACCATGTGAAGCAGACTTTTTATTGATCATAATATCTCAGTGAGTTTAATATCGAGCGGGGAATCAAAGTATATGATACTTTCTGATTCACAACTTCTGATTCACAACTTATCGTGTTTTTACGATAAAACATTATTATACCTCCACTCTAACTGTAATAACTATCAGCTTTCAACAACCGCTCAAAATATATTTTAATTAGGTGAGTTCTGCATGCAGTGCTCAACTATTGTTCTTCTTAGGTTTTATTCTTTCTTTCTTTCGTTATTATTCTCTACAAACTTTGGGAACCTTCTCCTTCCACAATTTTATACCTAGAGAACTTAAACTTTTTAAGATATTCTACTTTTTAAATATTCTTTACAATGGAAGTCATTGATGTCTACAAGGGGACTGCAATTAACATTTCTTCACGTCTTAAACTATGTGGCTTTATGAGAACATATTCAACCTCACTTTGCAATGCAGCACTCAATGAGTTTTCTGCAGGAAATGCATTTTCTACTTGCAATATAGTGTAATCCTCTATATAATAATCACCTCATAGCGATCGCGATAGGGATCTTGTCTTCAACATTTTCTCTAATCCAAATTAGACTGATTAAACCCCTAACATGTGTCATTCTAACAGAGTCCACGGAAGATTCATTCCGTTGTACTAATGGATTGTTTGGCAGTGACTGCTGTGGCTCCTCCTTTGCCATCCGCTCAGTCCAGCTGCCACAAAAAAGAGGATTCCTTGGCCACAGAGTGCCTCCTTGATCAAAGCATAATTCCTGATCATCCCTTTCCAAGCACAATCTGCGTCCCCTTTTCATACAAATACACATTCTGCCTCTCACTTGGTTTTACGTGCTCAGTGCCCAAACTGACACCAGATCCCAACTACCGAACGTTGGCCTCAAGATGGCCAACGCAGATTCAACGTGTTTGGCAGCAAGACACATAATCCGCCAACATCCAACGCGCAGCAACAGGTGTTCCGGCCCTGATGAGGTGATTCCACTCAAAGCCACATGCTTTCCTTTTTTCTTTGAAAGTTGAGAGAGATTTGATAGACCAGTAGGTGATGTGTCTCGCCATGTCTCCGAAGACAAAGCGCAGAACACGTCCAAGGCTACGATGTGGAGATGTGAAGCTTGGGGGGGAGAGGGCGGTGGGGGGAGCACTGAGCGCTGGATGTCTCAACAAAGGGTCAAGGCCCCGCTGATGGATGAAGAGAAACCCCGAGCGAGACGCGACCTCCATCAAAGCGGCCGTTTGATTTACCGAAGCCAAGGGTTCTTCCGACGAATAAAGCCTCTCGTGGGAGATTCCAGTGAGCTGGAATGCAAGAGAATCGGCATCCGTGGTCTTAAAGCACATTCTCATTGTATTTCACATCCACGACGTGAAAGTATGTGTGATATAACAGATGTCGACCAGCAACCATAAAACAAAATAAAATCCTTTTTTTTTTACAATAATAATTTACAAATATCCTGGACGTACAGGACAAACATCTGCAGAATATGGGATGGATTTTTTGTCAATTGAAATGTCTTTCAGTTGGGGTTTCAATTTTCCACGATTTATCTGTAGTGTCCTTGAATTATTTTATCAATACTAACATCTTAATGTTCTCAGCGATTAAATTATTTAAAAATACAAATGCTTTCATTAATTTATCGCAACCTTGTAATATGGTAACACATTCGGAAAAACACAGTTGTATTACTCAGTGTACCGTTCCCATACCCTTGTTAAAGGCGGTTACTCTTAAGCAAGTCAACGTCATTTCCAAATGTAGTGGTGTTTTACGATCCTCTTTAAAGGTAGCGTTTGTATTTATAATAAATCAGTTTACATCTGTTCATCCTGACCTCTCCCTACCACTACACACACCAATGATCACTTGTTGTCCTCTCATCCTTTTGAAATGGGGAACATGTGTTTTGGACGGCCAGCAGCATACCCAGTGCCAGGGAAGACAAGTGATACAATTTACGATTCCACTGGAAGAGTATTCTCCTCCAGAGCGTCTGCTAGTACAGATGATGCATTCAACCGTGAATACAGACCGTCTAATGAGTCGCTTTGAAGGAAAACATCGAAAGAATGCCCACCCAAATTGATGTGTTTTGAGGGTGTGTGAAGGATTCGTGGAGAGATCCTGAAGCATGCTGGTTCAACACAAGATAATTGAGTACTGCAATCGCTCTTTCTATCTCCTCTATCTGTCTCTGTCTTTATCCCTTCCTGATGCTCTCTCGCTCTCTTCCTTTATCTCTCAGTCTTTCTCAAACTCATTAACTTTCTGTCGCTCTCTCTGCCTCACTCTACCTCTCTCTGTCTCCCTTGATCTCTATCTCTCCCTCCCTCAGTGTCCTCCTCCCTCCATCTCCCTCTCCCTCCCTCAATGTCACTCTCTTTGTCCCAGTGTCTCCCTCCCTCTCTCAATATCTCTCTCTCTGCCTCTCTCTCTCACTATCTCTCTGTGTTATTTCTGCCTCTCTCTTGGTCTCTATATCTTTGTCTCTCTCTGTGTCTCTCTCCCTTACTCTCCTAGTCTCTCTCTCTGTGCTACTTTCATGTGTGTCCCCCCCCCCCCCCCCCCTCTCTCTCTCTCTCTCTCTCTCTCTCTCTCTCTCTCTCTCTCTCTCTCTCTCTCTCTCTCTCTCTCTCTCTCTCTCTCTCTCTGGCTGTGTACTGCTGTAAGTGATCAGCAGGCTGATTAAAGGAGGCTATCAGGAGAGAGTTGAGTCTCAAAGGACGAAGGGGGGGGGGGGTCGGAGAAGCCACCAATTGCACTCGTTTTAATGGAAACTTCTGGGGCCCCAACACGGATAAGGGGATCAATACATAAGTGTGTAGGCTTTGGGCTGGCCCATGTGAATGTGTTTAGTGTGGAATGTAGGATATGTCATGTAAGGTTCACAGCACGCTTTGATGAGGTTTCTCCTTGTGATTTAGAGGTCTGGATCGAAGATTTGTGTGTCGTTTTATTGACGTAACTAAACATTTGACTGAATACTCGGCCGGTACGGATCAAACAGCCACTTGAACACCCACTCTCTGGTACACAAATTCGATACCTCCCTTACCACAACGTAAAAGTGAAGGGACCATGAGCGAGTGAGTGTGAGTGTGAAAGTGAGTGAGTGTTGTGTTTGTGTCTGAGTGTGTGTGTGTGTGTGGTTGTGTGTGTGTGTGTGTGTGTGTGTGTGTGTGTGTGTGTGTGTGTGTGTGTGTGTGTGTGTGTGTGTGTGTGTGAGTGTGTGTGTGTGTGTGTGTGTGTGTGTGTGTGTGTGTGTGTGTGTGTGTGTGTGTGTGTGTGTGTGTGTGTGTGTGGGTGCATGTATGTGAGTAAGATAGTGAGTGTGGTCTGTGTTTGTGCAGTGCTGTATGTGTGTGTGAGAGTGAGTAAGTGAGTGTGGGGTGTGTGTTTGAGTGAGAGAGCACGTCAGCGTTTGTGTGAGTGAGCGAGTGAGTGTGTGTATTTGTGAGTGAATGAAGTGATGCTGTGCATACTTGACACTCAAACCATATCGGACTCCTACTAGGCCAACATAGTGCAGTGAATGATGCAGAAACCATATATGCTGCTAGGCGATGATCCTTGGGGTGGTCACTCATCGCCATTATTACTCTGCCTTTTGAGGATTTAACGTTCGTCTGAGTGCAGCCAAACCAGCCACCTGCGTTCGCTTAGAGTATGAGGGTCCTGACAGACCGATGGACGGCAGAGCTCCAGGGCGAGTTCTCGCTTAGCCTTATTCATCCTATGGTGGCCATCCTGGTTGGATCTTGGCTCTGAATGCCAGCTGGGTTGGGGGGACCATTCCAGGTCCTTTGGAATGCAGTGTGGAACAAAAGTCACGTACCAAAATACTTTCCATCCCTGTGAATGATATTATTACAGTGATCCCCTTTTTTATTGCACGAGGGGGTGCACATTGAGTCCCATTTTTTTCCAGAGTGACTGAATCCACCAAGTGACTTGTTAGCCTCCGTGCTTCACAGACCCGCCTGCCATATATACTCAACCATATCCTCTGCTGAAAGATAAGAGCTCTTGCACTTGCCACGATAACAGCAGAAGATCCATTTGTCAAACAGGCAAACATGACACCGGACCCCTTTGTCTTCCTTTCAGCGGGGCCCAAACGGTGACACCGCCCCTCCTAATCCCAGGGGGGGCCGCCCCTACCCCCCCCCCCCCCCCATCTCCACCTTACTGTCATACTTCATCTCCAAAAAAAAAAAAAGAGGGCTTTGTCGCTGCGTCTCGCTTTGGCAGTTTAACTTGATAGTCACCTTTGAGTGCTTGTGGGTGGCAAAGGGTACAATTTCCTCTGGCTACATAATAAACTTAAACAATCGCCTTCCCATGGTGCGTTCATAGAGCCTCCTCTCTATTACCCTGTCGCTTCGGCTCTCCCCACTCTCTCTCTCTCTGTTTCCATCTACCTCCAGAGAATACAAGACCTGGAGCGATAATTATTTCATTCCCTCGGCCCGCGTCGGCACTCACACACAGTGGAATAATTCCTAAACCACCAAAAGCAACAATAATTCACCACGATGTAGCACCAAGGCTAAGGCCAGTGGTTTGGAACATTGCAAGCTGAACGGACACCGCTCAGTGCGTGCATCCCCGCACGTACACCACATCAAGATATCTAGGCGAGGTAACCGTTCCCTTCCAGCTCTGGATCCAATCCTCCCACCCACCCCTCCCCCCACCCCCCCCCTCTCTGCTGAGCATGTGCGAGGGAGGCTTCTATGAGCTCTGGAGCTGCTTCAACAAATTGGACAGGTCAGGCTAGATTACTGGAGATACTCAGACAAGAGTTCCTCTGGCAGAAGTTCTTGGCCGGCAAGGCGTCGGCGCATGCAGATCTCGCTTGATGGGCGAGTTCTTGGATTCTAACCGGTTCCATTCTTCAACTTTTTGTTATTTTTTTAGTTTTCCTTGGACCGGGCCAGTTCGTTAGAGCAGGCCTATCACACACCGCCGAGGGATTTAGCTTTTCGTTCCACACTGGCTGCCTGTTGGCCGACTGCAGCTAGGAGCCAGGCGAGCAGAACTCAGGTACACAGTGTTGCCGACCGACTCCCTTTAAACGACCACCCAGGTGTTTTCTGCATAGGTTCAGGTGTTTGTGTTTTCCTTTTTTTTTATTTTTTATTACCTCTTACAAACGTGTGCATTATCACCCAACAGCCTCAAAGGAGGTACTTGTGAGAGCAGAGTCTTTGAGTTGGTGTTGGCAAGAAGAGGTAAATGCACTGGGGTGTTGAGCCCTGATTTCATCACCAGCGGCTACGGAAGGAGCTACGCTTGAAAAGTTGCGATAATTTAGCCTTTAGTTAAAAGAAAGACAAGCAGAGGGAAGAGTTCCAGGAATAACACTAGCAGTATATGTTGTATCACACCGCTGGGATAGTAAAAATCAGAATATTTGTTCTAGATATTTCGGAGGGCAAGTGGCTGACCCTAAAAATGATTAAAGCAGTTCACGTTGGCCGGGGAAAACTATCAGTAACGGAGTTGAAAGCCAAGGCCAAGATTGAGTAATGTTGTAACTAAACAGATGTTAAGCAGAATATTCTCAGACACATTTATGAGAGCACAGAAGTAATAAAGCTAGCACCGAAGTGAAACCTATACCCTCTTTGGTCGTTTCTTTGTAAGTGAATACTCTATCTTCATCTAAAAGTTTTGAAAGTAGAGGAAACAATGATATTGCGACTATAAAACTGAAAGCACTTCCTCAGACGGGAACCGGATCTTCTCCAGCGGTTGACGAGAAACGGGGGAAAGCGTGCCCGACAAGAAGCTACGTTAGCTTTCCGACCGATTCCGGAGACCAATTGGGTTGATTGGAAGGAGGATAGCTGTGCTACCTAGAGAACGCCGGCCTCCTCCTGTGATGTGGGGTCCACATGTTGATTATATAGATAAGCGATTAATACTTCTGAGTGGATTACATGGGCTCCCATAGCGCGGCCTAGGGACCCTCTGCGAGGAGACTGATAACTGTGTTCCGTTGAGCACTGCTAAGTCAGCTCTCGGCAAAACTCCTCTCATGTGTCACATGCATTTTTAATCAAGAACAGCCCCGGACACAGACTCACCTCACTCAGCCGTAAACACTCGCCGGCATTGGCTGTCGGCGGTAATATAATCTATATGTTTGGGGTTAGGCAAATTGTTTGTAGTTCACAATTTAATAAACTGTATAGTCGAGGCAGAACCCAATTACTGGAGCTCCCTTTATGGTCTCGATTGAACCTGCACGCGAAAGTTTGTTGGGGGAGCGCTCCTCAAAGCACGCGGGACAGCGGAAACAAGTGCAGCATGGCGCAAGTATTCAAGGAATTGATGTAATTACCGATCTGATCTAGATTAGTGAATAATCACTACACTTGTAAACTCCCCCTTTTTTATGTAGCAGCCGGTGTGTTGTGGCAGACTCGACGTTGATGAACAATCTGCACCACCCCCCCCTTGCTAAGAAGTGGTTGTTGTGCGTTTATGGGAATTGGATGAGAGACATAGAGAGAGAGAGAGCCCGGAGCTGAAGCGCATTATGCGAACGTGATCACAACTTTTTCCTTTTTTTATTACAGTAATGAGAAAATGTTCCCTACACAAACCATATGCTTCCTCTCCTGTTACACTCAGACAATGACTGCAACCCTTTTTCTACTCTCTGCCCCGAACGCACACACACAAAAACGCACGCATGCACACACACTCACACACACATATACAAACACACACACACACACACACAGACACACACACACACACACACACACACACACACATTTATACACAAATACACACAAACACAAACAAACAACCACACACACTCACAGACAGACGCACATAGACACACACACACATACACCCAATCACAGACACACGCACAAACACACACACACACTCGCAAGCACACTTTGCCTGCACACACACAAATGTAGAACAAACACACTCTCTCTCTCTCTCTCTCTCTC
>NC_082384.1:15409043-15431543 GCF_031168955.1 Gadus macrocephalus
CGGGGCAATAAGCCTGTGTGGAGCTTGACGTACCTGGCTTCTGTTGTGTTTACTGCTGTAACCTAAGCCGCAGCGGTCAGGTAGATAAGATCATCTGGAGGAATTCCTTTATGCTCCTGTGACACAGCGGGCACTGCTTTGGTTGCGCTGCTCTGGCGATAACAGAACTGCAACACTGTTTTAGGCAGAGGGGTGCTAGATTTGATTCACGAATTTGAGGGCAAATAGTTTTTGATTACTGTGTTAAACTCATATCAACTTGGAACCCCGAAATAGCGCATATTCTGTGACGTTTTAAAGTGTACAGTGCATAGCATATATGGTATGCACTGTACATGACTACCTCAACAGTTGAGGTAGTCATAATTAACAGTTATATATACTGTTAATTATGACTACCTCAACTGTCTGACTGATTTGATTTTACCTTTACATTAACCTTGCAACTAGTCATTGTGTATATAGACATATTTTCAGTATTTTATTATTTTTTGTATTTTACAGCAAAATGTCCTGTCTGGGCTTAATAAAGTACCATCATATCTTAGCAATGCGTGGCATTTCTGGCCATTGACTCCCTCCCAACATGAATTATCAAAGAACCACTGTGAGCAACGTCATTCTCAGACATGGATTATTTACTCATGGAGCAGGAGGGTAACAGGTCGTGGACCAGCGGAGGCTTAGTGGACTGAAGGAGCCTCTTCCTTCAGTCCGTCTGGAATGTGGTCTGACTGGAGCCATGCTGCCTCATGGCTCATCAGCAGCATCTTTCTTTCCACACACAGGCGGATGTCATCAGCCCTGTTGGGCTGGTAATCCGTAAACACACACAGCCAGATACACTGACACACTCTCACACACACACACACACACACACACACACACACACACACACACACACACACACACACACACACACACACACAGGTGTGCGCTCGCAAACGTGCCGAATGAGTCAGAGAGATAGAAAGAGCTCAGA
The DNA here is from genome assembly GCF_031168955.1 of Gadus macrocephalus. Classification (NCBI taxonomy): domain Eukaryota; kingdom Metazoa; phylum Chordata; class Actinopteri; order Gadiformes; family Gadidae; genus Gadus; species Gadus macrocephalus. The sequence goes on from NC_082384.1 coordinate 15,410,026, forward strand.
TGTGTGTGACTGAGGTTTATTTTTTACCGTACACTTTACCAGACGCTGCCGTCACTGTTTCCATTATCCGGTGTGTTTATGTAGTAGGCTTCTACTACGAGGTTGGTGTTTGTGGTCTCAGTGGGAATTAGTCACACATAAAAATGACATTCTTCAAAATACAAGCATCTGATTAAGGCTAGTTGTAATATAAGGAGTAGTATGTTGGACTCCCAGCCGAAAAGGTATTGGGTTTGATTCCCTTTTCCTGAGTTAATCTCTAGACACCCTTTAGACAGGGGTGCACATCACTTTTTTAGTGAGTTACTCAGATGAGTACCAGCCGATGGTGTTTGGTACGCACCCCACACCGTAACATCTGATCTTATAAAACGTACCCAGTTTCACAAAGCTTCCACGAAGATTCCATTTTCAATACACAACTTCTTAAGTACAGCAGTGTTTTTTCCACCTTTTTTTTTTCTTTTCTTTGTGCACCAGTTATGTTCACCCCTGCCTATATAGCTATATCAGTCACAGGCCCAACATGCTTCTTAATGACTTGAGTATGTACAAATTGTAAGTAAGCCACAAGTCGCTTCGAATAAAAAAAATACCCAGAGAATGACTAGATGATGATGAGCACCGCCTTGATTTATAAATACCTCTGCCATGATGTTAGTACCAAAACACTCAGAGCCAAGCTTTCCATTTCAACACAGGGTCCGGCCCCCCCTCTCCCCGCCACTCTTTGTTCTATTCCTGATGTAAACAGCATCGGGCTGGAGACTCATTCATCACATGGACGCCAATGTGTTTCCACCGTCCAAAGAAATGCGCGCATGGCCTCACTCTGGTCCTCGTTGTGTATTCTGATGTGGTTCATTAATGATTCAGCCACAGGATGTTGAGCCTCACAGCCTCCTCTCCCTCTCCTCTCCTCTGGTCCATGAACAAGGATTAGGGTCCCCCCCCCCCTTCAAATAAACCAGATCAACAACAAACAGGGTCCTAACATCCAAAGCCGATAGCGGCTGATTCCCCCCCCCCCCCCCCCCCACCCCGCACCGTTTTGTATATTTGAAACAGCTGCTAATGTAATTCAGGACCTAGTCGGTTATCTCTCCCTCTTCCATCTCCGTGACGATAGGTGGTATATAGTCACATCTGCCGAGCACCTGACTTTAGCGTTGGAGTTGGACCCCATCCAGATAAAAGAAAAAACACATAAAAAGAGAATCCCTGACACAGCATGGAAAGGTACACCGAGATCAGCTCGGGAGAACAATAACAATACACCATGGGAAGGCAATGAAACCACCCCACCTCAGGCCAACGACAACAGCCTCCTTGTACACATGTGCCACCTTCATCATTGAATGCGTCGGTGCGAAAGGTGTCTCAAGTTCCCTGTGTAAACGTCTGTCCATCACTCTTAACCAGGGGGGGCAAAGCGAGCCCAGGCAGCTTGGGTGCTGATCTTTCATGACAGACAAGGGGCTTTAAAGAAATATAGAAGCATTCACTGGTCCAAAAAAATGAGCTCCCATTTCATGTCCCCCCCACCCCGATGACGCTTCCTCTTGGGTTTCACCCGTCCATTCGCGGGGACAGTGATGTACTTGTTTCCCCCCCCTTCTAATTATGGTCCTCACCTCAAATAGACCTCCACCTCACCACCACCACCTCCGCCACCGGCCCCTCTCCACCACCTCTTTGCCCCTGGGGAACTTCCCTCCGGAGAAGACCAACAGGCCACACCGGCTGAGTCATTAAAAACACAACAATAATGCCTAAAACAATTAGACAAGTCAGCACTGTTCACTGACGTGGTGGTTTATGTGTGTGTGTGTGTGCGTGTGTGTCAGAGAGAGAGAGAGAGAGAGAGAGAGAGAGAGAGAGAGAGAGAGAGAGAGAGAGAGAGAGAGAGAGAGAGAGAGAGAGAGAGAGAGAGAGAGACACACACACACACACAGACACACAAAGTTGGTGATTGTGTTATCAGCTGTGGAAGCATCTACACCACCATGCAGGCTACTGGGAGACACATAGGTGATCTCATCAGGATAGAGCAGACTCTAAACAGGAGACTATGATGACAATGATGTCGCCCTGGGCTCTGCCCCCCCCCCCCCCCCACACACACACACACACACACACACACACAACACCCAACCCATGACCACCACAGATTTCAAATGAAGATACAACCCAACTGTATTGCGTTACCAATCTACCCTATTCCCAGAGAGAATGTCCCTCTTTTTGTTTGCAAAGCCTCTTGACTTCAGTTTCCGGCTCTCGTGGAGTGCAACCTAAAACAACACATGCAGCAAGACTTTGCCTACTCATTCTCAGGCCAACATGTCTAGTAATTAGACAGGATTACCACATCCCTGTTTACTCAGGCCTAAGAGATGTTCTCAAAAGCGAGTGATGAAAAGACACTTTAAAAACAAGCTGGTTTTTCTTTAGCACACTGCCGCTCCTAAGAGTATAAGAAGGGTTACCAGACAAAACGATGATCGAATAAGAAGCAGAAGAATAGGTTTGTACTATCCAGAAAAATATGATACCTCAATACACTTCTCCAACCACACCACTTCAGTTGAATTTGAACCCTCACCCCACTGAAGTGCTTGGGTTCCTGGGGGTGGTAGGCGTTTGTCGTCGCCACTTGTTACTTCATCCACAAGTGAACTGTTTGGACGTATAACGTCAACATGAAAGGAAGCCCAGAGGATCATTCATCACCAGCACTGTAAGGGTTGTGAAACGCCAGACTGAGTGTGGCAACCATGATATGCTAGTGGTGGGGCTCTGCCCTCCTGTGGTCACAACAACTCCTGAGAGGCATCCTGGGAAGCTTGTGAATGGATTAAGAGATGAAAGGGGTTATCGACAAAGCCATTAAATATTACCGATAAGGATTTTTGTTTGATGCACTGTTGCAATGACGGTATCATTCTAGTCATAGTGCATCAAACAACAAAAATAATCGTATCCGTATACTGATCCTTATCCAGACATAAACACCTGGGTTTATGTTTGGAAGACTCTCTTAGTAAGAAATTAAGAATTTGTAAAGAAGAAACATGTTAACATAAACATGGATTTTTTACCATCAAATGATACTTGGACAACATCTTTCATCATTTATTTTCATGAAATCCATTACCATGGTTAACTAATCAAAGTTCAATGGGCCATAAAATACCAGACAAAACACATAAAAATGTCCAACCCAAAGTGGTTTCTAATAGGTTTGCTCAAACTGTGTGAGAGATGCAACAATAATCTTTGATCATGGGCAACACTGGCAAGGCGTGGAACCACACAGAAGGCCTGCATGTTTTTGAAACACATTCAAAATATGTAAACTGAGACATTTGTGCATGCGGTTTGTTTCGTCCTCAAAAATATTCGTCAGTACGTCCATCTGCTGACACCAGCAGTGCTTCTCAACTGGGGGTTTGCGGCCTCTAAGGGGGGCACAAGGGTATTAAGAGTGGGGAGCAGAGCATATACACAAACTTTATCATTAGAGAGCAGGCCATGAATTAACTCATTTTTTAAAGCTACAGGACAAAATGAGAGCTGTATAGCTAAGACATGAGGCACCCTTAAAGGCATGATATTTGAGATTGTTGAACAATCATTAAAAACTAAATCCATGTAGACCTATGCCCTAGACACAGTTAGAGGGTTTCATTTTAGAAGTTTACTATGATCCAATTCTGGTTAGATTTTGGAGGACCATTTTATGCTTAAAGTAACCCTTATATTATGCCAAAGGGTCAATCGCACCCGTCCCATTCAACATGCAGCCAATAGACCTCAGAGGGTGAGTTTTTTTTCCTCCACATAGCATTCAAATGAGAACCATGAATCACGAATGTATAGGCCTTGTTTTGGAGAATTCATCAAAAAGAAAAACAACACATTTATCAAGTTGACAACCATGTGTATCAAAGGCCTTGAAGTCATCAAAGAGCACATTAACTCTTGATTCATATAAAATGAAATCATGGAATATTGAAATGCAAATCTAGATCGATCAAGCTCTTTTTTTTAAAATGAATCACGAGCATCAATGGCCAGAAAATTCCCGTTCCGTAATGGAAGCTGTCATGGATTAACTTTCACATGGAAGATTATGCCGCTAAAACGTTTACTAGGGTGTCGGAAAAAATCGAACACCCCCAACAACATTCCTTATGGACTGCGGTGTTTCAGGACCTTTTGGCTCTCGTCTTACTTTCCTCGATAGGTCATAATATCGTTAGACATTTTAGCGGCAAAAAAACAACAAAACTGGAAACAAAACGCAGACTGGAAATAAGAGAAACGTTTCCTGTTCATCAGGGTAACAAAACACGTCAAATCCGAGCGTCTGAATCATTATTCATGCTCTTATTACGGTGTGAGGGGAATTCCACATTATTATTCTCCTCTTGTTGCGCCTGACCCTCAAAACAGGCAATTAACATCTGATGGCGTCTCCTCTGTCTGTCTCTGTTGTCGGAGCGACCTCTCATCAAAGAATGTCCTAGAATAAACAGGGAATCTATCTGTTCTCAGCTTATGTTAATTAGAGTAACATTATAAAAAAAGGAACAAGAGGAAAGATTCAGCGGCCCAGATTAGTATCGTTGAATTTCTTGAGCCTTGAAGGGCCTGAAAACCAACAGTTGGACCGCATACAGGCATCCTCTTCTCAGATTGAAACCTATCATCACATTCGGACCGATTTAAATGATAAAATCTAGCATTTCTATTTTGTCAGAGCATTTGATCTATTGAAGGCTGTCTGGGTGTATGTCATTTATAACAAACAATGCTTATAAAATTGTATTGCCTACACTACTTTTAATAATTACGTTTAAGGGTTGGCTTAGCAAAGTTACTGAAGGGTCTTTAATGTAATAAAAACAAGGTTTCAAACAAGGGTCTATATAAAATGTGCATTTGAGTTTTATCCCAAAAGCACATTCAAGGAGCCAACCCGGGTCTTGAGGACAGAGGCACAACTATCGGATCTAAATAGAAACCAGACCTCTTACGAGTGTGGAGCGATAGGGTAAACTCTTCACGAGACAAAGCAAATGACATTGGCATGGCAGAGACAACCCTGACAATATGGCCAGGAGATGGGAGCTCTCGAGTGACATCTAAATAGTCACTCCCTAAGTGGTCGAGAAGTGCATGTGTTTTTTGTTTTTTACAGCACTACAAACACCCGTTTCATGCCCTGCTCATTAAAATGAGAAAAGTAAGATAAAATGGGAGTTCACTCGAAGATTGATTTTGCTTTGGAGTTGCAACATCAAAAAAAAAGAATAAAGAAAAATCAAGCTAATTTAGAACAGAAAGAGACAAAGAAGATAGATTAAAGTGTAAACACAAGTGTATTGATCATCCGTTGACCAAATCAGCCGACTTATACTTTAAAGAGAGCGAAGAAAAAAAACATGGCAGACTCCAGATCATTCTCAGACGCTTTTTATTTGAACACTTTCAAACCATTTCTAACCATGTCTTTTTCATCACAGTTCCTTCAGCGGTTCCATCGTGAACCACGGCACTCGCCAACTCCGACATGGCCGGTTGTCTGTTCAGGCTGGGTTTTCCTCTTTTCCCTCCCTGGTTTTATTTGATGCCACTGTTGCTCATGGTCTGGGCTCTGCACACGCCCTTGCCGGCCACCTCGAACGGCGCCCCCTTGTAGGTGGCCACGCAGCTCTGGTCCGTGCGCAGGTCCGGCTGCACCTGCTCCCACACCTTCTTCTTGGGGTTCAGCTCTTTGTCTGGCTCCCCTGTGGAGAGAGAAAGACAAAAATCAACCCTGTGGAGGTTTTCTTCGATCGCAAGTCCCTTGTCATGGTGCCAATGCACAAACGTTGGTTATTCAGTCTATGATGATGATGTGTGTTGAGGTGATAGGGGGTATGTATCTTGTTATGCGTTCATGATTCAGTTTTCGGATGAATTTCCGGTGGTTCCATCACACCGGTTATGATGGAACTGACCTGACGCTCTTCGTTCATGCTCAATCGCTCGCTCACTAACTATCTCTCTAGGTTTTACGGTGTATCAGAGAGAGAGGGAGAGGGAGAGGGAGAGGGAGAGAGAGAGATCGACATCTTTTCCGCATTCCCGGTGTCATTTTAAGAAAAAACACATTTTGTGGAGAGAAGGAGGAAACAGCCATTAACTCGAAACTCGGCGCAGAACGCTGACGTTTCCGTGACAAGCCGGTCCCAACCCGGAGGTTTTTTGAGCTGGTCTCAGAAAAAGGGGAGCCTTCTTATGTGTCTGCGGCATACAGTTGGGCTGGTGTTCAGGGTTGGAACCACAAAGGAGGAAGTCAAATAAAAAATAAAAAGGAATCAAAAAGGAAAATCCCTTGTAAATCCCTTGTAAATCAAACGGGACGATGGGCTGGACCACATGTGATAACCCACATCAAAGTCCACTTGACAGCAGTGGTCGGTCACAGCTGAATAGTACATTTTTATGTTCTTTTTTTGTTGTTTTTGCTGAATAAATTCAGCCGGACGTGTTGACAACACTTTGACGACGCTTCCCAAAAGGAGGATTGTATTTGACCCGCTGTAATAGCTCCAGGTTTCCTCTTCGCAGCAGACAGATTGGGTTAAACTAACAGAAGCTCGTCGAAATCGATCAGACGACAACAGTGCACGAATCCAGAGGCCGCCATCGATTAGGCTAAGAGTAAATCAGATTTAAACAAAACAAACCAAACCTGTGGTAAACTACAAACCGAGTGAAAGCCGTTTACGGTATTCAAGCAATTTAATTTGACGCGAGTACGCTAACTATTTGCAGTACTGCACTAATACATCTTCTGGTTTCTAATCCTTTTCACTCGCCACAACAATTAGGCGATTCTCATATTTCAATAAACACTTTTACATTTTCTTTCAGATGGGGTACATGCAGCAAACAGCGACCGCTGATTAGGCCAGTAAATCAAAGGTCCCGCTCCATTTAGCCGCCTAGGACACTGGGGAGAGCTGGGCGGGGAGCGAGGCAGCCTTCCCCCAGGGGCCTGAAGCACAACCAGCTGTGGCCGCTCTGCTCGGTGACATCGCAGACATACCAGATTGCTCCGTTTATTCACTCAACACGTCTCTTCTTTATTCTAACCCACTACCCGCCCGCCCTTATGGACGCTTTGGGAAACCCCACCAGTGTCATGAGGAACTGACGACTTGCTCTGAAAAACCTTGAGTCATAAGCAACTCCTCTGGTCCGATTGCTGCTAATAGATGCTCTCCTTAAATGTGTTCGTTTTAACTTTTAGATGACCCAATTGATATGCATGTGACGAGAGACTGAGAGCACGATGCCTCTTTAAACAGTCCCAAAACACTCACTGTCTGCGTGTTGAATGCAGCTGCTGGATGCCAACTTTTTCATTGCATCGTATATGCTGTGCAATGAAAATTAAGCTGCTTCTAAACCGGAAAAAAAAAGAAACGGACAGAAAAAAAACATAAAGACAGAGGGTCCATCCCCCGATGTACTTGTATAATAACATGACGTCACGTAGGATGATACACGATAGGTATAAAAAAATAAAATAGACCATGAGACAGAAATCCCCAATACACATGTAATAACAGCCCGGTTAACCAACAGGGCCGGTTAACCAATCAGAGGAGTGGACCGGGGTACCTGGGAATCCCTGGAAGGTGAGCCTGTCCCCGGGTACGGAGCCGGCGGGCGGGTCCAGGATCTCCACCTTGTCCGGGGAGCTGGCACACATCACCATGGCCTGGGACACCACCCCGCGCATCTTGGCCGGCTTGAGGTTACACATCAGCACCGCCATCCGGTTCTGCATCTGTACCGCGAAGGGGGAAGGGAGGCGTTTATAAACACAATCCATTCGTTTAAATACTTCTGGTGTTTCTAGTTTGTCTCAAAGGTTGGTCCATAAGGTATCGCAATCATCACTTACACTGTTTGCATAGGATTTCAGATTAACGTTTGTATATTATATGTTTAAAGATCCTTTTTCTGACATGGAAATAAGGGATCCAATATCATAACATTAGCTTGGAAAGATCACTTCCAAGTTCCTTAGTTGACATCCATAGCAGAACAGTTTGCATGCCATCTTGATAGATATTCCAGCATTTTTGGTGTTATGGAAACTTCCATGGTGATATTCCTAAACTTGCCCCACCTAGTACCCTTATGCCAACTTTTAGTGCCTGTTCCTCAGGAAAAGATATTGTCTATAAAATGAAACTGATATGATCATTAATGATTGAAAAAAACATAAAAGAACACAGAAATAAAACACGGACTGACATTAGTGCCATGTTTCTATCACTGTGCTTTTATGTAGCCAATGTAACCAATATGAAATACAAATGCATTTCATTAACAATTTTATTTAATTCATGAGCTGTCCAAGTTACGCAATGGGAGGCATTAGCTGAATTAGCCACTGCATGTTACAAATCGCAATAATTGTTAGTAGGCCAGACTTTTTGGCACATTTACAATAGCTGCCAATGTACTTGATTAAGCTTGTGTATATATTCTATCTTTCTTTAGTAATGTAGATCATTTTCATCCAGAGTCTGGACTTGGTACACATGCCTGCAGCAAGCATGTGCTTCCATTTAAATCATCATTCAATCATCAATCTTCATAGTCCATCACCATGATATGCACAAAGGTTCCTCGTCCTGCAGATTTCTATGTAAAACACACAAACTCAGAACTGCTGCTGAGCATAAATTATCATTGTTATCTTCAACTGGGAAAAAATTACGCCGTACAAATAGTTCCCCCCATCAGGGAAAAATCATCAAACCGATTTATCCATAAATCCTTGTTAAGGCCAAGGTAATCCCAGGCTTTGGTGTAAATTCTCCAATTGTAAACATAGACTGACTGCGTGCGGCCTGTACCTTTAAGCCTGCTAACTTGAACCAAGATGTAGAATAGGACTCTGGTGAGTCTTTAACATCAGGAAGGAAGAGCGCCGGCCATTAATGGCTGAAATTTGAAGAGCAATGTAAAGTTGATTAAAAATAAAAGGGATTCGGGATTGATTCATCAAATCAATTGCTTAATAGAATTACTCGACGTGTATGGTTACTGCAGGGGTTTCAAACCCAGCAGCATTTTAGTTTTGGGGCCATAATAGACAGAATGCTACTTTGTTGGGTCAATTATTCACCAAGTTGACCGGTTTATTTGTCATAACTTTCTCAGTTGGTATCGTAATGACGCAAATGTTATATTGTTCAGTGTATAAACATAAATTCTTACAAACATCTTGAATCTTTTTTAATTCTGCACATTTTAAATGTTCTTCTTTGTCAGGGCTTCTTAAAAGTTTAAGTAAGAAGTTTTATTTTAGCTTGTTCTGAAATACAAGGGGTCTAGTGGCCTTGTGTGCCATCGACCTCTACCCCAGTTATTAAGAGAATTAGAACAATTTTATTTGATTTCATCAATTTGAAAAACTTCTTTCCCTTTTCAGTTTTTTGGAGGCCTAGTCTGAGGATGTTGAATGTACTTTGTTCACTGTATTGACCTGTTCATGTTTGTTACAAAAAATGTTAAAGAAGCTTTTTTTATTTTCAACGTTTGTTTTTCTCATCTCGCCCCCCGGCTGGATTGAGCATCCAGCCGGTCGGAGAGGCCTGGCCTACAGGGACAACCTACCTGCTCAATGGGGATGTGCTTGACCAGGCCGCTGACCACCGTCCTGGGCGTGGCCTCTCCGACGTCCACCTGCTCCACGTACAGGGAGTCTGCGTCGGGGTGCTTCTCGGCGGTGAGGATGCGGCCCACCCGCAGGTCCAGGCGGGACACATCCACCTTAAGCTCCTCCTGAGGGGCCACCGGCTTCTTCTCCCCTGCTGGGACCCGGGGCGCCAAACAGTCCTCAGTTACACATCAAAAACTGAACACACTGAGAAATGACACAAAAAAATCGAAATCCTTTGAATTTAATTTGATTTGATTTTTGAAAATCAAAAGTTCACTGTGATCATAATTTCAATGTTGATTATTATTTGATTGGGCGTCGCACAAAGTATGCGTTTATATTGGGTCCGGACGGAGTGGACCAAGCTGCAACGATAAAACGATCCGATGCCAAGAGAGGAGAAAGTGTGCCGAGTGCTCATAGATTTTACTCCACTAGTTCATATCTATTGAAGGAATTAAGACAGAAGCCATTCACAGTCTTGAGTTCCCCTCAGGCAGCTGTTAAAGGAAGTGCCTGCTTGAGACTAAGTGAAGGTGTAATTTTCCAGCTCAGATAAAGTAATAGGTTCCATTTCTTGAATTGCCAGAAAAAAAAAGTGAATAGATATGCCTTTTAAAATAAGCTAGGTAATCACTCTGTATTTGATTTTCTAAAACTTAACTTAAATCACAGAACATTTATGTTTGAAGGTACTTGAAGACCTTGAGAATAGTCTAGCTCACTGCACTATTCTTCAGTAGTGTATTGGGATGCACTCAAAAAGAGACCATCTGGAAACTATGCAGGGCAGCTTCTGCAATCCAATTCAATTTTCTTCCAAAAATCTTTTCCAAAGGCTGGCTTCAAGGTGGCATGCGCTTTGACGAGTACATGAGAATTTTTTTTCTTTTTTAATCAAAAAAAAAAGTAAAACAAAATTAGTTCTCCATAATGTCCCAGAGAGCTGGAGTACCTTTCTTGAATGACAAAACCAATAGCTCATTTTGGATGTGAGGGAAAAGCTGGCTACATGGGGAATGTAACTAGCTCAGTGCCAGAGAGGAGTTTCCACTCAGTGAGCTTCTGTCAGTGTACAGATTGAGACCTCAACAATAGCAGTTGCCACACTCATCTCTGATGAGGAATCAAACAGAAGTTTGATTTCACATCTGAGTTTAAGGATGTCATTTAAGAATTGATAATATAGGATTATCATAATTATAAATTAAAGCGCCATATTAGAAAAAGTTATTTATCACATGTTCTGTAAAAAAAACATCAAACAGCATGTTGACAGGAAAATATGCTCGTGATATTTATAGCTTTCAACATTTGGACTTAAAGAATGTCCTGGTCTAATTGGCTATATTGTAATGACAACCATATGGTGTAGAAATATGAGGGTCATTTACAACCGACACACTGAGCGGCGCATTAATTTGACTAGATACCAGAACGTATGAAACTAAACAACCACATGTGAAAGATGAAATTACTTTTACAATAAACATTTAAATGGCAAGAAAGAACTGCCACGTCATCTCAGTCACAGCAAAAAATAAGAGGAATCACGGCCAGATTACTTTTTCCCACATTATGAAGACAGGACCGCTTTTACTTTGAAGTCCCTGAAACGTCTCGAGGATTCATAGCATACATCCACATGATGGGAGTAGGCTTTCATCACTGGTGACAATCAGCTAAGATGCTTCTCGTCAAAGCCGCAAGTAGTGAAGTCAAGAGACAAAATAAAAAGGACGACTAGCCCAGAAGCTAATCAAGTATCGGAACCAGGGATCGTGTTTCCACTCAAGGAGGGGAAAGAAAAAGGGGCTGGGATACGACACAAGACATCCCTCCCTGCTTTCTATCCATTATCACTGAACGTTAGGAGCTCAACGGGTGGAGAAATCCATTTGAGCTGGATGAATCGCACATGTGTATTGCAAGCAGACAGATGATGATGATGATGGAAAAGTTTGATTCAAAGCATTTCTAAGTTCAAAAGGGGGGGAAGTTTAAGACAAACATAACTTTCAAAGAATCTATTGAAATGCCGGGAAAGCAGCCGTGTCCGATTATTCGGAAACGTTGAAAATGAAGAAATAAACAGAATTCTACCGATATTTTGGTGACAGAACAAACCGTGAAAGGGGACTACATCGCATTGTCCGTAAAATACTTTTTTGCCATACAACTCTGTACAAGTTGCTAGGGATTTGTTTCAGTGTGCTCATGACAGTACATAACAAAGACCCACACAAAAGACACAAAAAACATAGAACATCATTTTATCCATGCAGTATCCTTCCAAGGATCCCACTTAGATATGACATATAGGCAGATAAAAGAAAAAGGGACATCCCCACACATAAGACAGATAGCTCACTTCCACCTGGTTGACAGGCCAGGGTAATTGCTGTATGTTCGATTAAAGTGACAGGTGCTTATAGGTGCAAGTCATGTGCAAGTTGGCATGGAGCAAGTCATGTGCAAATCTGCATAAGGTCCAATAAATAAGTACATAGTTAAGAAAAACTCACAGTATATAAAAACAGAGTAGAAATTAGTGCGTATTATACTATACAGGGCCACTGGGGGAGTCTGCATTCCTGATATACTGGTGTAGGGATGTAGAGTTGATAAGAGATTTAATGGTTCTGCAGTATGTGCTTTTGAGGAAGCGGGAGGTTTTAGTTTTGATGGCCCTCAACCTTCTACCTGATGGGAGTGGATTGAAGAGGGAGTTAGCAGGGTGTCATTTATCCTGAAGAGTTTTCAGGCCTCTACTGTGGATACGGGCCTCGTAGATGTCTGAGATGGGAGGGAGACTGCAGCCAACTATCTTGCAGGCCGTATGGACAATCCTGTCTAGTCGCATCCTCTGCTGGACAGTAGAGTTGCCATACCAGACTGTGATTGAGAACGTAAGGACGCTCTCAATGGTGGCTCGGTAGAACTGCTGCATCCCCTTGCAGGACATCCCAAACTTCTTTAGTTGGCGGAGGAAAAAGAGCCTCTGGTGGGCTTTTTTTAATAATAGCAGTGATGTTATCTCCCCATTTCTGAGAGGAGGAGATTATTGTGCCCAGAAATTTGAAGCCGTCTACCCGTTCCACCATTGCCGCATTGATGGACAGGGGCGGGGTCTCCTTCCTCTGTCTTCGGAAGTCCACCACTAGCTCCTTAGTTTTTGCAATATTTAGCTCTAGGTTGTGGTGGGAACACCATTCAGTTAGGGAAAGGACCACATTTCTGTAGGCACTGTCAACATCCCCTGAAATCAGCCCTATCAAGGTTGTATCATCAGCAAATTTAAGAGAATATAACAGAGAATATAACAGAGGCGATAATACACACCCCTGGGGGGCACCAGTGCTAATGTGTTTGGCCTGTGACAACTTGTTATTGATTTTGACAACTTGTGTTCTTTGCTGTAGGAAATCTAAGATCCAGTGACATAAGGAGTTCTGGACACCCATGTTTTGGAGTTTATAGAAAAGTTTGCTGGGTACAATCGTATTAAAAGCAAAGCAGCTCTATAAAAAGTACCTTTGCGTAGTTGCCTGGGGACTCAAGATGTTGTAGAATAGAGTGGATACCAAGTGACACAGCATCCTCAACAGACCTATTAGTCCTATATGCAAACTGAAAGGGGTCTAGACGGACAGCTTTGGACAGATGATCACATATGAGTTTCAAAATGTTGAGAAGGTACACCCATATTAAACCTCACTGAGACCACCTTTCTAATTGTATTGTTATGTTGGCGATACCTTTTTTCTCTGGCTTCTTCTTCTTCCCCTCGTCCTTGGGAGCGAGGGCCTCTGTCGGGGAGGCTGACTGGACCGCTGCTGCAGGGGGAGGACTCGGCTTGGAACTGCACTCGACCACACCCGCGTCCCCCGATGGCATGGGCACCTCCACTGCAGGAGATGGGAGACAAAGGCAAAGGGTTGACTGGAAGTGGTACAAGAGAGAATCTTGACCCGACTTGCACAAGTTGTTGTTTTTTTGCTGTTAAATCTCAAAAAGCACTTTGGCCTGGGACATACTTTTTGTGATGTATGTATACATCACAACATACCGCTGTGATGGCATGTGCCACATCGGAGCACAGGTCTGGCTTCAACACGTGACAATTTGATGCAAATTCTGAGGCTAAAGAGGCGATCCCCTGAGACCCAGTGGGGGCTCCAAGCAGACGGGGGAGTATCCTATCCTGGCTGGCGTGGTGAAGGCACGGGGCATGGTGTGAACCGTCACCAGTTGTCTAGCCGCATTATGCCCTGATCCCGGTCAGTGCTCCTATGTAATGCAATCCGAACGCGAGCCTGAACACCTCGGGATGTGGTCTAGCGACTCGGATCACAATTTGAGGAAGATCAGATTTAGGAAACCCCCCCATGCTCCCTGCACTTTGCCCAATATTATTGGTCGCATCGAAGTCCACTGGATAAAAAGTTATGTTATAAGTGATTTTAATTTGAAACAGATGAATCCAACAGTACTTGTGATGTACTACCCACAACCAGGCTCATTCAATACGGCCCCCTAATCATCCTCCTGTATAATTGGCTGACTCATTAATTCCCTCACTCTCTCCACGCAGATTGGCTGCCGTGCATCACCCAATTGGGTGCTGCTACACACTGGTGGTGGTTAGTGAGGTTCCCTGTTCCCTGTAAAAGCGTCTTTGAGTGTCTAGAAAAGTGCTAGATAAATTCAATCCATTATTATTATCATTATTCCACCTAGCTGCTCGCCGACGCCGCAGACACCTGGCAGGTGTCAGGTGGATCGTGTATTGCGAGTGTGAAGGCGAGGGCTGAGGGGATGAGCCAAGTGTTGCAGTGGTAGCAGTATGATGCACTGCCATGACAGACAGGACTCATCCACCTCCCCGCCTTCTCCTCCTCTAACAGCTGGCTGCAGGCAGCACGGTATTTATACGCCCACCAGGGGAACGCAGGCATCCAGATGAAAACACCTTTGATTGGAAAATGACACTGTGTCAAGAGTTGATGGAAACCGGGACATTGGCTAACAGAGCAGGAAATTATGTATCCAATCAATCTTCACGTGGACGGAAGAACAACAGAAAGGCTTTTCTTTTTTGGTTTCCTCTGCATCAAAAGTGATCTGCATTGGTGCCTCTCAGTGGGGCATGGTGCGTTCACCTTAATTGGAAATTGCATGTTTCTGACTTGAGAGGTGAAAACTAAGGTTTACTTAATGCAATGTAATGCAATGTTCTTCTCACATTTTTCTGCTATAAGATACAAACATTCCTTCCACGTCCTTCCCAATTTTGTATTCATTAGTGTCCGTATCATCTTAAATCACAATGAAAGAGATGCCATTGGTTTGCTTCAGATCTATCCAAGCCTTTCTACAAAGCAAGACAGTGTTTTCTGGCACTTCCTAGCCAATGAAATCAAACTCCAAAGAACACTTCCACATTGGATCCGTAATCATCTAATCACCAGTATTGTGGTGCATTCCTCCATGGCTCCGAAACAAGACAAAAGACCGGGTCTTTCCTTGACAGGCTTACATTGTCTTTAATTCCTGCTTCCTAAAAGACTGTCTCTCGCAAATAAATAAATAGCAGAGCAGTGTTAGGGCATGCATTTCAATCTGAAGCATAATATCACATGAAAGCTCTTCAGGCGGACATGCGTTCCCAATAAAACTAATAGGCGATCTTAAAAACACAATGGGCTACTTTTCAAACGGATCTGTTAATAATATGTCGAGGCGAGAACGCTAAAGATGTTATAGTTGCTATTTTCAACGCTAGAACAATGAACCCGCAGAACATAGCCACGCACACTCCTCTCTCACGGCTTGCGTGAAGAAACGACCTGGCGGACGACATCAAGGTTTAGCCGTCTTCCATTTGATCTGGAGGAAAGGAATCGGTTTCGCAGACCAGGTGTCACCTACCTCCTCTTTTCCTCTCTTTCTCCAGCAGCTGCTTTTTCAAGTCCTCGATGTCCTGCTTGAGTTTTGCGTTCTCCGCCGTCAGCTTCTTCTCCTCCCGCACGCTGGCCTGCACAACTGTATTCACAGTGGATTCCTGTCAGAGTCACACTTACCTGCACAACTTTATTCACAGTGGTTTCCTGTCAGTCATGCTGTGCAGCACCTTGCTCCCATATACATTACAGTCCAAAATGTGGCTCATTGAAGGCCAAGGGATACAGGCCTAGCACTGTGTGCTCCTTGATGCCTCTGTGAAGGCTGCTAACAAGAATTCATGAATTTACTGCCTAAAGCAAATAAAATGTATTTTTCCCCCCAACCTTTACATTTTAAATGCAAGGATATTTGGGGGGTGGTGGGGGTGGGGGGGGATAGTCTTCCAGGACAGTTTTCTCTGAAGTTAAATATTTTAGATGTTTCTATTTTTGATATACCTACTATGTAAAGCAGAATTTCAAAAATATACAATTTAACAAATTTTGTTCGTACCGGCCCTCAATGAGCAGGTAGGGTTAAAGGCATGAGGTTCAAAGATACCCTGCTGACATTGTGGGACCGAACCCGCAACCCCCCAGCAGGGAGTCTAACCCCCCTTATCACAACCAGACCATGTTTCCTGCCCACATGAATCAGGAAACCGCCGTAAAAATAAAGAAACTCATTGAAATGTCCTGAAGTGCACACTGGGGTCTCGTGCCGTCTCTCACCGGCCTTGTCCTTGAGGAGCTGGACCTGCTGTGTGAGGTACTCTATGAGGCGGTCAGCCTCGACGGCTCTCTGCTCCAACCTCACCAGGGGATTGTGGCTCGACATCTTCACTAAGGAGCGGGCTAAGAACCTACAGGGCCAAACGAAAGCACAACCGGGTCAACTTCAAAGCAGGTTCCGTACAAAGCAAAAGAAACACACGTGGTTTGTGTTGCGTGGCTGGCTTCTACCTAACTGGGAAGTGTGAGGGAAACTAAGACAGTCATGTTTGACACACATACACTTTATATTACGAATACGATAAGGCTTTATTCCAGAACTATCTCCACCATCATCCTTCTTGTCACCCGTTCACTATACCCTTGGGGTTAGTAGCAGTTAGTGGTCAAGCAGGAAGAGAGGAGCAATGTGGATAAGAGACAGCGGAGCTACTTCAGCATCATTAAGGGAGCATTGAATGTAGAAGTCCACTTCAATCACAACCTGCAGACTAGCTATATAAAGGTGAGTCTCATGAGGTAGGCAAATCTCCAATGTAATCCTATGTAGGAATGGATACACTGATTGAACTATTCGGATGCAGCCTCAGTCTCTGCTCTCTGCAGATATCAAGAAGCACAGCATTACCTCAACACATTCCTGATTCAATGGGTAACACTGTAACAATAAGATGTGGCAACACAGAATGCAACATTATACGCATTTAGTTTACTTCTGTTTGCCTTTAATAAACAATAGGCATTCTGTCCTTTCAACTGTGATCTGGAATCGTGGGCTTCTGGTTTTCTGTGTTTAGTTTACACAGAAAACCAGCCTGCTTCGTGCCACTTAGAACTAAATGTTGCTTTACAGCAGTTCAGCCCTGCATAGAAAACACCTTAGAAACATTTGAGCTTGACAATTTACTTATTCTAACAAAAGAGGGCCAGGAAGTTATTTTACAATTCACAAGCTTTAAGAAGAAGAAAACATCTTACACATAGCGCAAGGCCGCGCATCAAAACAACAGCTGGACCCAGATGAAAACAAAATGTTGGGGATGTGGAAATTAGAAACATAAAAAGCTGGAGTTGATAATATCAAGGATCAAAGCATCAGGGCTCTTGAATTTATTTAAACAGGACCAGTCGTGGAGCAATAACGCCCGCCACAAAAAAAGCTGATCTCATTTGGATTACCTCTGGAAGAGGGAGCCCAGAGCTTGGCCCAGCTTCAGGAGATGTGGGCTTTAAATGAGGCAGCAATAGCCAATCGTGTCAAAGAACTGGATTTGGATGTGTTGTAGTAATCTGAATAAAGCAAAACCACTCACACAGATCTTATTGCACTGGTTGGTGCAGCACTGCACAACAGAAGAAATGTCTAAAAATTTGAGATTTAAAGTATAATTTGGTTGTTTGATTTATGCAGCATCACAATGCAGACCTCTGGTTGTGTCTTGATAAAGATAAACGTGTGTACGTGTGTGTGTATAGTCATTATTAAATAGTTCAAGTCAGTTATGATCATTCATCAATCATGATGTCGTAGTACAGTTAAACACTTGGTTGCTGTCTG
The DNA here is from genome assembly GCF_031168955.1 of Gadus macrocephalus. NCBI lineage: Eukaryota > Metazoa > Chordata > Actinopteri > Gadiformes > Gadidae > Gadus > Gadus macrocephalus. The sequence continues at coordinate 15,428,000 of NC_082384.1, forward strand.
TTTTGCACGTGTGTGGTGCATTAACTGTGTGGGTATTGGTGAATATACTATTGTACTATTATTATAGTCCAACAGCATAAAGCATTATGCCTGCTAACAGAAACCTAACTAGAGTCTGTAACAAATTATTTGATATTTAGAAACAGATATGATTCAGACAAAAAAAATATGAATGAATCATAACGTTACATATCATGAACCTTGGGATGATCTACAGCGTTTTGACTACGATCTCAAGCCATTGTTCAGAGATTAATAATTCTAGGCAATCAGAACATCGGTTGTGCATGATTCCCTACAGAATATGCGTATATTTCAACAAAACTGTATTGTATGTAGAAGAGAAGTGCAAATGTCAATATAAGTAGAATACAAAATAAATATAAAGTGAAAGCCGGTTGGTACTTTCGGTTTACTTTCAGAGAAACTCCATTAGTTGCAGTATACATTTCACAATGACTATCAAGTACAAGTATAAGTATACATGTATATAAGTTGTTGTCTTTAAATGGGATATGCTTCTGTGTAATAAGATTCAGTAGGTACACTAACCTTTATTTGTTTAATTTAGGAATAGTTAATATGACATGTGATAATATTACAAGTAGGCTAACATTAGCCTATCTCACAACAACAATGCTTATATTCCTGTACACATCACCTTAAGTAAACTAGTAGTTTGATGAACTAAAGACAAATAAATAAATGCATCGTTTTAAACTCACATTGACTTACGGTACGAAGCCTTCTAACACGTTTCGCTGAAGGTAACGTTAGCCCCCTGACGAAAATCCCCAGCTGTTGTCAGGCAGCTAGAACCTTATTCTGGCCAGATATATGAAACTCTATGTTATCCGGATAGACTAAACGTCCATTATTTCTCCTGGACTTCAAGTGAACAGATGTTATGCAGATCTACATTCCAAATATATATTTTTGTAGTCCTTGTAAACGCCTTTATAAAATTACATAAATCCTCACCATTTATTACACATTCCACCCAATGAAAAAATATCATACGATAACATAAAAATTTCAGATATCACTGTAATTTATAACTCGTTTGGTATTTACAAACGGACAGGTATTGATAGTGCAGCGGGCATTACTTCGTCGCACAATGCAGACGTCATAGATCACATTCACTCAGCTGATTCGGAAGTGTTTACAACATTAATTTGTCAACTAAATCAAAACGAAGCTCAATTGTATTCTGTCAATACGAGGAATCGCTACCATTTACGGTGAGTAGGACTACCTGTGCCATCTCGGGTATCGCAGGACCGATGTAGGACTAGAATCCTACCTTGGTAGTGGAGTGCTGAAGTTGCTGTCTTGCATGACATTTAACGTTTTCAAACAGTAAATAACGGATAATGTATAGGTATAGTACATGCTTGAATAATAAATACAACGCGATCAGTTTTTCTAACGTGGATGATTGTTGCTCTTTATGTATGCTGCGATGTTGCCTGTTAACTGGCATCTATATTATCACGATGTCACAATCTTAAGATTCATAAAACGTACACAAACTGAATGCATTTTTAGTTTCTTTAACAACTCAACGTGCCCTAGACAAACAAACCCAAGAACCCATCATGCATATTCCCCGTTTTTTTCATCGGTGTCTTTTATAGTGATTGGGTTGCTGGGTCCAACGGAATAGTTCACTGAGCCCAGGGTACAATGCGACCTCTCAGAGACGCTCAGCTGGGCGCCTTCACCTTCTTCGCCTCGGCTCTTCCTCATGATGTCTGCGGAAGCAACGGTTTACCCCTCACCCCCAATTCCATCAAGATCCTTGGGCGATTTCAAATCTTGAAGACCTTCACTCACCCAAGACTCTGCCAATATGTGGACATTTCCAGGGGAAAACATGGTATGTCTGACAGTAATTACATGTAAGATAATTATATCAATATTAGGTATTGTACAGTGGATGCACTTGCATCTAATCCTCAGGAACAATAACATATGGATCAATTACTTCAACTACCTCCACAATGAAGGAATTTGAATGACCTACTAATATTCATATTGGCCATCGGAAGCTTTTATCAACAGCGACTTAGTGAGGCTGATAACCCTCCAACATGATTATTTTAGGGAAACTTTCACATTGTGGGCAGCTCTAGGTATAAGGAGAATTTATACAAAGGCCTTTTAAATGAACTAGTAGAAAAGTAAACAAGGTTATATCATTTTATAAAATTATTAGGATCCTCTTTTCCAAAACACTACCCAACAGTAAAATGTGACTTTATCGATTAATTTTTAATAAAAACTCAACATCTTTATCAATTTCTACCAATATTTTCCTGAATAATACCACGAATAATTGTTTATACTTTTTGCTATTCCCCTATAGAGCGTCTGGTTGTGGTTGCAGAACACTATGAGAGCAGTTTAAGTGATTTCCAGAGACAGGGGAAAACAGCAAGGTATGATGGTACTGTTGTCACTCACAAGCAATGTATCAAAAACCTGCTATGCAAACTTCACTTCTCTTCTTTCTTCTTCTTTCAAATGTGCATACAAATCGGGCAACATGGAGCAGGGATGGGGATACATACACAGTTCACTTGCATATTACACAATAACTGTATTCATGTGTCGCATGAAGTTTTCTGGGAAAGGGGGGTTCCTTGACCGGCTCGGCCTGACTCTGGCAACGATTAAAGGCGGAACATTAGGCGCTGCGGAAGTCCGGAGGTGGGTAGGCCTTTGGCGTACCCCCAACAGCTAATGAATTCATTAGCTGCCTTGTCTGTCCGATCCCGATCCAGCCCTGAAATGGTGCTCAAGGTGGCCTACGAGGTACTGGAAGGCCTTGAGTTCATGAACAAGCATGGCATGGTACACAGAGCCCTGGCTCCAAACAATGTGCTCATGGACCACAAGGTAAAGCCAGCTTTGCCTGCATCTTATCCACGTAAATAAATAGGATCGTTGAACGTAAGCAATGTTGTCAGATGTAAAACAGCCCTCTTTGAGACTGTCACATTGGGTAAGGGCTATGCAGACACATTTGACCGTGACTTTGAATATCGTGTTCACAGGGGAATCTAAAGCTGGCCAAGTTCGGCCTCTATTACATGACGGACCGTGGAGGAGACGTGGACTTTCCCATCGGGTAGTTAACCTTTCTCTCCTCAACCTCTCTGGTACTCTTCAACTTTTGGGTTTGACCTGTGTCTGTTTACTGTTAGGTAACTTATTGGAAGAGAAGAACGAATGAATGATGCAGAGAAAGTGGCTCGTAGTGCCCATGAATTTTCATAAAAAACAGGTTGAGGGTATCAAAGTAGCTTTCTGGTTGAAGCACCATCACACATTGTTGGGCTTTCATCCTAATCCTGAGGCCTTTGTGTTCGGCCGTGTCTCTCTGTGTAATATCCTTTCACAGCTTTGAAAAATGAATGATGGTCTGCATGTGTGTATGTGTGTGTGTGCGTAGGTGCAAGCAAAAGTGTGTGCTACATGCACATGGTCAAATGTCAGCCCTATGGGCACAGACACACAGATGCTTTTTAATACACAT
>NC_082384.1:15436543-15446543 GCF_031168955.1 Gadus macrocephalus
GAACTGCTGTCATCGCCGCAGGGTCACGTCAAGTTCAGGCGTGTGCTGAAAGCATGGGTGGTCTCCCACCCCGACCTGGTTTATTGGCAGGGTCAGTCTGTCCGCCTCTCCGTTCTCTACGTCTGTCTCTCTCTGTCTCCCTTTGAAACGCTTTTTTTCTCTCATAGTCGGACTTATATGCAGTTGCATTACTCTCATCCACCACTAGGTGGCTGTCACGGTGCATTATCTAAACTGAACAGATTTTCTTACGGTGACACAAATCTCGTGCTCATGAACCGTTCCTGTGTGTGTGTGTGTATATATATATATATACACACTATGTAGGATTGATCGTTTTGATCCCTCTATTTCAGGCTTGGATTCACTTTGCGCTCCATTCCTCTACCTGAACTTCAACAATGAGGGTAAATGTTTAGACAGAAAAGAAAATACACTGAAATACTATTGCAAAGTTGATCATGCCTATCTGACCCATCATCCCCTCTCCTCCATCATCCTGACTCTATAGCCCTGGCCTATGCCTGCATGTCGGCCTTCATCCCCAAGTACCTCTACAACTTTTTCCTGAAGGACAACTCTCACGTCATCCAAGGTGAGAGAACAGTGAAGCTGTAAAGTGATTATTAATTAATTATTTTCTATATCATCAGTTAACAATATCAATTATATTCTGTCGAAGCAATACAGCATATGACTCGCAACGTATGCTGTGGAAGGGAGGGGTCTCGGGGTGTGTGTTTGTGTGAGTGTGAGTGTGTGTGGGGGGGGGGGCATTGATGGATTGAGGACACATGCCATTGGTTCTGAAGTACGCCACAAACATCATCATCATCATCATTAATAAACTCTGTGAGTGTGTGTGTGTGTGTGTGTGTGTGTGTTTGTGTGTGTGTGCGTGTGCGGGGCGTTTGAATTTTCAACAACAGACAGTTTTACACAAGCTAATCAATGGCAGCATCCATTTTTTATGAAGTTCACAACAAGGATTGATGTGTTTCATTATAAGACCAGCGACCCTTGATGGGTAAAAAAAAAAAAAAAAGAATACAGTTGGTTTACCCTCACATTTAAACAAACCGAGAAGTCATTAACATCTAGGCAACACAACACAAAGACCCCCCCCCCCCCCCTGCCAGCCAGCCAGCGCAACAGGCCGTTAATTACATCTCGGCATTGCGTTGTTCCTGAGTGATGCCGGGCTCATTTTCAATCTCTCCTCATTGAGCGATCTGCTCCACAAGGGGACGTAGAGACGCCCGTGGATATGTATGACGCCACAGAAGACTGCACAGAAGCACCCTGAGCACCACATTCCACTTGACTGATGAGTGAGACGGGCCATCGCTGGGACTGGGGGTCAATCAGCGCTCCTGAGGCGGAGCAGAGCAGGGTTATTGTGCTGGTCACAGTACACTAACGTCATGCTATTTTAGCTCTTTCATACCCTGAGATGGCGGTCGATAAGAGAGACTCTTGTTTTGACCATTTTAGTGTCTAATGTTCCATATATATGCATACACTACCGTTCAAACGTTTGGGGTCACCCAGACCATTTCATGTTTTCCATGAAAACTCACTCTTTTATTTAACAGTTTTCAGCTGAGCTTACATAATTGCACAAGGGTTTTCAAATCATCATTTAAACAGGATTAGCTAAATAATGTACTATTAGACCACAGGAGTGATGTTTGCCGGAAATGGGCATCTGTACAGCTAGAAATCAGCAGATTCCAGCTAGAATAGTCATTTACCACATTAACAATATCTGGACTGTAGTTCTGATTAATTTTATGTTATCTACATTGAAAGAAAAAAGTGCTTTTCTTTAAATAATAAGGATATTTCTGAGCGACCCCAAACTTTTGAACGGTTGTGAATATATATATATATATATAAATAATTTAATTGTATTCTGATGGAAGATCTATTGACAATAGATGATAACAACAGGGGGCGGCAGGACCTCGGGGGTTAGAGCAGTGCAGCTGGCCACCAGAAGGTTCCTGGTAGCGTCCCTGGCTCCTGGGACTCTGTGTCCCTGAGCAAGACACATTAAAAGCTCAGGACGAGTTAGCTCTTCCCTTGCATGCTTGACACTATTGTCGGTGAATGAATTTGAGCAACTTATTTTAAAATACTTTAATGCATTCCATTAACTAACTGAGTAAACCATAGAAAACAATTCACTACGGGTTTTTAATCTATAATGAGATAGTTATATAGTGGATCAATCTCTAAACATATCATGTGTCCTTGTCTCCTCTCCTGACCTGTCTGCACAATATTGCTCCCTTGTCATATATATATATATATATATATATATATATATATATATATATATGTGTGTATATTGTACGGTTCAACCCTTAAAAAACTCAAATCCCCATGCAAGGTGAAATGTACAAAATAAAGATAAATATATAAGTATAAAAAGGGATATAATATTTATACAACTAAAAGTAATTGCCATCGGCTTGGGTCCTTTCTGCAAGAAACTTTTATTGAGACCTTTCATTTCACTTTTCATCTCCACTTCATACCAGATTTGCCACTAAACGTGGCATCTCTTACACACTCTGACTCACTCACTCTCTCTCTCTCTTTCTGTCACTATGTCTCTCTCTCTCTCTCTCCCGCGTGTGTGTTATTTCCAGAGTATCTGACAGTCTTCTCCCAAATGATCGCATTCCACGACCCGGAGCTGAGCAACCACCTCAACCAAATTGGCTTCATCCCAGACGTAAGTAAGCCGAGCGGTTGCTCTCCTGAATAACTCAGCGGAGAGGAGGACGCTGGATAACAACAAATCTGTCCTCCTACACGCTTTTTAAAAAATGTGTTCAAAAGAGGCGAGAAATGGCAACGCATTAGTCCGGATGCCTGGGCTCCGTGCCAGCCACAGCCCCACCGATGCTGTTTTTTCGTGTTTTAACATTGCTTGATCCATTCATTCAGTCGCTTATCCAAAGGCTAAAATAAGGGTCACTTAGGTGCAGGTGAACGAGGTAGACATCTGGCTCATGGATGCCTAAAGGGAAGACTGTGGACATCTGGGATGGAAAGTCCATCCGACACCTTTGTACTGTACTGACCCCCCTTGACCCTTTTATACGGCTTTCTCTGTACACCACAAACACTGAGCACCCTGTGTGTCCGTAGCGGACCAGGGCCTTCTCTTGTGTCTTAATTTGCATTTCTCCTGGTTTGTTCTGATTTCATCATGTCCCGCCGTGTTTCCCTTCCTCTTCCATACTGTGTTCTGCATGTTTTGATCGCAGTCATATCCATATCCACGTCTCTACGGGGATACGGGGGATCTCTCTGTGTAGGCCGTGGACATGTCGATGCCCTAGCCACTACGCTACGCTCTTCCCCTTTTTGTGTTCTAAAGATGTCCGGCAAAAGCCACTGAGTGCGACTCTCTGAATCCCAGTTATGGCTTGATTTGCATCCGTCCTTGCTTGAGTGGATTTCATCATGTCCCTGTCTCTCATGAATTTTTCAATGTGTTATTCACTATTGAATTCAAGTCGTTTAGCAAATGCTTTAATCCGAAGGGACTTACAGTGAATTCCTTTTAGTGACATATCGTTGACGGGCAGATAGGGCTCAGGAGTTCTTGGTTCTGGGATGCCTACGGTTAGACTGTGTGGACACTGGGGGATTCAAACTCCGAACATTTGGGTCAAAAAACCCTAACCATTTGAGTGTCCAGCCCCCCGTCTCAAGACTTCCTACTGGGTTTGTTTGGGTTTCGCCAGAGCCTAATGGGTTTGGGGTTGCAGCCCAAGCGCCATCAGATCTCATCTATTATGAGAGTGGGAGTCCTGCAGAACTGTGGTAAAGGGGTTATGAATGCACAACTCCTCCTGTCTCACCCTCATGTCTGGCTTCCCTGGTGATGATTTATAGCATGTAATGGCTGCCAGGAGCCCTTCTAATAGCTGTCCTCCAGCTGTCTGTCTGTCTGTCTCTCACTCTCCGTCTCTCTGTCCCTCCCTTGCTCTGTCTATCTGTCTCTCTATCTTTTTCTCTCTCTCTGTCACTATGTGACTCACAATCATACTCTGTCTGTCTGTCCGTCCGTCCGTCCGTCTGTCGCCCACAGAGCAAGGTTAAAGAGCCCCCTCCGTCTAGGTTTCCTTCGGATAAATGTTGGAAAGTGGGGGTGTGTCTTTACACAAGGATGACCTTCAAGAAAGTCCCAGGGAACATACTTATGGAATTTGTGGAGACGTTTATTTTGAGCAGTGCGCGCGTCATTGTGCTTTAAGTGATTGTTGAAAGGCAAGCAAAATCAGACACGTTTTTTTGAACGATATCGTTTGCCTGAACAAAGAGCTGCAGGGGTTATTTTTGTTGGATTTCTTATTGTGATATTTTTTATACCAACACCAGCGTCCTCTCAAATGTGAGTGTCTTATCTCGACAGCGTTTGATCCGGTGTTGGCTTGACTTCTAATGGGGTCGGTATACCTTGTGTTTTCTTTTATGTCGCGCTTTGTTGAAACAAGCCGCTTGATCTTGATCCACATATTTCACTCGGCAATGTGTGAATATTTGCTTTAAGGAATCAAGAGCCTTGTAGTGTGCCGTCTGACTCTCAAGAGGCAGGGAAGTCTGGATGACTCCCAACAAGTTTTAACCCACAACTCTCTGCAGGTAGATTTACCCGGTCTACCCGTGTGCATCCTTGAGCCCGGTGCCTGACTCCTACTGTCTCCTTGATGCCATATATCTGAATTCAAGTCACCTGGGATAAAAGCGTCTGCTAGCAATTAAGATCTGGCTTTCCTTGCATGCATTGGATAGAATTTCCTTAATTAATCCCAATGGCAAATTAGGGGCGCTTGTTTTTGCCAAAGAGGATGATGATAATAATTAATGTTTTCATTTGTGAGGTCTCTCAAAGAAAATCACATCCTATTGCCCTTTTGTTATGATATATATATTTTTTGGGTTTCTTCAATCTCTTGGTGGTGAGCCCACCAACGATGGGAACCGACATCAGCAATAAGCATGAACACACACACTGCCATGTATCCAGGGCTTAATTCAAGTCAGTTTTCTATTGGGGCCACATTCTCCCATCCGGCTCCCATGCAGCTGCCAATTACACCTGGATTAATTCAATCTGTCTGGCCTGTGCTGCCGCTCGCCTGGCTGTTGAGAGTGGAGCCGCAAACGCACACTGGCTTCCATTACTCATTACGAGCGTGAGGCCATCTGAACACTCCCTGGTGGGCAGCCGAGGAGGAGAGCTGGCTTACCAATTAGCTCTCTGAATTAAACTCTGATATCTCGTGCGCACCTTGCTCTCTCTCGCTCCCACTCCTATGCTTTCATACGCTCACTCGCTCTCTCTGTCTCCGTCTCTGTCTCTCGCGCTCTCCGCTCTTTCTCTGACTGGCTCTCTCCGTCTCTCGCCCTCCTCTGCCTCTCTCTCTCGGTCCCTTCTCTCTATGTATGCGTGTGTGTGTGTGCCTCTCTCCTCTCTGTAGCTCTCTGGGTTTCTCTCCCCTCCTTTTCTCTCTCTTTCTCCCTCCATGTGGGAGATTCGGAGGCTTGAAGACAGAAAGAATAGACCTAGACTAACTAGACCTAGAATAAATAACTAACAGCCACTGACAGCTCCAACTAGGAGGACATGAGAGGGGGAGAGAGAGTGAAAGAGAGAGAGAGAGTTATAATAGTTCTGAGCTAAAGACACATTTGTTTGCTGATTGTTCAGTTCCTTCTTCAGACAACAAATGCAATTGAAATTAACTTTATTTAATTAGTTTTACTTTATCTCATTTCCCCACACATATTAGGTGGCTCACCAAAGTTAATTTTTCCTTTTGTTTTTCATAATTTAACCTTGTTATCGAACGACCTCAATTTCCTGTAGGAACAAATGTGTCATTGTGTTGTTTTTGTTTGTGCCAGAGTCGCAATAGGCAGTACTTTCGACTGAGCATTTGCCATTTATCAGACTCTTATCCAAAACAACAGCACTCATGTACGAGTCATTAAGGAGCAAGTAGGGGTTAGGGCATCTTGCTCATACAGGAATACTTTGGAAGTTGAAGTTGAACAGCCTAGCCGAAACCCATTTAGCTAACGCTAAGAAACGTAATTCATAATTTCTGTCGACCTGCTCATTGCACAAACCTATGATTGTAATTATTTGCATAAATCGTGAAGTGTTCATGTTCCTAGAAGCATATATATGGTATGTATAACACAAGGGGGTAAATTCCCATAAAGTAAACACGAAAAATAATTCTTTCAGAATGCGTTAACGCCATATCTCCGTCTCCTTTGTCTTCACAGCTCTACGCCATCCCCTGGTTCCTCACCATGTTTACGCGTGAGTATCCATCCTCTCTTTCTGTCGTAGTTGCACCCAGTGCAGCGGGTTGAATGTAGAGCATGCTGCTACTCAGTCAGCTGTTTCGGCGAGATCATTAGCAAGCAGATACAATGCAGTTCTGTGTGAGAACACTGGTGGTGTTCTCTAGCACTGAGAGAACACCACCTTATACTTTAGCATTGAAGATTCATAGCTTTAACCTGCAGCTGAAACATAAACAATATTCACAGGTGATGCTGTAAATAAATGGTTAGGGGGTGTGAATGCATTCTGAATGAGACACACTGTCAGGTTTACACACACACACACACACACACACACACACACACACACACACACACACACACACACACACACACACACACACACACACACACACACACACACACACACACACACACACACACACACACACACACACACACACACACACACACCTACCTTCCCAGGCTATGACCAGGCAGTGCAAGCGATTGTCCCTCGCTCGTCAGCTTGACGAGGGCAGCGGAGCACAAGCTTTGTTTACAACCCGCCCCTCGTCATGGAGCTCCAGCCTGTGCGCCGCACTCGCTAATCTATGCTATCACCGCTCCACCCAACCCCCCCCCCCCCTCCCCAGCACCACTCAGCGTGGGGAGCTACACTCGTTTATTTACCTCTGACACAGGTCGGCTGTCAGAGGAGTGGAAAGGGACAAAAAATGTCAAGCCCTGAGCTCATCGCAGGCTCAGGAAGGGCTGTCCGTCCGTCTGTCCCGTCCGTCAGAGACCGACGTACCCCGTCCCTACATCCTCCTCTGCGTGACGCACCCTACGGCGCCACATTGATATTTCATGCCCCACGTCAGTCCGTCTGGTGATATCAGTAATAAACCAGATGAAAGCCATTCACCACATGGAGTGGAAAATATAGATGGAATAAAAACTTATTTTTTGCTTTGCGAGGCTCCGCGGCGGCTGCCCCTGAATGCTGAGCGGACGTATTTCCCGGGTGCTGGGGCTCCTTTAGATGCGCTCTCAGTATTCCTATCAATATTCAAGGCCCTCGCAACCAAACCAAAGGGCTTGTTTGTCCCTCGCCTCAGGTGTCAAATTGGCCAATTCCACCTGTCAGATACGCACATAGTCATTGATAAATATATATATATGTACTCATACCTCTCAGACACGCACTGAGACAAATGTACTCGTATCTCTCAGACAAGCATGTTGTGACACAAACACTCATCCAATATGTGCACCTACACAAACAAACGCACAAATTCACACGCTATGATTCACACGAATACACACACACACACACACACACTCACACATTCCCTCACTCTCTCAAAATATAAAAAACACTTGCACACAGGCATACACACACACGACAAGGGCAGGAGAGCACTGACTCTCTGCCGTTCCCTTGGAGAAAAGAGTAAAGGCAGAGAGTGAGGCAGAGAGTGGAGGCAGAGAGTGAGGTAGTGAGTGGAGGCAGAGAGTGAGGCAGTGAGTGGAGGCAGAGAGTGGAGGTAGAGAGTGATGTAGGGAGTGAGGTAGTGAGTGGAGGTAGAGAGTGAGGTAGGGAGTGAGGCAGAGAGTGGAGGTAGAGAGTGGAGGTAGAGAGTGAGGTAGTGAGTGGAGGCAGTGAGTGGAGGCAGTGAGTGGAGGTAGAGAGTGAGGCAGGGAGTGGAGGCAGAGAGTGAGGTAGGGAGTGGAGGCAGAGAGTGATGTAGGGAGTGAGGTAGGGAGTGGAAGCAGAGAGTGAGGTAGTGAGTGGAGGCAGAGAGTGAGGTAGTGAGTGGAGGCAGAGAGTGATGTAGGGAGTAGAGGCAGAGAGTGAGGCAGTGAGTGGAGGCAGAGAGTGATGTAGGGAGTGAGGTAGGGAGTGGAAGCAGAGAGTGAGGTAGTGAGTGGAGAGTGAGGTAGTGAGTGGAGGCAGAGAGTGATGTAGGGAGTGAGGTAGGGAGTGGAAGCAGAGAGTGAGGTAGGGAGTGGAGGCAGAGATTTAGAGAGAGGAGGAATAGAGCAGAGGTAGTAAGTTGAGACAGAAAGTGGAGGTAGAGAGTGAAGAAGAGAGGGAAGTAGTGAGTGCAGGAAGAGAGTGAGGTAGTAAGTGGAGGCAGAGAGTGAAGTAGAGCGAGAGGGGGGTAGAGAGTGGAGGCAGAGAGTGAGGTATGACCCCGTGCCCTCTGTCCTCCAGAGGCTGCTGCCCCCATGCCTACTAATGGGCTCAATCCAGCTGGGGCCCTGGCAGGTCATCTCACTCACACCGACACACTCACAACCTCGCGCACACACACACAAACACACAGGTCTGCCCCATAGACTGCTAATGCGTTAAGGACCAACCTTCCCGACCACACACACACACACGCACGCACGCACGCACGCACGCACGCACGCACGCACGCACGCACGCACGCACGCGCGCGTCTCCCTTATCACTCTACCTCAGCCCTGTATTTATTCCCTGGCATCCTCTGCAACAAAGCTGCCAGTTTAGACCCTTTATATTTAGACAGATAGAAAAGTGCCTCAGAATAAGTGGTCCACACGAGAGAAACATCTGTTTTGTTTGAAATTACCAATACACGGTTCGACCCCCCCCCACTCCCAATGCCGCTCTGCTAATCTTGTATCCTTTTGGTGGGGGAGTTGTTGCTTTTTTCTGGAAAAATAACACATTTCCATAAAGTATTTTCTTTTCCAACCGAGTCATACTTTTTGAAAATATCCCTCCAGGCTCTTCTTGCCAAACCCCAGCTTTCTTCAATGAGCCTCAACATTTAACATTCAAAGTATAAACACACACACACACACACACACACACACACACACACACACACACACACACACACACACACACACACACACACACACACACACACACACACACACACACACACACACACACACACACACACACACGCGCGCTCCAATGACCACACACAAATAAATCTGCTTGTCGACGTCTCAAGCCGGATTCGTCATGTTTCCCCCTCTCTCCGGGGGTGTGTGTGAAGGAAAGAGTGTGTGTGTGTGTGTTCAGTCACACTAGCTGATTTCCCTCTGTAGTATTATTTATTTATGCACCCCCCCCCCCCCCCTTCCCTTCCTCCAGACGTGTTCCCTTTGCACAAGATCTTCCACCTGTGGGACACGCTGCTCCTGGGGAACTCGTCCTTCCCCTTCTGTATCGGGGTGGCCATCCTGCAGCAGCTCCGGGATCGCCTGCTGGCCAACGGCTTCAACGAGTGCATCCTGCTCTTCTCAGACCTGCCGGGTGAGGAGGTCGCAACTCACAATAACAGCAACTCAATACATTCAGACGGCGTTTTTCAAGGAGGCCAAAGTGCTTTCCATGGCCTGCGCTTGTGTGTGTGTGTGTGTGTGTGTGTGTGTGTGTGTGTGTGTGTGTGTGTGTGTGTGTGTGTGTGTGTGTGTGTGTGTGTGTGTGTGTGTGCGTGGTAAGTGGTTTTGTGATATTTAAGTGGTTTTAGTCGCATAAAGATTCCTTGAATTTCCGTACTTTACGTCATTCATTATCTGGCAAGTGTTTCTATATTCGCATACAGTTATTTATTAAATGCAAATACCTGGTCGACTGCAGACATTGGGGTACGAAACACAGTACCTTTTCAGGTACAGTGTCAGATCC
>NC_082384.1:15449043-15478831 GCF_031168955.1 Gadus macrocephalus
TCCTGACACTGGGGAGGGCACTCTTAAGCTTCCCTAAAACCGTCTCTAAATGCAGCTTAGTCCTGTTTTTGAGGTTGTCTCCTTCTTCTTTTTCCTTCAAGATGAGAGCAAATAATTTGACTTTAGAGTTTGAACAACTGCCTCAGATTTAAGGCTCATCGCTTCAAAAGCAATGGCATGGCACTATGTAAGCGTAAAATACACACGCGCGCGCACACACACACACACACACACACACACACACACACACACACACACACACACACACACACACACACACACACACACACACACACACCTCCCCCATGCTATTCTCATTTCAGTGTTGCCATAAGTTCCCTTTTTTTGGGGGGGGGGTTTTACTGAAGAAATCGTAACAAGTTTATTCTCAGGGGCATAGAGGCAGTGGGAGAGCTAGTGCTCCTTATAAAGGTAAAATATGTCTGCTGGGAACGGGAGCCAACGGCTCCCCTGGCAGGGCTGCGTACGGCTGGCCACGGCTGCCAGGTTGCAGTCTTAATACCATTACTTCCAGCCTGCAGCTGCTCGTGGTTTTGCCCTAATAGTCAGAGTTCAGTTCAGTTTTCGCCTCGCACACTTGTAGCTATATATGGTTATGGATTACATATTATATTCACCGAGACTTTTTTTAAAAAAAATTTAAAGGTCTATGGTTGCTTGAAGTCTCTCCGAAACTAAACCTTATTAGCTCCACTCCACAGTCGTGTAATTTACTCATTCATCATACTATGGCACAGGTTTAGAAACGTTTAAACGTGGTGTAAACGCTGTGCCATCTCCGTCTGATTGAAAGGGTAAATATGGAGCCATGCAGCAGTGGAAAACCTTGAAATGGGGCAGACCCCCTCTCCTCATCAACGGGGAGCGCCACACACGTTAATAAATGGGATTTATGTAAATCTGACCAAGGGACAAGCCTTTCTCCAGTCCCAATTCTATCTACGATGCATCCTGCTAAAGGGAGTCTCAACCGAGTATGTGTTCCATTCTCTCCATTAAACCAGAGTCACACTTCTATCTAGGAGGCATGCTAGTAAAATTAGTCTCAATCCAGGATGCTTTCTGATCTTTTCCATTAAACCAGAGTCACACTTCTATCTAAGCGGCATCTTGATAACATATTTAAACTCAAGTTTTTATTCATTACTGCCTTTTATTTCTAGGCCTGAATGGCAAACCAGTTTTGTTTTCAGTTTGGCTAACTTTTTTATATTTTTGTTTTTTGTTTTGATTGTACTCTACTTTGTTTTTAACATGAACTATTACCTTTGTGGGAGAAAGCAATGATTTTGTGACTCAAAATGACACCCAAGTATGAGTTTGCTTTCCATTCTCTCTATTAAAGCAGAGTAACACTTCTGTCAAATGAGACTCGCCCCGTTTTTGAATATGTACTGGGGATCTGACGACGTACTATAAATTCAGTACACAGACAGACGTTCGTATTAGAAAACTCTGAAGCACTCTAACGTCCTGTGTTTTGGTGCAAATGATGAGGTGCATCTTTTTCCTGAAAGACATCTGGTGTATACGCATATTTAGTTTGGTTTGTTTTGGTTAATGTGTTTTGCTAAAATGTCTGCCACACTGTGCCATGAAACGGTGGAAGATGTGGGGTCTAGAGGGAGGCACCTGGGTACGACATATGTTGGGCTCATCGGTGAGGTGTGGTAAACTGACGCTGTCAAACACAGAAGAAAAAGATGGATTAGTTTCATGCAAGATGTTTGCTACATATTTGTACATCGGGGAATTGAATGAGTTGGCAAATGTTGTTGTTTCTCTAGTTTCGCTAGACTTGCACCTTCTGAAAATGTAAAACAAATCAAAAACTGAAGGTACATAAATGCTGTACAAAAAGCACATCATTATTGTTGTTTTTAAAATCACAAATTATTATTAGGACTCTTCATCTTCAAATGGCTTCTCATGTTTCACTAACTGTGGCAATCAGAGTGGAATTCAATGATTAAAAGATAATATGTGTACCATTCAGAGTGCCTGCCCCCCCCCTCTATGTCTCTATCTAGACGCTAATTAGACGGGGACAGTGCCTGTCATTGAAAAGCCAAAGGTCATGTCAGACCCTCTTGAGAGAGGAGAGCAGCGGCTCATTATACAGTAGGATGGATTCAACTAATGTCTGCAGAACGCTGCTCAAGTCCAGATCAATGTTTTCTTCTCGGTTTAATTAGTGAGGTGGCTGTTGATCGATGTGTTAGACCCTACTAAAAGCTGTATATTTGATTATTTTCCTACCACAGATAATTTCACACTTGGTTCTGTATTTGCCTGTTATGTCATGTGCTATTTTTTTGGGGCTGTTATGAATTATTTTTACTTCGTCCCTTACTTTCATGCCTTTATGGACAGGACGGGGGAAGCAGCCAGGAAGGCAGGGTTGAAAGACATTGCATGTAGCGAATGTATTGAAGGTATATTGCCTACATGGTTAGCAGAGCCGCCTGTGTTGAGAGAGTGAGTCGCCATGGGTAGTGATTTATAATCGATCATTTAGAAAGATCATTGAGCAACAAACAAAAACAGTCTGCTCCTTATAACAACAAGAGGACAAACCGTTGGAGCAAGGCATTAGCACTGCCAGTGTTGAATTCCCCCTGGGGTCTCCAATAACCATATGCATTAAAAGCACAGGGAAATATTTTAATATAACTACAATATCTTTCAGAAATCCATAATGGTAATCAGCCAAAAATAAAAAAAGGTCATCCTTCGATTGCCGATATTATTCCCATTCACCTCTTGTTGCGGCTGCGGCTAATCCATACATTTCTGCTGCCGGAGCTCTTTGGAGATTTACATTAAGGTGTGACTGGCTGTCTGGCAGAGCGGAAAACTGAGTATACCCATGATGCAGCAGGATCGTCCTTCACTGGCTATTAGCATCCATTACCGTGATCCAACCTGGGCTACTGAACTTTACTGATGCTATTCAGGTCTGAGGAAAGAGAAAAACTGCCCACGCTACATATCTGACTGAAGAGGATTTCATCCGAAGCAACTTATAGTGGATTCAGATACGTTAAGACGTGTGGGAGTAGGGCGTTTGGCTCAAGGATGCCTACAGGCATCTGGGATCAAACCGAGTATCTTTCTACTGCGACACCTGAGCCTCTACACCACCATATCCACACTGCCGCATACTATTTATTTGAAATGGGTCATTAGGCAGCAGTTATGGGGTCAGGCCTCTTGCTCAATGATACCTATACGCCTCAGATACCTGGGACAGAACCCTGGTTTTGGCCGGGTTAAAGTTAGTTTGGGTCCTAGCTATTTCACTTGCACATATGAACGCTAACAAGTCAGCCAGAAGCTCTGCAGAGGCAGTTTTTTTGTTGTGAAGTGACTGCAGTTTTGGACGCTCAAGTTTTTTTTAGTCAACGTCTGAATAAACTCAACTGCCGACATACGGCGCTCACAGCGTGTGTTGTCATTACCAATGTTTTCATCCGTCGATCGCGCCACCATCAGCTGTGTTCTTGTTTGTTCTTGTGGCGAGAAGAGCACAGTTCCCTTTCGAGTTTTATGGGTTCTGTAAAGCCTCTGAACCTGTTCATGTGGTTCCTATGGGAGACTCTATAATACGCTCTCTTAACTTTTAATGTGTCAGTTCCTGCACTGTTGACTTATTTCTAGCTGGTGCTCTTCTCCAGTAGTTCCCCAAAACGTATAGCGACCAACCTCTTGATGAAGAGACAGTATATTCTGGTTTACTTCTCAAGTATAACCACATTTATAGCGAACAACCTCTCGATGATGGCATATTCTGGTTTAGTACTTGTAGTTGATATGTTCTGAGAAACGACGGGAAAGTGGATGTCATCCTCATCATAATCACAAATCCAACAATGGTAGCAGAATAAAAAATGATGTAGACCAGAATTTCTTCGCACATGGCACTGCAACGTGCCATGTGTCCTCCCAAGCAGTTTGATAGGCCATTGGAATAACTTAAGGGGGAGAGAATCAGTGTGGATGTGTCTTACCGTGGGGGTAACTGCAGTAATTATACCTGTCTGAATCACTACACGGAGATCCTTGCTCAGGTGGCTGCTGGCATTTCTTCTAATAACACTGTGTTCGTCTGCTGTTATGTGCGTCTGCTCTTACACCCGTTGGTGTGTGTGTGTGTGTGCGTTTACATTATATACAATACGCCTACGCTTATTTTTTTCCCCTCGATTATAGTGACTGGCAGGACATTACAGCATTTCATTATTAGTATTTTTGTTTTTGTGTCTCCCTGTTTAATACACAGACTCTCTAAGGGCCCCTGATCCAATTAGCATTTGACGTGTCTCCCCCCCCCTCCCTCAGAGCAACGCCAGTTGGCGCAATTCTAAGCCCAAGACGAACCTCTCCACACGTAAACACCAAATCTAATTTCAGATAAAAACAAGAAGGAATATAAAGCAACACACAATACTGGTGCAAGCAGACAGTTTGCCATGTCCTGCTGGACCCGGGGCCTAATGGAAGAGGAGCATCCATCTCCCCCTCATTCCTCCACTCTCTCTCTTTTTAATGGCGCCAGCGATTGCATTCCCCTCTCGACGCCCTGGGGAGGAGAGACGTGTTTCCCCGAACGGGGTGGGGACTTGTTGGTTATGGTCTGCGCCAGGCTCTCTTCATGTAGGGGGTTTCGCTCTGTCACAGGGGAGATTGGGTTTGTTATTGGACAAATATTGGATTTGGTAATGGTCATCATTTCACGATTGTTTGCAGATTATATTGTATTGTATTATATTCTTAAAAATAATAATCCACCTGTGATTTCCCTGTTAAAAATTTTCAACCAAACAAGTATGCATCAATAGAAAGAAATCTCCATACCAATATTTGCATTGTCCATGTACCAACTGAACAAATTGTATCATTTGGAACTGTTAAATCATTCATTGTATTTGAGGCCCCGTCCACACGAAGCCGATTTCATGGCGAAACCGCAAAGGTCTTGTACGGTTCGGCCTTCCGTCCACACGAAGCCGGCGAATCCGCTGACCGAAACCGCAAACTTCTGAAACCACCCTCGGAGGTGGTTTCAAATCTACCCGGTTTCGTTTTGGATTCGTGTGGACGCCTGAAACCGACTGAAACCGTAAACCATGACGTCATCGCCCCACCCCTCGACCCTCTAGCCAATGACTGTTAAGCCCGCGGAGTCTCACCCTTTATGCGCATGCTCGCCTCTTCTTCTTATTTATTTTCCTTCTGGATTGCTGTAGCAGAAGCAGCGCCCCTTATGGGCCTGGAATGTGTACTACAGCGTTTCTACAGATCAACCTGGTTTCGCTTGACTCCGTCTTTACGGAGATACTCCGAAACCGGATAGATCGAAACCGTAACTGTTTCGGCTTCATGTGGACGGGGCCTGAGACGTCTGCCATCTTTTGCATTTGCAGCCATTAACCGATTACACTTTTAACACAATTCATACAATATATGGATAAGATGTTCACGTCTGTCTAGCATGTGTGATACGTCTTATGAATATACCTTCTACATCCGATATTCATAAAGGGCCGAAAAAATCTGCCCTGCCGCATGATATCACAAGTGGGTGTGTCCATCTCGATGTATGATGGATAGATAAGCCAACCAGTTACTACGATCCGCTGGGTAGGCTGGAAGATTCTTGCCGCCTTCAAAGCAGATCGGAGGTTCGGAAGCTCTTACGTGTCTTAACGTAAACCGCGTTCACACCCTGGACCTGTCTCTCACACACCGCGTTTACACCCTGGACCTGTCTCTTCTTCCAAAATAAGAGAATTTCGTAGGGTATGACATAAAACCGGAAAAGCAGATAGTTTGTGAGACTAGACTTCATAACAACAAGTATGGATGTCCGCAGGGACCTCTTTGCGCTTCTTTGCTGAATCAGATGAATCAGTTATTAGAACTGCTTGCGATGGTTGAACATGAGCAAGAATTTATCAGGTGATGTTTATAATTGTAATTTATAATGTATTGTGATGCAAATGTTGGAATGGATGTTAAGTTCGCCTCTTAGTGCTTGCTGCAAGTTCACTTTGGTCTATCAATGAAATCCCGACCTAACATAGTGTTCAAGGCGATTTCCTTAAGGTCCCAACCTCCGAAATTCCCGGAAGCTCAGACTGTTTTGAAGGCACCAACAATCCATACATCTGGGTGGATACCCCCATTTGTGATGTCACCAAGTCACAGGGCAGGGCAGAGTTTAAAAGGTGACATATTATACCACCAGGTGTGAGAGTGATTAGCCATTACAAGCCGTTTTGAAAATCTGCCTCTTCTGACATCACAAGCTGGCGTGTCACCCTAGATGTATGCAGGATAGATCAGTCTACCGGTCTACCCAGTGGACTGTAACAAACGTTCATCTATCCGGCTCATCTATCCGTCATACTTCTAGGTGAACACTTCCACTTGTGATGTCAGAAGAGGCAGATTTTAAAACCAGCTTGAGGTGGCTAATCCCACTCTCACCTGGTGGTGAAACAGGGCCCTTTTAAGACGTATCAATAAGAAACCAACACCCTTTCTCCCCCAGAAATCGACATTGAGCGCTGCGTGCATGAGTCCATCAAGCTCTTTAGCTGGACACCCAAGAGCGCCACGTACCGCCAGCACGCGCAGCCCCCCAAGACCACCGCCGTCACCGAGGGCAACGGCTTCGGGAGGCCGGGCACCTACTACTTCTCAGACTACCAGGACATGCCCCGGACAGACCTGGTAGGTAGCAACTAGTACTTACTACTGAGCTGAGAAAAGTATTCTCTGAGGGTCATCGTTTGATAGGGTTTTCGTTTGTTTGTTTGTTATTGTATGACTTTATAATCAAATTCCTCCTTAACAAGTCGACAGGACAGATACAAATTTGTTTTGCTGTTAAAATGATTGAGCAAGTGTGAAGTCGAGCCCATCCATAATCAAGATTAAACTGATATATTGTTTGGAATTTGACATTTAAAGTCACATACCTCTTGCCTACAATCATTAACTGTCAATATACTCAAGGTAAACAAAGGCACACTGTATTGAACTTCTTTTTGCCCGTGTTGTATATATCGTCCCAAAACAAACAACCAGTTTTTTTGTGTCCGTCCATAGCCATACTACCTTCGATCTGTGTACCCTGGACCTGTCTCACATACCGCGTTTACACCCTGGACCTGTCTCACATACCGCGTTTACACCCTGGACCTGTCTCACATACCGCGTTCACACCCCGGCCCTGTCTCACCCACTGAGTTCACACCCCGGCCCTGTCTCACCCACAGAGTTCACACCCCGGCCCTGTCTCCCCCACAGAGTTCACATCCTTACCCTGTCTCACCCAAAGTGTTTGCACCCTGGCCTTATCTCACCCACAATGTTCACACCCTTGACCTGTCTCCTATACAGCGTTCACATCCTGGCCCTGTCTCACCCCCAGGGTTTACACCCTGGCCCTGTCTCACATACAGCGTTTTACACCCTGACCCTGTCTCACAGCGTTCACAGGAGAGGTTTGCCTCCCTCTCGCCGTCAACCACCTCGGCACCAGGGGTCTTATTTAGAACTGTTGCGTACGCACAAAACGGGGCTGAAAGTGGCGCACGTGACTTTCCACGCCAAGGTTGTGATCTATAAAAAACTAACTTGACGGGAGAATGTGCGCAGCCCTAAGCAAACTCTGACCCATGCGTACGCATGGTTTGGAGGAAAAGGAGAGTTGGCGACACAGACAATTGTGGTGGTGAACTGAAGTCAGACTGAAGAAATGTAGAGAAGAACGATTATGTTTTATCATCGCCCTTCATGAGTTTAATTTAAACCCGTATCATGCATTAAATCTATGTAATCAGAATAATTTAAGTCAACTGCGTTATTTCTAAGTTCTAACTCCAGAAACATCTCCTTAGAATCGAAATGAGAATTCAAAATCAAAATATTCGATATTTAATCCCGTCACTCCATACTGTCCACTGACGGCGCAAATGCATGGAATGACACATGTCTGTCCAACATGTGTCAATAACATAATATTTTTATGTGACACTGTAAACACATAATCAAATGTCAATTAAATCCCAAGTGGGGAAAACCAAGCCACATACTCCTCATCACAATCGTTGTACGTTATGATGAGTGTGATGAAGTCTAGTCTCACGCTGTGATGTCCGTTCCTCTTGATGCTTTTCATGACAAATCAGGCATTAAAAAGGGGTTATGTTCAAGAACCTTTTACTTGGCGTGGGTGATTACAAACTGATTATCCAAGGTGTTCTCGGTCAGTCTTATTACCGTAACCCTATAAATACAGCGGTGAGCCCCGTGCGTAATGCTGCACCATGGCACTGCTGGCACTGCTGGAGGACCATGCAAATGGCAGGATTCGGAGGGAGAGGGTCTTCAGGGACCATGACAATTTATTGGTACATAAAAATATGTACCTTTATGTCAGACCATCTCTTTTTTAATTCTGGGTGTGTGCGCTCCGTGCCACTGACAGAGTTCACTGCTGCAGCAACATGTTGCCACTCACTCTGCTTTTTGTTGTTAGTGATCCCAATCCCGTGACCGCCGAACAAAACTACTTTTCGGGCCTCCACCTCACCCACAAGTGTCTCCACTTCGACCTCCGTGAAATTTCACTTTTTTGCTTTTCTCAGTCCTTCTGCCATTGTTTCCGACAAGACATAATGCTTGCATCTGAGTCTGTTTTTATATGCAGATCGCATTCATGAGGTTGTTTGCATTGACCATTTATGGTTAAAAAGGGGCATGTACATGGGGGAACGTGAAGTTGATTCAGCTGTGCACACTTGTCGGCACTCTGTGATTTACATAAAAAGCAAAGATTGCTTAGAGGTGTGCGTACGCAGGGTTTTATAAGTCTGAATATTTTTTGGCGCAGGCAAAACTTGGCTTTTGGGGCGTGCGTACACTTTTAGTAATGATCCCACGCACAGTTTTATAAATGAGACCCCAGGACTTCTGTCTCCCAGGTTGCTGTAATGTTATTCATTACCCACAAACCCAAGCAAGCGCTCATTTTAATAAGCGGCACCATTCATCTATGGCCACCTCACGACAGAGAGACAGACAGACAGACACACAAGGAACAATACAATCGCTTGTGACATTGTGTTGTTTTCGCTTTTGAACCTGTTCACCCACTGACAACCAAGTTCAAACATTATATATCTCGTAATAAGGTTGGCTTTCCTAAAGATTTGTGTAGTGCTCTGTTGAACATCATACTGTGGTCAAAATGGGTGAAATGGTTTGATTTGTGGAAGACGTATAGTCAGGAGCATAGTTAGTAGAAGGTAAAGACTAGTGAGCAAGACACTCAAATGTAATTGTTCAAGAGTGCTGAGATGTTTAGGTGTGGGTGTGGGTGTGGGTGTGTTAGCGCACGTATGTGCTCTTAAAAAGGATTTATGCACTTTCTAATTCACGCAAGGAAGAATCGTGACAGGATTACCAAAACCCAATGACTCTAATCAACGCCTGATTTGCAAAACACTCAAAATTTTAATATTATTTCATCCATTTATATTCATTTCATAATGTGTTATTTGTAATAATAGAATTTCAATAGAATTTCATGGCAAAGGTGGTTGATTGTTAAGGGAACTTTATTTTGCAGTGAACATTAATATTCATCTTGGCAAGCGGTTTGAATAATCAAGAAGCTTTGGTTATGCCATACTCTATTTAATCATCCTATATCTGGTCTTGAAGATGTTTACGTCTGGGTTCAGAGTCTCTGTCTAACTTCTTTCTTTTGTCAGCAAAAATAGAATCATCAAAAGATGTTGAAGTTTCTTCGCCCCCAGATATAATAAGAGGGAAATTATTCACATTACAGAAATATTGGTAACTGCTGTTTAGCCAGATTTAGAACAGAGAATTATTAAAAACTGAAGGTCTTCTTCTCTTTCAACTCCTGTGTGTGTGTGTGTGTGTGTGTGTGTGTGTGTGTGTGTGTGTGTGTGTGTGTGTGTGTGTGTGTGTGTGTGCGTGTGCGTGTGTGTGTGTGCGCGCGTGTACGTATGTGTGTGCTTTTGCGTGCGTGCGTGTGCAGGCGCGTGTGCGTTATTTTAAAAGTCACAAGAAGTAAAAGATCTCCATTACAATTCAACTCAAATTTTCTTCTCATCACAATCACCAACAATCAACAAGATTTTCTCTGATGGCATATCTGACAGATTACTCATAGTCATTTCACTGCTAGGCGGAGGACATTTTAAAAGGTAAAACTGCTGCTGACGTCTGTGTAGATCATCTTTATTGTGAAGCCGAATACATCCTCTCTAAAAACAATGACATATTGTTGTCATGAAGGATTCCTTGGGCACTTAAACGCCTCTTTATCCTAGTAATCAGCCCCCATTCCGACAATGTCAATGACCAACCAAAAATTACAGTTTCATACAGTGAGGGCTCTTTATTCACACATACACACACACACACACGCGCATGCATACACGCACGCACACTGTTATGGCAGTCCATCGATTACGATGATGACGTTGCTCCAAATAGAACACTCACGCATGCACCCACATGCACGCACAATGAAACACACCAAACACATACGTACACACATTAGCTTATGTGCGCACACATGAGCACTGAAACAAACACATTCAGTGACCAATGAATAATGACAGTTGAATACGGTATAGTGCTTTTCATACACACACATACACACACACACACACACACACACACACACATACGCGCAGCATGATGTCTGCGTGTGATTGGCTGCGGTGGAGCTCCGTCTAAGTCAGAGCGGTGGTGTGTGTGAGTGCCATTAAGCCAGTGCGTGCAGGCTGCTGCATACTGCTCAACATGACATTTAAGTCACCCCCCCTCCATCTCCCTCCTCTCCTCGCTCTCCCCCCCACACCCCAGGCGGTGACAGGCCTGCACATTTTGCCTGAAGACTCAGCCCTTATATGTGTATATAAAAAGCACTGTGGCAAGGGTGTAGTTAATCTTTGATAGTGCTTAAATTTTCTTTAAATACTTTATTTCAAATTCAAGGTAACTTTATAGTCAAAATAGCTGTTGCTGTGACTCGCCTCAGAAGGAAGCTTTCGTTTGATTGTGGTTGTGGTGGAATTTTCTTATCAGTGTTTTTTGAAGCGTGAGATCTCTATTTTGCAGGCTTGAAAATAGGTGATTCTTTTACTTCCTTGCCTCTCTTTTACTTCATTCTTGTAGAGTAGTTTGGGTTTGCTTTCCAACCGAGGCTCAGTAATGCCCTTTTTGAGGACCAAGAGCACTTTGCTCACAGACCTTTGTTGAATTCCCCAAGTTCCATCCATACTTCTATTTCAAACACACTGTTTGAAGGTCCTTTAGAAATGCTTTGGAACCGCATTTGAACTTAAATTGCTTAATGTATTTTTACATTAAAATATTCCTTCCTTAACCAGCCCACTGGAATCAGTCAGTTCATAGTGTGTTGTTTTCCAAGGTCTAGACAGTATTAGATGATGTTAAAATAATGTCTTTATTGGACAAGGGCCCATTCTGCGGCAGCAGAAGAGCCTTGATGATACGTCTGCCGGGTTTGATCATGATACTGTTTAATAATGTCAGAAATCATTGGATGAAAATTTAAAAAGGGGAAAGATATAACAAACACATTTTTATTATTGACTTCCTTGAGCATTCACTCACCTCACATTGGAAACTCAATAGCACAGTTGTTTTTTAGTGACCATACCAATCTAATAACTTAGAGAGTGGCATGATATCCGTTAATTGTTTTGCATAATTTATCTTGCAGAGAGATAACATTTATAACAAATGACTTTGCAGTCATCCCAAATTGTCTATGGTCACAAGTCGTACAATTCAAACAGATAGGACTGTTGTTTTTTTGGCAGTATGAACACACCAGCCACAGTTTCAACTGAAGAGGAAAACACATTAGGAGTGCCCATATTGTGCCAATTCTGTTTTGCCTTTTATTTATCTGCGAACACTCACTGAGTGAAAAACAGGCTAAATAATATATTATCATATGCGGATTTGAATCATTTGTTCATGTCAAAATGCATTCATAATTTAAAGCGCAGATGTCAACATTTTACCAATTAGTATTCCTAATTGTTTGCTGCGGTTTTGTTCTGTGTCGTGTTTAATTTCTGCCTTTCTGTAACGTGGAGTTAGGGTCGACTAGCAGATAAATGTGACTTGCGGCATGGGTGAAATGTCAAGACGGACACGTCTAGCGTATCAATTTCTGAACAGCCCCAATCCTCCTATATCTCATCAATCAAATCAACGCATCACAGGCACTCCACTTTCCGTTTACTTATCCCGTCTGCTGTCCATGTATGTCCATGTCCATCCTAACAGGCCCAGCGGTCCACTTTTCTTCTTGACAATAGGTATTTGGATAATGAAGCCAAGCCGTTACAGTTTCATTCAAATTTAGGGCATTTAGCAGATGCGTTTATCCAAAGCGACTAACAAGAGCCACGCATATGCTGAATTCCCATTCATGTCATCAGAGAGAGCAAGACAGGTAGGTTGTGGACATTGGGGATCGAACCCAGTACCTTTCAGCTGGGAATCCTAAACCCTAGCCCACACCGCTATCCTCTCTCAAGCCCCTTGTGTTACTGAAAGAGATGTATCTTTAATGCACTAGTCGCTTTGGCTAAAAGCACGTACTCGGTGACTTAGAGGGTGAATAACAGTGAATATCTGTATCTATATCTGAGAAAGTCCTCATCCATCTCTCCTCTGACCTTGTTCCCCGGCCTTCTCATCTCACGATGGAGCGGGATGCTTCAAACACGCTTTATTGGCAAGGGAGAGGGCGGGACTTTCACTAGCAGAGTTCTAGGGGCGAGAGGCAAAAAGGGCGGGTCTATATAATCCCTCACCGTTTTCGGTCGGCTGCTTACTGTCGTCTCATGTTCTTTCTCTCTTGCTGCTGCTGTTTCGCCCGCCTGTTTGTCTTACTGCTTGTGTGCGCTACTCTCCTTCTGCTGCTGTGTCGCCTGAAGCTGCAGTATGCTAGCTTCCTTCCCGTGCATGCTATTTATGTCCACCTTATTGTGAACGTATGCAAGTAGGGTTGGAAATGTTTGCTGCGATCTTTTAAACCCCGATCCCCTACTCTCAAGCAGCTTTACCTTTTTGCCAGGCCACCATTGTAATTTAAGATTTTAAATGACTTGCCTGGTTAAGAATAGGTTAAATAAGATAAATAAATACCAATTATGCATCCAAAATCCCCTCTCTACCGTCCATGATCCCCTCTCACCCAGCTGTCCCGGTGTGTTCCCCCCCCCCAGTCCCGGGAACCCCTGGCCCTCAGCGAGCTGAAGGCGGAGCTGTCCCCCCGGATCTCGGCCGAGGACCTCATCGACCTGTGTGAGCTGTCGCTGGCCGGAGGCGGGAAGAGGACCCGCGCCGGCCGGCCCAAGATCGTGGCGGTGGACGTCCGGAGCGCCGAGGAGTATCCTCACGCCGCAGATCCGCCCGCTCGGTGGATATGTTCAGGAATATCAAGTTACTGATTGTTGCGTCTCTCTCTGTCTTTTTTCAACGAAATGCTTGCAGGATATACTGTTTTTGGGTTTTGTTTTTTTTGAACTCTTCAGACTTTTTAAACTGATAATCAGTCAGAATATATTACGAGTATGTCTTAAGCTTCACCCGAAAATTTGGAAACCTTTAACGTTAATCTTTAATGTGCAGTTTGCCTCATTATGCCCTGGAGGTTCTGATGTTTTCCATCGGCCCTGCTTAGCATGCTGCTTACAGTATGAAGCCTGCTATGGCCTCCAAACCAGCAGGCCTGTGGACCTACTGCAAAACACAGAGCTCTAACCAGCCCAGGGCTGAAAGAAGGACCTCAGTCTGTCTGAATGGGACCTCAGTCCCATTCAGACAGTGGTGTGCTAATTAAGATTTGGTAACTAGGGCTGCTTTGAAGCCAAAGCCAGTCCAATACTCCCAACGCTTTAAATCCGTACGCTAGTTGACTGGTTGACCCTCCGATGTGTGGCGATAACACATAAATACGCTCTCTTAAATAGCCCATATTCCCTGAACCGGCTCCCAGCTGAAACACTTCTACCTGGTATAAAGAAAACCACAAACGCTTGCTGCTCCCATTTTACAGGGACACAATCTTTTTTATATGGCTCATAAAAACCCAGCCCTCGACCACACACTTCAGAGAGGTCATCTGCAGGATAAAACACTGCCTGTATCCCGCCCAAAACCCATTTTCTATCCCTGCGCCTGCAGTTTTCTCCCAAGGTGTTCACAGGTGCCGGTGCATGTATAAAACCACGGGCTCAAAGTGTCCCTCTGGTACTGGAAATAACAAAAATACAAATAGCAATAGCCTGCAAATACAACAGTTTGCCCTCCACCTCCCTTCCTCTCTGTCAGTCTCTGTCCATCTCTCACTTTGCCTATCTCCCTCCCGCCCTCTGAGGAACATCAGCCAGGGCTTGATTTACTCTAGTCACGCACCAGCCGACTCTCCTGTGGCTTTCAGTTAGGGCCCCGCTACCGGCCCCTAGATTGCTCCACTGCATCCTTCAATTTGAGAGACAAGGGCATAGAGGTGGTGGCGTTGGTAGTCCCCCCCCCCCCTCCCCCACTCCCCCTCCCAGGCTCACTTTTCTCCCTGGGCTTTGGAGAAGGAGCAGAAGAATGGATCCCGCATAATGTGTCTCATGGACAACGTACCAGGTGGTTTAAAGATAACACGTTGTCCATACTGAGTTCCCTGAGTCCCCCCCGTCTCCCACCCGTCTCCGTCGCTTGGCGGCGGTTCTTGTTGAAATGGGAGAAATTAATTGACGCAGCCCATTTCCCATATACATTGTGTTGAGGAAAGCGTTGCTTTACTTCTGCCACCTGTTTTTGGTATTAGTTCAGTAGCGGTGTGACAACAAAAATCCGTGGAAAGCAGAGAATTGTGGGCTAATTGGCTAATTGAGTTTGAAGCGTTCTTTCCGGCGACACCGGACCGAATAAAGAGGTGGAATCGCGTAACACGAGGCGATGGATTTTAATGAGCCCAAATCACCCGGAGCACATTTGATTACCGCTCTGTTGTGAAGTTATTGTCTGGGCCCCTATCGAGCTAAGAGAAAAATAATCAAGCCTCATAACTCTGCTCCTCTCTTCTGTCGTTGACAATGCTGCTAATAATCCAATATCATAGCAGCGGTCGGTACCAGGCCTCCGTCGGAGCCCGCCATGCGGTCCAGTCCCATAAAGGGCTGTTATTGAATGAGTGCTAACTCAATCTGTTTCATTTCCGTCCTATCCCCTGTCTGTGGGTTGAGTATTTCCCTGGGATAGTGGAGGCAGCGCTGTGTGTGTGTGTGTGCGCGTGTGTGCGTATACGTGTGCAATCAAGCAAGTGCGTGAGGCGTGAGCGATGGCCGGTGGATTAGAAATCGAACGATCAACTGCTTGCTGAGTCCAATACTTCCTTAATCCATCTCAACTGTCTCGTCGCGACATTCCACAATTTCTCATCGTGGAGATACATTTACAGTCTGGACGGCAGCATATGTATGCGGGCGATAACCACCGCTATACGGCAAGCTCGGGGCCGGTGCCAAAGCACCCTTATTCTATTCCTGACTTTCAAAGTCAGACGACCTTTTGAAGGCGAGTCCGTCAGCATATCAATAGAATGGTAATTGTAGGGGGCACAACGGGTCATTAATCACTTGGGATTAGTCGGGAATTTCTGGATATTTCCAATGGAAATTCCTTTCGGCGTAAGCCTCCACAAAGTAGCACCCCCCTGGAAAGAAAGTGCTGCCCAGGGGGCTTGACCCAATAGAACAAAGGGGGATCCGACCACTTAAGCAGGATTTGCCAACCTCAGAATTTGGCAACCCGTGTCTATTTAGGCATCTGTTAAAAACCTTCCCTATGTTCCCCAGCCCTGGTTTAAATAAAGATTTATGCAGCTTTTAATCAAAGCAAGCCGTGTCTGGCTGGGCCGGACCCGCTGTGCGATAGTGTTTCACGGGGAACGGGCTTACAGGTGTGAATGGGCAGGAAGACCTTGTCATTGCCTGAAGGGTGAAAGAACACTTGTTGCACCACATCAAGAGATCACAGCCCGCCGCAGACAGTGGAGCCTTTTGGGTAGGCAGTCGAAAACAGGGGCTCCCACCCAACAGTGGAGTGATTGAGTCAAGAAACGTCGCCTAAGTAAAGGCTTTATCGTGAAATATTCAGCGATAATGTCAATCACTCTGTAGACGCTGAGCCTGCAACACAGCTTTTGTTTGTCTTTCGTTATCAGAGTGAATATTAAACCACCACTCTGCGTCAGGCTTTGTTCCAGTCCCTTTCCTCACATCCCCGTGGGTCCTCTTCCCAGTGGTTTTCCCTGGGCTGACTTTTTTTCCTCGACGTGGCGGGAACAATGCCTCTCTTTTAATGCGCCCGGATCATTTTTTACTTTCACACACAACATTACCTCATTGTGTCACTTCAGCCATTCTTGCTTTGCCGTTCCTCCTCCCCTGACAAAAGCTCCCTTTCTTCCATCTCCTCTGAGATTCTGTTATTCAATTCATTTGTCTGGCTCATCATATTCCCACCCTCCTCTTCCTCCTCCTCCACCTCCACCCCATCTTCTCCTGCTCCGTTCTCCTTCCTTCTCCGCTGCCAATTGTGTCGTCGCGTCCTCGTCGTCCTCCTCCTCCTCCACCTCCTCCTCCTCTCCTATTCTCCATCACTCTGACAAGCCGTGTACCTCACCCACTCAAGAGGGTATCAGCCCATCGGTGAGGCTTTCCATTTAGTAGACAACGCACTGCAGGACTTACTCACACGGTATACACATTCATATATTCATAGGAAACATCAACCATTTGTGCAGTTTCACATTCGTTTGTTCTGATAAATATCTACTTAGAAATATGAAACGCCGAATGGAGTCCCTCTTGGAGAAGTAGCCTTTGTGTTTCACCTCCACATAGCTGCTTTATTTATTTAAACTGAATATACTCTGATAAACGAAAGAGGTTCATTATTTATCCCAGACAGGAAATGAGAATAAATTTGAAATACTGTGACTGGCCGTTGGTTTGAAGTTTACCCTTTTAAATTGACAGAGTAAATTTTCCAAGCTGTAGACTTTCTGATGGTATGGATTCACTACGGTACCCCCGAACACCACATCAGGTCCAGAAGGTTCGCTTCTGCTCGCTTCTGTCAGGAAAACAAATGGCTTTCTCCCTGTGACTGTCTACCAGGCCAGCTGTGTAGCAGCTTCTGGTTTGCATCAGCAGGAGCCCAAAAGTAACTATTCCCACTCTACTCAGGGCATGTATCCCCAGATGAGTGGATGTTGCTTTTGCTGCTTGCATGTCTAACTCTCACTTAGCCTCCTCACAACGCCTTACTTGCTGATTTATCTTCTCTCAGACACGGAGACGGCTTCCTTCACACCTCTGCCCACTAGTCCCTTTGAGAAAATGGATAATAGTGTCGAACCTTTCAGTCTAGTGACATCAGTTATTTCTCCCCCGGGGCATTTATTTGAGGAGATGTCTGCACCAACACGTAGTAAAGAACCACACAAAGCAAAGAAGAGCCTCCTTAACGCGAGTCCCTCCAGCTTCAACAGAGGCCACCTGTCCGGCAGCGTCAACCTGCCCTACTCCTCCGCCTTCGGTCCGGACGGGGAGCTGGTGCAGTGTCCCGGGACGGGCGTCCTGCACTCCTTCAGGGGACGGGTCATCGTGGTCATCAGCCACGCCATGAAGAGCGGCACAACGGTAAGGACGGGAAACGATCCTGGGATCAGGGGTTTGACAAGGGACTAGTCTAGTGGTTATGGTGACTCCCACGAAAAAAGGTTCTTGGGTTGAACCTGGATGTTTGCGACCTTGAGCAAGATGTCCGAACCCCTGCCTTCTCATTAATTGTAAAACTAGTGAAAAAACTGTTGAAAATTCTTAAATTAGATATTTATTAGGCACTTTCATCCAAACCCACCGATGGTGAAGCCATATACATGTCATTAAGGAGAAAGTAGGGGTTAGGGCATGCCTACAGGTAGATTTTGGACATTGGGGATCGAACCCAGAACCTTTAGACTGTGATTTGAACACCCTAGCCACTTCCCTTCATGGTAGTCATGATATATCTTTATGTCACACTAGGATAAAATACCGTCATTTATTTTCTTCAGTCTTATCCAAACTGTCTGTTCTCTCTGTTTTTGGGAATCCAAATGCTAGCTTGAATTGACTTGGAGTTATCCTGGTCTTAATTGGTAAATTGTTTTGTTTGTGTTTTGCAAGAGAGCCCAAATTATTCACTTAAATATATACTGTAGTTTATGGCCCACTAGTTGCTTAAAAACGCCTTGAACACTATGAATACTCTATGAATAATTCATGATACTAAACTATATGATGGGTGACTGAGCTAGTTGGCATGCATTATTTAGTCATTTAGGTGACATTATTTTCCGTAACGATTTGTGACGGGTCCAGCTACTTTGGTTAAAGAGCCGATACGTGGAGGATCAAACCCGTTCGTTCTAGAAAGAAGCACGATAGTGGAGACAGGATCATGTCTCCATTCCCCATCCTTTCAATTTACGTTTTTGAGTTGACCTAAGAACTTAGTTTTTAAGGTATTTTGTTAATTCACAAGTTGCAATACCAGAAACTTGCAAACCTCATTAAATGCGTAAAAAAAAACACAAGAACATAAAAATAAAGTTTAAATTTATGTGGGAACACAAGGGCACATTTAGCTCATTATCGTTAAGAGCGTCGAGGATACAATTGTGACTCTTTAGACCCCTTAATAGTAGGTGTAATTTAAAGGCAGCTGCTTTAATTATGCAGCATCGCGCTTGTAGAGAGAGAGAGAGTGCATCAATAATGTGTTCTGAATTATCGAGTATTTAGTCAAAGGCATTTTGTTTGTTTTTCATGCACATGAATATTAACATGGACATTATCAACACGCAGGAAGCCAGGGAGCGGTTGGTTTTTCTCCAGGAAGGTTTCCCCTCAGGCGTTTGTTATGTTCTCTCAGGTTTTCTCTGGGTTTGTGAAAAAGAATAATATAGACAGAGCTGTTTTTGTGTACAAACATGTCTTGGAAACCCATTCTTTCTGAATAAATGGGTTTACAATGTATTGCTTTTTCTATTCTAGAAGAAATATCGTTTTGTAGAATAGTATATTTCTCAGTGTTAGTGTCTGGTATTCTGTTCTGTTGTATTCTCTGTATGATGTATGATATAAGGTAAAGCTACGGTAAACAGGCTTTTCGTGTACGTTTTGCTTTTTCTAGGTTAGGTGGAACACAAGTCACAAACAAAGTTGTACACCAACATATAAATATTTGCATAATACAGTTGGCATATACACTGTATGCAAATATATAGCGTTGAATCTGTCATCTACATTTATATATATATATATATATATATATATATATATATATCATAAATATTCCCTATTTTTCCTTCTCCTATGCTATTCTATTACAATTCCTATTTGGAATGATCTTGCCATGTCTCTTATCCATCCTGAGTCAGTGTATTCAGTAAAATGGTATAGGCATTCAATCTTAACGTTGGACAATTTTAATTACAACCTGTTGTTAATTTTTCTCCATAGCAGCTGTTAACATTGAGTACACCTGAGCTGAAGATTTAGTCTAGTTCCCATTCTAGTCAGGGTAGTGTAGGAGTTAGAAGTTAAAAGGTTCCGGGTTTGAAATCCAATGCCTTCATTCCTTGAGCAAGGAACTCTAACCCCCCTACCGGTTGCTTGGTGATGTGTGTCCCAAAGGAGTGACTTTTGGACTTCGGATGTGCTGACGAAACCGTACCATGACTCACTTGCTTTCTTCTTTCCACTCCGTCGTGACCTCCATGTCCCCAGTTTGCCTCCCATCTGGTGAAGGTGAACTTCCCTCGCGTCTGCATGCTGGACGGAGGGATCATCAAGATGAGATCCACTGGACTCCTGACCGTCCCCTCCCCCCAGATATGAGCCCACCACCCCCCTCACCCTGGTCCTGAAGACGGTGGTCCGCTGGACCCTCCACGGTGGTCCACTGAACCCAGACATTCACACTCAGTATTAACACCAGGGGAACGGTACTGTATTAACCCGCTCTGCTGCCATTCAAGTCTGCGTCGTCATGAATTCTTTGTTTTTAAAGTTGTGGTGATACAACCCTCTGAATCCACCCAGAGATATAGTGGTCTTGTGTGACCACTGATATCCAAAGAAAAGGTGTGTTTGGTTTTCTGAACTACATCTGTTTTTTTTGGGGGGGGGGGATCATTTGGTCTAAGTCTATTTCACTTCAGTTACGCGATGCAAATCATCAACGTAATGATTGATTTCTGAAATGTAGGGAAAAGCCTATTAATGTGAATCGTCTGCTCTTCTTACGAGAAAGCCGGTTGGAACATTCCTCACGCTTCTCAGATGCAGGAGGACCAAAGAGCATCGTTCATCAGGTGGAGACTTGTGACACCATGACCTTTATCAGCGGATAATGCCAGATCACATGCTCACCACAGCTGCTGAGAACGGCCCAGAATGTCACCTTCACCCCATGAAAATTAGCTTAACGTGTTTTGATCCTTGCTCTTTTTTATTTCTTTCATGATAATCATGCCTCTGTAAAGATATTTTTTTTAATAAAAACAACCTTTTTTAAAAGCTTATTCCGATGTCGTATTCAACTCTGCTTTGGATTAGAAAACTCTGGTTGAACTCTGAAATCAGTTTTCATTGAAAACCACCTGGGCCTCCAAGTCTAGACGTTCGGCATCCCACATCAGCCCGACTGCCGCCTCAGAGAACTCAGAAGAGATAAGAGGGAGCTTTGGACGTCGGTGATGTAACTCTTCTTGGAGGACGAGTATTCTCGGGTAGTAGTACACAACGCCGCCTCACTGCAGGTGGAACATGATTGCTCATGAACCAAAAGTGGATCATAAACGCTGCGGATAAAAGCAGACATTTCGCAGCAATCACAAAGGAACCAAACATTTGCACATGCATATCAGTCAAAACAATTTTATTTACATAGCTGACTGAGTTGGACTAAATGTGCTTAATGCATCCATGCGTTTACAGACCCTCTGTAATCTCCAACCACAGCCCTTCATTTCATTAACATACTATTATTAATTTACCAAACCACATGAACATAAAGTACATATTTATACACCGCCTCGCACTGCACAACGTCTCTATTTGTAAGTCAAGTTAGCAATCAAGTTATCCTCTTTTTTTTTTAATGATTCAACCGACAACATGGTGTGACCTTTATACAACGATTAGTCTGCGTTATTATATTGATATTTAAGAGTATGTACACTGAACTACATTTACTGTAATCCAAAGCCTAGAAAGCAATTACTGTGTCCTTTTTTGTATAACAAATCCATACTTAATATAAGAAAGCCGATACTGTGGTAAAAACAAACTGCCCATCTCACGTCAGAGAAACAATTTGTTTTTCCCGATTCACCAATTTCCAACTATTCGAAACACACACTTGCGTTCCAAGCAGCTATAAATGCTGTCGGAGGTTATGATGATAACATCAGGGCCAATATTAGAAAGGAAGACAAACTGTCTTATCGGTGGCCTGTTGTATGACACACCTGCTGGGGGCAATACTGTGTGTGTGTGTGTGTGTGACAATTCTTTAATCCTAGATTAAAATAACTAAACAGAAGACCACAACTCCATTGTCCTGTCATCCTCAACGTACGGTCCGTGTCCGTGGTCAATTTCGATTGCCGAAACATTTGTGACGAAAACCTTTTGCAAAACATACAAGCAAATTCAAAAAAATGACTAAGTCTAACCGTATGGCTTGTGGTGCGCAAATCGAAGCAAGGCATCAAAGGAAAAGTATTAATGACAGAAAACACTTTAGTGGCTGCAGCGCTGGTCCGAAACGGCACGGTCTTGGTGAGAGGTGTGCAGCCGTCGGGGTGAGGGCCTGCTGGGGCTGCGTTAAGGCATGGGGCTTTCTCTGGTTGCACATGCACACGTTTTTACAGAGGGACGCAGGCGGTCGTAGGGGACGAGGGAGGACAGCCGAGACCCTATGTCATTCGCACCGTGAGAGTCGGTTCGAAACGCACTGAATTGTTTGGAACTGTTGGGGAAATAGTGTTTCACAATGGACTCCACACAGCAGTTTCACGGGGAGAGGAGTGTGTGTGTGTGTGTGTGTATGTATGTGTGTGTGTGTGTGTGTGGGGGGGGGGTGGCATTTCCAGAGTGATTAAAAGAAGGGAGAGGGAGGGGGGGGGGGGGGGGCTGTGACACAATTAAGAGTCTGCTCTCAGAGTCAGATATTAATATCCTCTCTTCTTCTTCACCCTTTGTTGTCATGGGTTACCACTGCGTCCTCGACCGGGTGCGTGCATCAAAGTCTCCTCACGCTGCTGTGCTCCTCCACGCACGAGCCTTTCCTCAGCGTGATGTCGTCCACCGCCATCTCGCCGCTCTTGCCCCGCCCACGCTCCCCCTTCAGGATCACCTGGGGAACGGAACACTGGGTTATTGTTAACTCAGGGGGCAAAACACAGGAGAATGAAGTGTTCAGTCATCTCCATCTGAATGACAATATCCCCATCCACCCCCCTCCTGTTAGGGCCAGCCGAGGGGAGCTGGGCCCATCCAACCAGCAGAGGAAGGGGAGCTGGGCTCATCCAACCAGCAGAGGAAGGGGAGCTGGGCTCATCCAACCAGCAGAGGAAGGGGAGCTGGGCTCATCCAACCAGCAGAGGAAGGGGAGCTGGGCTCATCCAACCAGCAGAGGAAGGGGAGCTGGGCTCATCCAACCAGCAGAGGAAGGGGAGCTGGGCTCATCCAACCAGCAGAGGAAGGGGAGCTGGGCTCATCCAACCAGTGGAGGAAGGGGAGCTGGGCTCATCCAACCAGTGGAGAAAGCCTGAGCTAGGGGAACTGGCTGTAACAACAAAGTGTCCACTTCCACCTCAACTTCGAAGAACTTCAATTCAACCATTCCACACTGGCCTTGATACACCAGGCAGCTGCCCCCTGCCCTAGGAACCAACAAGACACCAACCCAAAACCAACCAATTCATTAACCAATCAACCCTCAGTGAAACAACCACTGGGAAGCCCGACAATGCTGCTTCAATACAACAATGATAAAAACCAACACGCACAAACAGACATCCACAAACAGACTTCCACAAACAGACATCCACAAACAGACTTCCACAAACAGACACCCACAAACAGACATCCACAAACAGACACCCACAAACAGACACCCACAAACAGACTTCCACAAACAGACATCCACAAACAGACACCCACAAACAGACCCCCACAAACAGACCCCCACAAACAGACCCCCACAAACAGACCCCCACCCCCCGCCCCAGGACTCACGCTCTCCAGCCCGGTGCCCCACAGGGTGATCTGGGTGTGCCTCCAGCCGCTGCCCCCCGTCCGGCCCCACACGGCGGGGCTGTACTGCCGGCCCTTCTTCACAAACACCTGCAGCATGCCCACGTGGTGGCCCTCCAGGCTGTGGCGGAAGGACAGGCACAGGTTGCCCTGGTCCCAGGGCGGGGTCAGGGGGAGGACCAGCCGCGCCCCCCGGCCGCTCCTCCTCCGGCTGCCCCCCCCCGCCGCCCCGGCCGCCGCCGCCGCCTCGGGGATGGTGAGGAAGCGTCCCCCTGGGGGAGAGAGGGGAGGGGGGTGACGCTGGTGATGGGGTCCGTCGACGGGTAGCAACACTTGCCCGGTGAGGGGTTTGAGTCCCACTGGGTGGGCACACAAGCTAAGGGATCTTATTGTAATTAAAAATATAGATGATACAAGGAGGTTGAACATTATTGTACCGCTTTTGATAAACCATGATCATCAAATGGCCTATTTCTATATCTATTTTGTTCTGCAACCGTTGGCATGTATCTTATTATTATTTATATTATATTGTATTTGTTTTGACATTAGATTCACATTAGATTACCCACCTGACTTCAAAGTCAAAAGCTCATGTAGAATAGAGCTTTTACCTACTTTAAATGTAATATGCATGTAAAGTATATTCCACAAAAAATCATATGTTTATATATCTCATTATAGTATAGTATAAATTTCCCAATCTTTATTGTAAGGCATAAAAAAAGTTGCATATACTCCAGTTCCATTAAACATGTAGTAAACCCGTGCTTAGTGGGGCTTCAAACCCAAGAGTCAGCTATAAAGGCCAGATGCTCTCTCCCCACCTGCTGGATCAGCGGTGGTCTCCCAGTGCAGGTCTCCGTCTTTGTCCTTGATCCAGCCGCACAGCCCCTGGTCAAAAGAGCAGCTCAGATAGCCCGACTCTGAGGAGAAGCAGAACACGCGTCTACGAATCTGGATCCAATCCAAAATTGAAGGGAATGGGAAACTCGTTCACACTTGCATAGAGCCAAGTGTCTGGAAATGCGTCTTTTGATGTGAGCATCCCTGTTCATTCAAATGTGTTTCTTAGTATTTTTAGGAACATCACTGAAGAAATGATGAGAGCTCAGTACAGGGAACTCAAATGAGCATGTATTTAAAATGTTTGTAACGCTCAAACGCCCACACATTTTAAGGGGAATAGTCTGAAAATTCATATTTTCCAGACTTGCACTTGGCATGTATTCATTCAAAGTGTGTTTCATCATTCTTTTCTGCCTATTTGCATAACAGTTTATTATGCGCAGGTGAAATAAATGTGGAAATAGCTCAGCAATCCCGAATAAAACCAAATATCTGGGAATGCGTGGAGGCGTGTGAGTGCATTCAAATGTATTCCTTCAAAAAGCCATTCGTTATTTTTACTTCAGAAAAAAACACTTACAGTGTACGATAAGCACCGCACAGTAAATAGGAAATCACATGAGCATTCATGTAAGATGTTCAAACAAAGCACCACTCCACATCCAAATGACTTATTGACGCCTGAAATCATTAAAGCGCCAAGGCTAAACATAAACATCACGGGGTGACGCTCAAGTGTGTGGGTGATATGACTGCACCTGTGTGTATTCAATACAGAGGAATCTACAGCACCTAACGTGCACCACACCCCCATAGCCCATATCCTCCCAAGCATCATTCAGCCCCCCCCCCTAACCTATAACTCCCACCAATGTGTTGAGTGAAGAAGAAGAAGAAGAAGAAGAAGGAGAAGGAGAAGGAGAAGGAGAAGGAGAAGATGGAGAGGAAGAAGAAGCACTGGTGGAAGCCAGATGTCCTGCGTCATCGGTGGGGCGAAGGCCTTTCGGAACACATCTGCTCACTATCATGTATATTCCTGTCGCCGGGACAACGCCTGCCTGATGGATTGCGCGCCACTGCCTTGCCTTTCGGGGCCGTTGTAAGTCATCCGTCATGGGTTGAGGTGAGGCGAGGGTGCTGGGGGGAGAGGGGGGGGGGGGGGGGGGGGGCGTGGCGGCGGTGTTTACCTGGGTGCTGATGGGCGTCGGCCCCGGGCCGGTCCTCTCTGGGCTGGTCGTTAGGCTCGTCCGCCGTGTTCCCCGGCTCGATGTCAAAGTCCAGGCCCCCCACCACCGTGTTGTGGTCGTGGTTCCGTGGAACTGAGGAGGAATAATAATAATAACAATGACATCAATTACATCGCAATCCATACGTCAACGTCTGGATTGTCTGCTATTACGTTCACGTTGCGTTTATGATTCTGCTTCTCATGGGTCTTATAAAGATATATTGTTTTCTTTCTATGTTTTTTTCTTAGTCTAATTTTAAATGTGTCTGTAATTTGATTAAAGGAATTGTATTGCTGTACTTCAACTATAGCAGCCATCTGCGGTTAATAAAGTACATTTAACTGGAGTAGAAGAAGAGGAGTAGGGACAAGAACCAGGTAGTAGATTCATAAACAGTGAAAAGGCCATTTAGAGATTGTTGTTAAAGGAAAACACCAGTCTGTTGGATCAAAGCATCGTAACCATCTCTCTTGGCTCCGCTAAAACATCCATTACTGATATCATTTGTCAAAATGACTGTGTTGTGCTGATTCTGCTTAAGAACATTTAGCATGAGGACTGACTGCCACACCTGCTATCTGCATAGACACGCACACAATTCTCTCTTTATTTCTGCAATTCCACTACCAAATTACTGTGTGTTCTGTGTGCTTACGAAAACTGAAGTTTGGAAAAGTGATGAGACAGCAGCTTGAATGCTTTCTGGGGCAATGCTGTATCAAAAATGCAGTAAAAAAGTTGGTAGGTAAAGATATGCACACGCACAAATACAACCTCCGTAAAAGCAACACCATAAGTACATAACCCCTGGATTCAATTTTTTGTTCAGCATTTATTGGATTACATTCATGAGGGTCCTTTTTAAAATCTTGTAAAATGAATGGGCTGAAGACCTCACACGATTAAGACTCATTAAAATAACATCGACATCATATCATCGTTTGAATTCCAGAAGCAGTTTGGCTGAAGCACAGTTTTTAAAATTGGACCTTGGCACACACACACACACACACACACACACACACACACACACACACACACACACACACACACACACACACACACACACACACACACGAACACAAAACTGAAATAGCTTCTGAGGTCATTCTACCGATTGCCCCTCCGGCCAGGATGTTCAAATTAAAGGTTGGCTGATTCCTGGGGAGGTTAATTCAACGGTTGAAAGGTTAAAAGATGGTCAAGTTGCGTTCCACAGCTGCAATATATATAAAAAAATAAGAAGGATCTGATTTCTAGACGACTTCAACAAAAAAACAATTGCACACCACCAGTCATGGTCCCTCCCTTGTGGGATAGCTTAATTTACCTTGCAATTTCCTTACTACATCTCTTTGTGAGGCTGCAGTGGCCTTGGTGCGTAGCTAGGAAGCAGCGTTGGAGCGACACCCGCAGTTCATTCACTGTGTTCAAGGATAGATCACATCTCCCTGTGAAGGTTAATGGGTTCCTGTCTGCAGAGAGATTCCCTGTACACACGACAGGGTCAAGAACCCGAGATTTACTGTCCCCACTTCTCTTCTCCATCCTCATAAAGAACACAATGTCTTAACAGGATGGTGTGTGTGTGTGTGTGTGTGTGTGTGTGTGTGTGTGTGTGTGTGTGTGTGTGTGTGTGTGTGTGTGTGTGTGTGTGTGTGTGTGTGTGTGTGTGTGTGTGTGTGTGTGTGTGGGGGGGGGGGGGGGGGGGGGGGGGTGATGATTATCTACTCCCAGACTCTCTCCAGACTTTATTAAATATTTCACTGCCAATTTTTGTGATGGCTCAGAAGAATAATTACCGTCAGCGTCAACTCAAACAGCAGCTCTCATTAGCTGAAGCTAAAACGTCACTCTAAAATGGACCCAACATATGTGTCCTTAAACAGATGGTTGATACAAAAATGGTATGAAAATGACGAGGACTGGGTTGGCTGTGAGTTTTAGGAGAGAATACTCGAGAAACATGACATTTTACACCAATTATTC
Organism: Gadus macrocephalus; assembly: GCF_031168955.1. Classification (NCBI taxonomy): domain Eukaryota; kingdom Metazoa; phylum Chordata; class Actinopteri; order Gadiformes; family Gadidae; genus Gadus; species Gadus macrocephalus. The sequence continues at coordinate 15,476,603 of NC_082384.1, forward strand.
ATAACCTGCACTGTCCTCAACATTCATGTCAGTCTCTTATCGCTTTTTTTGTTGTTGTATTTTTTGTTACAAATGTAAAAAAGTATCTCATGAAACATGGAGGTCCAACAGGACTCAGTGGGCTTTGTGATCAAACTAGAGGCAAAAAAGAGGGAAAAAGGTTAATTGGCTGGCATCATTATAGAAATAAGACAGAAGAGAACAAAGCAACTCAAAACTAAATGAGTGCAGAGAAGAGAATTTTAAGAAGCATGTATTATGGTCTTTAAACCACTCTGGTGAAAATCTCAGAGAATTCACTTGGAACATTACGTAGTCTATGATACCACACAAAACATGAAAACAAACCATTAAAGAAATATTAGAAATGGAAATAATTGGAGATTGTGTAGCAGAAAGGAGAATAAATATAAATCTGCGTCACATAAAGGATTCAGCAAAACAAACTATATCTCACCGAAGCAAAAACCAAATCATGAAATGAACTTTAACAAGAAATTACCCTTTTTTTACAAGGAAATTCACAATGCTCTACCCCGGATAACATTATCTCGGCCCCTGCAGTCCTGCACAACACCAACTCGCAAATGTGTATTAGTCAGGAACATCTCAGTTCAATTTCTATTTCCGAAGTACGTTATCTACATGCGCAGACCAAAATGCCCCTGGAAGCAATTGGACGGGCCGACAACCAATCAGAGCAACAAAACGTGTGAAATATCAGTGGCAGCCATCTTGGTTGTTTATGAAAATGCCTCAATGGCGCTCCCATAGAACCCACTTCTGTACGACCAACGTATGAAACCCGCCATGTATTGTTGTGATTGTCTCGACCATATTGTTTTGATTTGCTGAGTCTTCTCTTTCCCGGCAGGGGCTAGAAGTGGATGCCTGAGCAAACACAACATGAGGTCGCAGATTAATCTGGGTCCCAGGCTAGTCCTACTATTTCGTAGCAGAACTTCTGGGGGAAAGGGCGGCAAAGAGCTGGGGTCACAACTGAAAGAGGCGGAGTCACACCTAGTTCTCGGTTTTGTCGATTTTCTAAAACTTTGTCCGTGTAGATGAAGTTTTCGGAAGTGGAATCGTATTTCTACACTGGCCAGTCTACACAGTGTTGATTCGAAAATCTTTGCAGACACTATTACTAGTCTACTATTGATTGACGATGTTTGTCGACGCCTCCAGCAACATGATTTGGTTGAAAATAAATAAGAATATCAGCGAAGCGAATGACAGCAAACCCCCCCGTTTAACCAGATTTGAGCTGGCCTGCTTTCAGACATGACATTATTATCTGAAGTCTGATTTGTAGAACTAAAGTTAATGCTATTTGACTACCTTGGAAGTGAATGGAACCCCCGAAAAAACATTTTGGAGGTTTTAATGGAGTACAATCCAAATCCTGTGGCTTGATGACTCTAAATGACCGCAGGACCTGAGTCATTTCATCCAAGCTAAACTTTAGCTCTTCACTACTCCCATTAAATCACCATCACGACAGGGTTCATTAATATACAACGGAAAAAACAAAGTTTAATCCCCCCCCCCCCCCCCCCCCCCCCCCCCCCCCCCCCCACAGCATGAAAACGAATATGTTAACGATGTGGAACTAATGAACTGCATCGTGAATGTGCTTTCCTCACTCACACTGTTTTGAAACTACTCAAGCCGCACAGCCAATGCCGAGTGGGGCGGCCGTGCAGGGCTCTTCCCACCAGCTTATGGATGCGAGCCGTCAGGGGTTAAACTTAATGCTCTTTAGCCACGCTCTCCGACTGCCAAGTGGCCACTCCCTGGCACTCCCACCGTTATACACGGAGCACGGATGATGTTTCAATACCACAAATAGTTATTCATGTTATTACTTCATTACTGAAAATAGAAATTCTTATTTTTAAAGATACATTCACAGAATTTGTTTTAGATACAAGCGATAAAAAAAGAAAAAAGAAAGAGAAGATGTAAGGAAACAAAATAAAATAATATAAAAGCCTTTAACGAGCCCTTCTTAGAAAATCAGTCTAATTCGGTCAGTCTTCATTTACAAGCTGTAAACTGTGCTTGAACTCTGTTAAACTCCTCCAGTGTCTAACATGAGCCTCTTCAGTGATATCTATCAGCGGAAGGAGTTTTGAGTGTGTGTGTGTGTGTGTCGCTGTGTGGTTGTGTGGGTCGCTGTGGGTGTTGTGTGTGTCTCTGTGTGTTGCGTGTGTCTCTGTGTGTTGT
>NC_082384.1:15478931-15483931 GCF_031168955.1 Gadus macrocephalus
ACAGAGTCAGTCAGCGGTCCAGAGAAGGTTTACATCATTCCCTAACCCTAACCCTAACCCTTGTTTTATGGGCGAAATTTGCTTCTAAAGAAAACCAAAACAACCACAACAACAACAACAACACAAAAGAAGGCATTCCTGTCGGTAACCACGGGAACCCATGAGATGACATGTCCATCAAGACAACAATGGGATGGCTCCCGCTTGTCCGGCCAAAACAAAAAGTGCTATTTATTTTCTATTTAAATTAGGGATTATTGAACATGAGCGCATTCTCAGACGGCGAGCGCTTCACAGGACCATCAGCACCTTGTCAAACAATCAGAGAGCCAGGGGCCTCTGGAGCCCAGACTGACAGACTCAGAGGAGAAATAACACTGCCAGGGAGGGGTGGAGTAAGGGGGGAGGTTAAAGGGAGAGGCAGGGGGCGAGAGGGTGAGGGGGGGAGAAAGAGATAGAGAGGGATATAGAGAGTGTGTGAGAGAGACTTAGAGCAAGGTAAGTAGCAGGAGAGATAGTAGAGAGAGAGAGAGAGAGAGAGAGAGAGAGAGAGAGAGAGAGAGAGAGAGAGAGAGAGAGAGAGAGAGAGAAAGGGGGAGAGAGAAAGGAAGAGAGGCGGGAGAGAGATAGAAACAGAGAGATAGTGAGAATGAGAGAGAGATAGAAAGACAGAGAGATAATACGAGTGAGAAAGAAAGCGAGAGACGGAGATATGACAGATAACATGTTTTAACGCAGAGTGGGGCAGGGTGCAGGTGGAGGGCCTCTGGCTGTGGGGCTTACAGTAAACCTGGCCCTCCGGGCCTCCATAACACTGGACTGACTCAACAGAGGTGATGCGTACGTTGTGGACAGATTTATAGGCCCCAGACCCCTGATAGTGCATACCTGACACGCCTCCATCACACAGAGAGATTAGGCATGGGTGTGTGGGTTGGGGGAGAGGGGGGTGAGTACCTCTGTGTGTGTGTGTATGTGTGTGTATGTGCAAGTTCGATGTGAATACATGTATGTGTTGGTGTGCAAAAAAAGTGTGAGTGTGTGAGTATGTGTGTGTGTTGCGTGGGTTTATGTTTATGAAAGGATCTATGTTTTAAAAATTGTGGATGTTTTTGTGTGAAGGTGCGGTGTGTGTGGGATGGTGTGTGTGATTGTGTGTGTGTGTGTGTGTGTGTGTGTGTGTGTGTGTGTGTGTGTGTGTGTGTGTGTGTGTGTGTGTGGTGTGTGTGTGTGTGTGTGTGTGTGTGTGTGTGTGTGTGTGGAGGGGAGGTTAGAGGGTGGGTTGGTGTTCATCCACAGCGATGTGTGAACACTGCAGGAGATAACGGTGGCCATAATGGTGGTCATTGTTCTTTGCCGGTGGAAAAAGGGGAGGGAAAGAAAAACAAAAATTCAAATCAACATTTTTTTCTCCCAGTTCTTCCTTGGAGCGCTCGACATCTGAGAAACGATAGGGGATAGAGAACACGGATACAAGAAAGCATTACAACAAGTCCAGCTCGCCAGAGTTATGAGCAGAGAACTCATCGTGGCTCCCTTCATGCCGACAGGACAAAAAAAAAAGGCCATTTGTCAACCGTTCGGGCTGGGAGCAGAAGAAGAGCATAAATAAAGAGGAGAAAGGAAGAGGGAGAGAGACACCAAGAAAGAGAGAGGGAGGGAACAGAGGAGAAAGATGTACAGTGATGGGGACGCACACACTGTGAGCGTGGCGAGGTTCGACATGCTCTGCATTCACATTCACCTCCTGCAGAGATATTTATACCTACAAGTCTGCACTGCCATGATAAAATAAATATACTGTATACTGTATTCGCATAACTGTATATTTATCCATGGCAACGTAAGGCATCGTGGGAAGATAGGGCTGATAGATAAGCCTGCTCCGCGCTGGTCTTATGTGGTGAGTGCGTCTGCAGGACCATGCGTTTGGTTGCCTAGCCGTCAGCAGAGAGAGAGAGGAGAGGAGAGGTAGAGAGAGAGAGAGAGAGAGAGATGAGAGAGAGAGGGAGGAGGGAGAGAGAGAGAGAGAGAGAGAGAGAGAGAGAGAGAGAGAGAGAGAGAGAGAGAGAGAGAGAGAGAGAGGGAGAGGGAGAGGGAGAGGGAGAGAGAGAGAGAGAGAGGAGAGAGAGAAGGCAGAGAGAGAGAGAGAGAGAGAGAGAGAGGAGAGGGAGAGGGAGAGAGGAGAGAGAGAGAGAGAGAGAGAGAGACGAGAGAGAGAGAGGAGAGAGAGAGAGGGGTGCCAGGGCAAGAAGGGCAAAGACAGGGCTAAGCTGCCCTTGCCGTTTGACAATGTCAATCTCTCACCCTCCATTGCCACCCTTGCGGGCGGGCGGTCCACGGGGAGAGAGACAGGGAGATGGATATCCCACCAGTGGTGGGGCGAAATAGCCCGGCTCCTCTGCTTAGACGAAGGAGAGCGAGGGAGGGAGGGGAGAAGGGAGGGGATGGTTTAAAAGAGACAGAAGGAGAAATGGAGGATAGTGTGGAGAGAGAAGGAAATTGGAAATAATGAGAGATGTAGAGAGAGAGAGAGAGACGAGAGAGATGAGAGAGAGAGAGAGAGAGAGAGGAGAAGAGAGAGGAGAGTCAGCAAAGAAGAGGAAAAGAAAACAGACAGAAAGAGAGAGAGAGAGAGCGAGAGAGAGAGAGAGAGAGAGGAGAGAGAGAGAGAGAGAGAGAGAGAGAGAGAGCGAGAAGAGAAAGAGAGAAGAGAGAGAGAGAGAGGAGAGAGAAAGAGAGAGAGAGAGAGAGAGAGAGAGAGCTGTTACTGAGAGTGTTATTGGAGTGAAAGCACCAACGGCTGGATTAGAACACCTCTCCCCACATTCCTGAAGAGCAGGGAAGAACATACTGCAGCAAGAGGATTACGCCGGTGGGACTCAGGACATGTGGTCGGACGAGACGGAACATAGCCGGAATCTCTTCACCTGTTCTCCTCCATTAGCCCTCCTGCTCTGCCACTGAGGAGAAGCCAGAAGGAGCTCAGCACAATAACGCCACCGATTTCAGAACTCATCCCTCATTATTCTCTTCCAATTTGTCTGTGTCGGTGTAGAGGTCATAGGTCAACGACAGACAGGTGGTGTGTGCTTAACAGCCACACCGGCGGCGGTCTGGTGCGTGGTGGAGGTGGTGATAGCGGGGGAGTAGGGGATGGTGGTGGATGGTGTTGATAGTGGGAGAGGGGGGGATGGGCGGCAATTCTGCCGGATTCCTTTCAGCCTGAACTCCTGGTAGAAACTCAGTAACAAGGAACACCGAGAAAATTATGATATGAGTCGAGGAACAAATGCTCTTTGTTAAGATATTAATCGATACATTTTAGTAAAGGGTCAAAAGTTCCATCAAAAGATCAATACATATTGATAGATACTGTAAACAACTCGTAGCTTATCTATGCATACAGAGTTCATGCGAGGTTCATAGGTTCATATCTGAGTTCACACTTTTTGTTGAATAGCTTCACAAAGTAAAGTTCACAGCACATTCACCGTCCCTATGCTCACCGTTAAATCATGTAATTCTATTGGTTGAATTAGCCTAATAAAGCAAAAACACAACACTTTGGCTACAAGGCGGTAATGGTGGGTAATTATACACAGACATCCACACCATGATTTGAGTTGGTCCCATCTGGTTTGTATCGCTTTCAAATGACATCCAGCAGGCCAAAAAAAAACAGATGAGGCAAGGATAGATCCGTTTCAGGGAAAACAAATATCAAGTAGGACACTTATGCACAGACTGCAGATCTAATTTTAAACCGTGGTAATGCAGGAAAAAGAGCCTCACCACAGCTTTTAATAAGGAACGACTAGGGTGGTCTTGCGAAAGAAAAAAACAGCGAGAAAAGGTCAAGAAGAATATATGCCATTCCGAGGCGCACACTGTACTCTCTGTGACGGCAGAGCAGAAAATATTTAGGAAGCTCCGAAGATGAACATTATTAGTCGGTTCTTTTTGGCGAAGCCGGGGAGAACGGGGAGACGTGAAGTTTAAGAATAGCTGTCTCCTTTAAAGCGCTGTTAATGCTAATGACCACCTCACTCTGGAGCTGTTTAACAATATCTCCCCGTAAGCCAAGTGACGAGGCAATTAGATCCCCCCGCATGGTATAAACACGACGTTACGGTGAACCAGCGGTACATGAACGCATCGCTGTTGTTTAATGTTTTTTTCAGGCATTGTTAAATAAACGGACGCTCCAGATGGAGAGTCCGTTATCCCAACGGAATTATCCATTGGGATAACGTCCTGCATGATGACGAGACTCGCTGAGGAATAGCTCCTGAGCATGGGGAACATGCATCAGCTCTTTGCTTTGTTACTGTTTTATATCACTATTTAGTTATTTAGCTCTGGATGCTTTTATCCACAGTGGATGTAGGTGTTATTAATGGGCAGGAAAGGGTTAAGCCTTTTGCTAGAGGTTGCCTCCAGCTAGGTTGCAGACATTGGGGAATTTAACCTAGAACCTCCTGTCTTAGCTGGTGAAATTGTGCAGGTCTATCTAAAAGCTTATATTTGTTAAAAAAAATGTGATGATGGTTGAAATATATTCATATTTGCTTACATTCATTTTGAACATGAAATAATAATAATAATAATAATAATAGCTTTTACTTTACATTAGTCAGCTTGTCTCCCATTATGTAGCTTTTAACAAAACATACAATACAACAAATTGAAAATGCTAGAGGAATGATTGGGTATCAATCAGAAGAGATTGGTTGATACAATACCTTCTGGGGAACCTTTGAATCTACTTTGACGGTGAGCAGGAGGTTCACTCCCACTCCAACCCTACCAACCCTGACCCAACATAAATACTTGATTTTATCCCCCCTGTTATATTCTGTTCAATCATTTTTCATTGAATAGATCATAACGTTCCAGTATAGATTGCCATTCCTGAACTGCTCCCCAAGTAAAATATGTGAAAAAGCGGTTGCCCAATAAATGAAATATGTAAATATACAAATAAATAAATAGCCTTG
>NC_082384.1:15486431-15500047 GCF_031168955.1 Gadus macrocephalus
CCCTAGACTTTGAAACAGATTGTTATTGGTGTGCGTGTCGTCTCTTTCTTAGTCTTACAATATCCCATCAACAAAATAAAAATAATCACCTTGTAAAGAGCAAGACAACACAAACACAAACACAAAATATAAAAAATAAAAATAAAAAGTTAGGCTTCCGTGACTGACTGCCCAGGTAATTTGGGGTCCTGCAGTCCTACTGTATTATAACCAAACTTCGGGGGGTTTTGTGCGGAGATATTTTACCATAGAAATCACATTCTCGCCAGTGGATGAAGATTGCAGAAGTGTGTCTCTGCAGTGTTGACCTAAAAACTTTACACACATTTTTTTTTGCTGTTGGCAGAGTTTGCATTCGCCAATTATGCACTTATTCACTTCCCCGCCTCAAGCAACATGCTTGGAAAATACATATAGGAAGGCCAAGAACATGAAACGCCCGTTCCTCACGATTTTAGCATGTCTGCAGTCAAACTTCATATATCAAACTGAAGTCTGATCTGTGGGACTGCTGCTCAGATGAACTCGGGGAGCCGGGAGGTGTGGATCAGAACCTACCTTGGTTGCAGGTCTTCCCGGTGAAGCCCGCGTGGCACTTGCACTTGTTGGGTCCGACACAGTCTCCGTGTTTACACCCGGGCTGGCACTGGGCTGTAAGAAGGAGAGGGGGGGGGGGGGGGGGGGTGGAGGGGGATCAATGCACTGCGCCCTGGAAGAGTCCTTGGAGCAATTGAGCATGAAAAACATTTTATCCATGCACTTTTTATTTTGGCATGCAGGAAGGAAGGAAGCAGTGTGTTATGTGTCTGCTAACCATCCATGTAATAAGACTGTGTGTGTGTGTAGATATTTGTGTGTGTGTGTGTGTGTGTGTGAAGGTGTGAAGGTGTGTGCGAATGTGTGTGCGCATGTGCGTCTGTGAATGTTTTCTTTATCTCTCCACATAAACCAAATATAGAAACCTCACAGAGTTAGCGGCGTAAACTGGTTTCCTTGGTGATATACATCCTCTTAGCACCTCGATGTTAGCAAGCACCTGAGCGTAAAACTGCAAAGAATAACCCTTACTCTCAAGGCTTTTAGATGCAACATGAGCTGTATACGTCTATAACAGCCTGCAGGACAAAAAATGTGGGTTTGCTGCTAGAAGATGAGTTATTCCTAACGGTATCAACACAGTGTGCACAGGAATCTGTGCACACTGTGTCCGCTGAGACTGAGGAGGAGGCTGTTACATGGTCTGGTCACCGGAGACTACGGTAACTTTCACACCCAGGAAGGAGGAGTGTGTATGTAGGGAACTTCGGGCAACGTTGGCATGTAAGTATGCACGGCCTCCGTGTGTGTGTGTGTGTGTGTGTGTGTGTGTGTGTGTGTGTGTGTGTGTGTGTGTGTGTGTGTGTGTGTGGGTGTGTGTGTGTGTGTGTGTGTGTGTGTGTGTGTGTGTGTGTGTGTGTGGGTGTGTGTGTGTGTGTGTGTGTGTGTGTGTGTGTGTGGCTGTGCGGCGCCTTAGTGAGCGAGCCGCTCTCTCCCCTGCTTATCTGACTGCTCCTGCCTCGGCTTGCAGTAAAGCACGTCCACCGCACGCCACCCCAGCCAGGTGCTGCTAATTTTCATTTAGGGCTTCGTTAGCTCTGTCATAATACGAGCCAATCACAGGGCGTAATTACCCCGGCGGTGAATGACGCTCCACACCAAAAAACTAAAGGGATGCGTGCATCGGGTGGCATTGTGATTTTGTACAGTGGTATATAAGAAGTCCCTTTGTGATTGCTTGAAAGTTTTTTAGTGTGTCTGTGTTTGTGAATGTGTGTATGTGAGTTTGTTTTTGAGAGAGAAGCCCAGAATGTGTGTGTATGTGTGAGTGTGTGTGTGTGTGAGTGTGTGTGTGTGTGTGTGTGTGTGTGTGTGTGTGTGTGACAGTGCAAGCGCACATGTTGGTGGTGTTGGTGTGGGAATGTGCCTGAGAGTGAGAGTGTGTGTGTTTGTGTGTGTTTTTGAGAGAGAAGCACAGATTGTCAGTGTGTTTGCACGTATTTGATTTTGCGTATGAGTGTGTGTCCATTTCCGAGTGCTGAGGATGTGTGTTTTTGAGATAGCAACAGATTGTGTGTGTGGCTGTCTCTTATGTGGTGTTGGTGTGAGCATGTGTGTGTGTGGGTGCATGTGAGTGTGAATGCATGTGCGTGTGTGTGTGTGTGTGTGTGTGTGTGTGTGTGTGTGTGTGTGTGTGTGTGTGTGTGTGTGTGTGTGTGTGTGCGTGTGTATGAATGTGTGTGTTTTTGAGATGGCAACAGATTGTGTGGGTGGATGTATTTTATGTGTGGCTGTCTTCATGCCCACATGTGTGTGGTGTTGGTATGAGCATGTGTGTGTGTTTGTGAGTGCAAGTGTGTGTGTGTGTGTATGTGAGTGTGTGTGTGCGCATGTGTGTGCATGTGTATGTGCTTGTGTGTGTCTGCGCTTGAAAAAAAGGAAGAAACAGATGAAACCAGGATAGCAGAGGGAAAGAAAGGGGAACCATGAGATGAGAGTCCTAATCCCACATGAGCCAGCTTTTGCTGTGTTTTCTAAATTGCGGTGCGTATCTTTTGTTGTGTATCTAAATCATTACACGGATCAAGTCGCATTTGGGAAAGCAAAGCTACGGGCTTTACGATGTTGTCACACACAGCCTCGAGTCAACACCTCGCAAGGTTCCATAATTCTTGAAGGATTCTCTTCGATTTTTAATCAGAAGTACATAAAAGATGCCGTAATGAAGAGGCAGGTGATACGCCGAAATGAGTTGAAACGCTGGTCACCGCTTTGGCTTCAAGGACAATACCGGATACTGGGTGAACAAACCACTGTCTCTCCTGGCTTCACTAAAACACCCGCTGCCAACGTTATATGTAAAAACAACTATGCTGTAGGCCTACCCATTCTTCTCAAGATTATAAAGCGCGGGCGCAATCTCGCATCAAATGTATTTTGTAATGTGCTCTATGTCAATACTAACTTATTGAAGGTTAGTGGACAAAAAGGCTGTGAAATGCCCTACGTTCGCCACAAGTACAAACAAAAGTTGGTATCACGAAGACCAAGGTTCTGCTGCTTTTTATGTTGGTTGTGCAGGCGACTACACGCAAAACCCTTTTAGGCAGAAATGGCCACAGTCAAGTAATTCTGACAAATTAAAATGGCAGTGGATGTTTTAGGAAAGCCAGGAGGGTGGTTAGAATGGTTTGATCTGACTGGTGTTATCATTTAAGTGGTTTGACAGCATTGCCCATTCTATTCAATCTTCGGCTAAGATAGTTATTCCATGTGTATTTACTTGAAGCCTCCACACCACCCCTATAAATTCAACAATGCCATCTCTCCCTCCAGTATGAAGGACAAAAGGTCTGAAAGATAAACATTCTAAATGGAGGATACAAGACTTATTGTTATTATTAGACGCCATCATCTTATAGAAGAAAGCCTTCTCCTCCGCCGTATTAACAATGGAGAACCTGAGACCGGTGTAAGTACCATATTGGCTCGGCTACCAGATCGGCTCGGGGTCCGTCGTCTGCTGATTACGTTACACAATATCATTGGCTGTACGCTTGAAAGGGCGTACATTGTGATTGGCTGTACGTCGGACAGTTGTGATTGGCTGTTTTGTGCTGTAGCTCTGGCTGTAGTCATAGCAACCACGAGGCAACAGCGAGCACATGTGTGAGCGCGAGTAGGTCTATGTCTAGTTTCTGTTTGTGTTGCCAGATTGGGCATATGTCCCGTTTTTCCAGCCTAACGTGATTCAAAGTAGCCAAATCCGGCTGAAAATGTGCCCAATCTGGCAACACGGACGGCTTATCTTAACAGCCAAGATGTTTCCGAGGGATGTTTTGTTTTTAGCAGAAAACTATCCATACAGATAGGTTGGGAATGGTCTATGTTCAAAATTAAAGATCATTACAGGCTCCTTAATTTAAGCCATAAAAGACCTTATTGCTGTAGATAGCGTATTGTGTGACGTAATCAGCAGACGACGGACCCCGAGCCGATCTGGTAGCCGAGCCAATATGGTACTTACACCGGTAATAGCACCCCTGTGATTGAAAACTGTTCAAAAAGTGGTATGTGTGTTTCTCCGTTGTAATGCAGAACCGGTATTGGAAACACAGGTCTAGACTGTGAGCAGCTTTACCCAATGGCGGGCAGGGTATTTTTAAACGAGCAGTAACCCCAAGTAACGGAGATCAGGGAAAGAGCTGGCCCGTGGTGTTTATTAACACATCAAACAGCATTGGGGGCTAAAACAGGCACATGCTAGCGGAGGGCATCCATACATAGCCCGTACATAGCAGCAGCAGCGCGTCGTTCCAGGAATACCGGGCGGACGTGCCTGCCGATGACACATGGTGTTACACACAGTTTACATCAGGCATTCCGCCGGACACAAAGGGACCCGGGACGGAATGGTGACATTGCTGGGTCAGGATATTTCCATATAGCGGGACCGAAAGCGCAACCGAGTCCCAGAGATACAGCGATAGGAGTAATTTCGATTATGCCTACGAAAATATACTTCAGCTGCTTTAACGCCTTGTTGGGTGTCCTTTGTATAACGACGAGCGGGGAAAAGCCACTGTGATTAGAGTTGTGGCTTTAATGTGTTAATTAGCCTGCTTATACCACGCCATGCTTTTAGTTATTTTATGCTGAGCAGTTAAGAGAAAAGTTTTCGCTCATACATTTTTTTTTAAAGTCAGTTAAAAGGGTTTCGCTTAGTGGCTCCTCGTCGAGGCGACGACGCGAGGCAATAAACTGTTAGCCATGTCACCCTGAAGGAATTTTAAAATAATTAATCGAGAGATATTAGTTCTCAGTGAGGAACAGCAGCTGCAGAAGAAAGCAGGTCATTAGCAGAGATCTGAAGCCGGGGAGAGAAAGAGATGGCCACAGCCGAAGGGGGCGGAGGGTGGGGGTGCGGCTGGGGAGTGTGAGGTATTAATGTGTTGAGGGGGAAGTGGTTTGAATCTATAAATAAGTAAGCGAGAGAAAGTGAAAGCGCGCAGGATTTTGGAAGATGTGGCCCCAGGATGAGTGTCTAGCAGCGACATTATTTTCCAGAAAAACACATGGGGGCTAACCTTGAGGTTGGCATCGTATTCCGGCTACCCTGTGTGTTAGGGCGAAGAGCGCTGCAAAACAAACAGCCAAACAAAGACAAGGGAGCGTTGCAGGCTTGTTTTTCGTTTTAGTTATTTTTCTCAGGAGAAAAAACAAATGTACATGATGTTAGGGAAATAAAACACACATAAATTATGGAAAACAAATAGGAAGGTCTGGAGTCACACATATTCACATTCATGCAAAAACGACTTGGGTTTTGTGTCATGTTGAATAAAGGATTGTTAATAAAGATTAAAATGACTTGATTTTGTATCTAAATTGAATTGGACAATTGAACAATGCAGCATGATCAAAATTCCCGATTATGTGAATGCCACCAGAATGCTAACTGAAATTTATTTTGTATTGAAGTGTGTGTGTTTGAGTGGGTTTTGTCGTAGTCTTTTGAAATGTAATTAAAGTAAGGCTTTTATTAGTGTATGTCCTTGATATTGACACAGTGGAACGCATTTTAAGCAAATTATTATTACCACCTACTAAGGCATGGCAATGTGACTATGTTGCTAGATAGTTGATCTTAATTATACATTAGTATAAAGGTTCTTTAACATACTGCTGCAGTGTGAAACGTGGCTTTGTAATAGATTAATAATGGAGCATCTGTTATTCACAAGTGCTCAACAGAAGCATAAGTAAGATATATTAGCATTATTGTATAAATGCATGTTAAAAAAAAGAAGACAAAACCACTGCAAGAAAACACACATACCTTTGGACAAACTCAAGCCTACTTGTTCGGATCACCGCCCTAATGACCACTAATAGTTGAAGAGACGATAAAGGGACCGTGGTCACGGATCAGTGGTCCACCAAGCCACAGAGACCATCCAGTTAAAATGAGGTTTTGTTAAACTACAGATCGCCTTACAGTCAATCATCGCTCACTCATAGGATCCGATGACCAGATTCTATGAGACTCTGCGTCGGCCTAGTCCGACCTGCACCTCGCTCAGAGGGATGAAACCACACTAGTCCATTCATCACATCTGAAGCCCGGCAGAACACACTTTAAATCCCTTTAGAGACGAGATAATTCACCTGTGAAGGACAGAGAGACGAATGCTGCGTCTCCGCTTGGCTAGTTCTCCGTATTCCTGTCACTCTGAATGTTTTATTTTATCTTTTTTATTCTAGGTTGAATATATGCAATGGATATCATATTGAGTTTGGCTGGTGGCTTATCCGCAGTGTCTGTATCATCAATTTGTAGAGAAACCATGTATAGATATGGTTTATTAAAGATGAACTTCATATTGATGGAATATTTTAGCATTTCATTTTAAAGTTCATCACATTTAACTTGGTTTTATGTTTCAATTAATAAATCCCGCTATGGGTAGTAAAAAACGTTAAATAAAAATTGCATGAAATATTAAATGAAATGGATCACATAAACAAGTTTCTCTGTGCAATGTGTGTGCCCTCTCTCCTCGCCTTTCTCTCCTCAATTATTTCAACAAAGAGGCCAATCCCTCGCCTTGTTCCTTGTCAAATGGTTGTCTGATGAACCAGTCGGTGAACTGTATCTGCGGAGGCTACAACCCCGCAGCTCTGCCCTGCTCTCCTCTGTCACCATGAAGACAAAAGCCTGAGGACTGTGACACTGCTGCGCGTGATTGCACATGCAAGCACTCACACACAGACAGATCACCACAAACACATATACGCATGCAAACATACACATGCAGACAAATAAACACACAGGTGTACACTCCAACACACACACACACACACACACACACACACACACACACACACACACACACACACACACACACACACACACACACACACACACACACACACACACACACACACACACACACACACACACACACACACAAAGACACACACGATATCTCCTAATCCCCCTTTCTGATCTCTCTCTCTCCCTCTCCTCTGAAATCAGAGTCAGGCTGATTTGATGGAGGACTGATTGTAGTTTAAAGAGCACGGCTGTACGGATATGAGCAGCGGATGTACTCCCCCCCCCCCCCCCCCCCCACACACACACACACACACATCCCCTCTCCTCCCTCCTCTCACTCCTCATTGGAATGCATTGAGGGAGAATGAGCAGTGATTTAATCAATAGCAACAGATAGGACTTTGTGGGAAGCAGGTGGTAGTGATGGTGGTGGTGGTGTGAGGGAGGAGTTCTGAAATAGCTTGTTGTGTCGCTTAAAAAAACAGAATATGTGGGACTCCAGAGATACAATCATGATAACACAGATGCTCACACACTGCTGCTGTTTGGAGTCGACCACATTCATGGATTCATTTACAGCACTTCAAACCCTACGTCAGCGGTCCTGTTTCTAAGATATCTGCTCTCTCCTGCAATAGAAACTTCAGTCTCAACAATACGTTGCTGTACCTAAAAGTGCGTTCACACAAAAAGCGAAGCGCATAGTCGCTTTACTTACCGCAAACTCTTCTTACGTGAGAGATTCAGCATCAAGCAATATTCAAGCGACAAAGTTCAAATAATTAAATTCTCGCTCGTGCCACGCCATTACAGACATTTCCGTCTGTTTGAGTCATTCTCGCCGCTGGGTTGGCTGGCCAAAATGTATTCTATTCGCGTCTTTGCATTGACTTTGTATGTAGTCGCGCTGCGCCTTCGCTTTTGGTGTGAGCGCACGGTAATGACTAGTGAATCACCAAAAACATTATTTAAGATAAGAGCATAATATATTTAGCAGGTTGAGTCTAAAGAGCCTGGGGATCTGGTGTTCCCTAGGTGTTTCTTTAATATTGCTGTGCTGAGGATGCTGGCTACAGAGCTGTATTGACGTCTGGGCTGAGACTATGTTGTACATCCTTCAACACCTACTATAACACTCTATACACAAAGGAGAAATGCTAGTGGGCCTTCGCTTCTATGTTTGAAATTGTGATTGCAAGGTGTGAACATTAGCTTTGGCTCAGGAAGTTGTTGACATAACGTGTCTCCGGCTTCTATGTCTGAATCTTAAACTCGAACTGAAAATGTACAGAGAGAGAGCAAACCAATGTAGATGTTTAAATGTGGCGAATACTCCGACTGTGATATTTCATTTATAAATCCGCCATTCCTATATCGACTTCCTTTTATAAACCACAGCAGCAGTATATGAGACATGTACCTGAAAATAAAAAAGAATGCAGTTAGTTAATCATTTTTTATAAATAAATCATAACATGACATGATTAAGTTAAAAACAAGCATTCAAACTTAAGATCAACAAGTTGTTGCTTTGGTAACGGAGCAAGACACAAATGTTATGGTGGATTAGAGGACATAAATAGAAGCTTTAACATATGGAACGGACATGCAGTGTAATGGACCCTCTGTTTACAGCCCCCACCCTTCTGCCCATCAAATTGAGCTTCATTATGCACACTGGGTCAAGCTCCCATTCTGATCATTAGGATGTTTATTTTTTTAGCCGAATGATTGATATAATTACACATAAAACCCATAAAAACACTTTATTGAGTGGATTCACGAAAGGAGGAATGCAACCATAACTATGTATTTTTTGTTGTAATGTGTGGAGGGTTTCAGTAGGAGGTCCTTTGATAAGCCAAGCTCTCTACAAATGAAATGTTATCTATGTAAGTGAAGTGAACATCACAACCATCTTTTGAATCAATCAGGATGGTATCACTAATCTCCTCATTAGATTCAACCAGCATCCCCTCATCCTCAACAAAAAAGTGGCAATAAATAATGTAATGCATTCCGCAATCCCTTATCTGGAACAATTACAATCTTAAACAAAACTCCAATGTCCAACCTGTCCGCTCTTGTTTGAATGCTTTCCTGTGTAACCTTTGAAGTCGACAGGTATGTTCAAGGGCTAACCTTAGCGGGTAGCATCTACCATGACCCAAGCCAGTAACCCTGGCAACTATCTCCACACGGCAGTCCTCTCCCAGCGCCCCCGGGTGAGTTTCACGTCTGCCACGTTGGAGAGAGATACTTTCGAGGACGTACACATCAATTTGAGGCGGAAAAATATCCAGGGAGAAGCTGAGGATGAATCCTAGTTCCTAGGTTCCTTGTTTTGGCAAGATGTCTAAGAAACGACACGTGCTCAGTCTGCTAACATGGGTAAGACAATAACCCGCCGTGTACCTTCCAAGGGAGCTCAATTGTACATATTACTGATTTCATTATTTGGACGTGTTGTTCATTTTCAAGGGTTTCGAGTTGCAGGCACTTTGGCCGGTTGCCAGCCTTTACAAGAGAGGCTTTGTTACCACGACGACTAACTAACAAAACGCTGCGTCGAGCGTTACGTCCACATGACTCTCTCTCTCCTTCATGCCTCGCTTGGTCGTCAGGTAAACGTTGGGACAAAACAAAACATAAACACAGCAGGTGACATAGGCGGCCGCTTCCTAGTAATGCTATTCATTACCATGGTTAGCTAGCACACAAAGTGACTTACAGGACAGAAATGGTGGTCATAAATGAGCAGGTAGAGGCTAGGCATCTTTCTCAGTGAGGCAAACAGATAAGAAAACAGACAGAAATTCAGGGGATTCAAACTCACTACTTTACGCCGGGGTGTCAAACACCCTTACCCCTCAGGACCACTCCCCCCCATCCCCCTGCTCTGTGACACAAAGTGGGGACCCCAGTTGAGCCCAGGAAGTACCCCCCCACCAATAAAAGCCCAAGGCCGGACCGCAGTGTGACTCACGGTGGCAGTGGCCCCAGGAGCGGCGGGTCCAGCCCCAGCAGCAGTCCATCCGGGCCCCGTAGCGACACAGGCCGTTGGAGGGGGCCATCTGCCGTGGCCACCTGTAAGAGGCACACAGAGACACACACACACACACACACACACACACACACACACACACACACACACACACACACACACACACACACACACACACACACACATATAGACACACACACACACACACACACACACACACACACAAATACACACACACACACACACTCACGCACACACATTTGGACACACCCACACAAATACACACACACACACACACACACACACACATAGACACACATACACACACTGTTAGTTAGATCACAGTCCCCCACAACGCACTAAATGTTATAATAGGCTGGAATGGATTCTTCTCATGATGGCGGTTGCTATATCATCAGCAGGCCAGAATTTCACTTTGTACTGAGACCAAACCAAAACCACATTTTAGTATGAATGTTTGAGAGTTGTAGAGTTTTTTATCTCTCTTTGTTCATTCATATTAATTCATTTCTTTTTAGTTTTTATTGAGTTCATTATATGCATTTATGAAGTCTTTTTTAACTGCAATACAGTTAATATTTATATGAAACATTTAAGTTGAGTAGAGTATGAATTGATCTCTTGGATCTTCAAAAGCCTACAAATAGAAACCAATGTCTTTTAAATTAAATCCTTATTCCCTCTTAAGAAATCATAAACCGACTTTGCAGTGCCCCTTCCAGTAAAAGCTTGGGATGTTTTAGGATAACAACATCAATACTATGCTAAAGTTTACCTCAAAACGCAGACAGAAATCAATGTGTCGATCAATGTTTCTGATGGTCAACCGGAGAGGGTGCTGAAAGTGCGCCTGGCTTCGTTTTACTACCGGTAATATTCCCAGCGCTAATAAAACCAATCATTGTTTTCATAGTTTCAAATGATTGTTACAATACTTTGTATGAAACGTAAACACACAAAAAGATAATCAACGTGATTTTCTGACGCCATTGTGCGCTACGGAGGAAGTAAATATCTTGGCTGAGAGCAATGATGGGCTGGCTGGCTGAGTCCACACAACACAGCCTTACAGCACAACATCTTGGCATGGAGAGAGGGAGATGGGGAGAGAGACAGAGAGAGAGACAGAGAGACAGAGAGAGAGAGAGAGAGAGAGAGAGAGAGAGAGAGAGAGAGAGAGAGAGAGAGGGCGAAGCAGAGCAGAGCATTTCCGTAGCGGCAGACTGCAGAGTTCAAGAGCTCGTCTTAACTCAGTGAAATTTGGCGGTTAGGGGAATCAACGGCTGTGAGGCAGGAGTGTGTTCTGTGTTTTATTCGGGCGTCTGAAATTCATTTAACAACGCACACAACCAAAAGGATCACACAACCAAACACCAAACACAAAGTGCAGGCTATAAGTGTGTACCATGTTTTTATATTTGGTGATGGCCACAGGAGTCATCATTAGTCTAAATGTAAGCCCCTGCACGGATAAGGGAGCCACTTCCTGAGTGACACCGCGGCCGGGGGATTCTCCCTTGTGCACAAAAGAGGGGGGAACCAAAGTGTGTGGAAACCCCTTGAGACAACAGACCACTGATCTGTGGCGCCGTGATGAAGACGAGGGGCTTCCGCTCAGTATTCAGCGCACGCCCAACATCGCCATGCCTGCCTGTTAGCGGCTCTCTGCCAAGATGAGCAAATGCTAATGCTTGACCCGCTGCCAATCACCTCGATGGGGCAAAGAGAGAAGAAAAACTGTGATGGAGGACGCTAAGCGAGAGTGGCAGATTCAGGGGAAATGTTTGTCTGCTGCCTGGCAGGCGGGAAGCACGGCGGCAGCAAGGCCGACGCAAGCACACACACACACACACACACACACACACACACACACACACACACACACACACACACACACACACACACACACATAAGCGTGTTCAGCAGAAAAAATGAAGAGAGAGGAAGGGGAAGAGGAGAGAGAAGAGAGGCTAGAGGAGTGAAGAAAAAGGGAAGGAGAGGTGAGGAGTACAGAGGATTGAGTAGATGAGAGAGGATGTGAAAAAGATGAGAGAGAAGCTGTGGAAAAGAAAAGAGAGGAGTAGAGAAAAGGGGGAGATGGGGATGGGGAGAGAAAAGGAGATGAGAGGGAAGGAGGAGTTAAAGGGGTGAGATGGGACAAAGGGCGAGAAGAGAGCAGAGAAGGGGAGAGTAGAGCCATAGAGGTTTGAGAGGAGGAAGGGGAGCATTGCAGAGAGAACATAAGAGAGGAGAGGAGGGGGGAAAACGGGTGAGAAGGGAGAGAGAGAGCGGGAAGAGAGTAGAGGAGAGACAGCAGGAAGGGGATAGGAGTGACAGAGGTGATGAGGAGTGGAGAGAGGGGGAGAAGGGAAATGAAAGAAAAGACAGAGAGGAGAACAAATGATAATAGAGGAGAATAGTCTAGAG
Source organism: Gadus macrocephalus (assembly GCF_031168955.1). Lineage (NCBI taxonomy): Eukaryota > Metazoa > Chordata > Actinopteri > Gadiformes > Gadidae > Gadus > Gadus macrocephalus. Next base: position 15,498,758 of record NC_082384.1, read on the forward strand.
GAAAAAGAAGAGATAGGAGAGGAGACTTGGGGAAGATGAATAGATAGGAGAAGGGTGCAGAGGAGGTGAGAGGAGAGGAGAGTAGAGGAGGTGAGAGGAGAGGAGAGGCGAGGAGAAGAGAGGAGAGGAGAGGAGAGGAGAGGAGAGGAGAGGAGAGGAGAGGAGAGGAGAGGAGAGGAGAGGAGAGGAGAGGTGAGGAGAGGAGAGGTGGTTCCTGTGAAGGAAAACCTTCAACCAGATGTCTATGAAGGTGTGGCTCACAAACACAGCCCTCCTACAGCATCCGTGTCGTCATTAAACCACACAGATCACAAAGCCCGAGCAGACATTCCAGTCCAATAATAAACATTTATGAAGCAGCTGATTTACAGCCATAATTAAATGGAGGAGACGACCCTGGGAGATCAATCATGTCAATAGTAATTTAACGAAGCCATCACTCTCTGTTCACAGGTTATGCATACAGACAGACAGAAGCGATGATGATGATGATGGTAGCACTTGCAAATGGGTTAGCCATGAGGACAGTTGGACCAAGATCAAACTTCTTTCTGCATGAAGGAAGAGAAAGTGCATATACTTATAGCAGGTCAACGAGGATGCAGACTAACAAACCTCCAGAGGAATTATGGGAGATGTAGTCTGGGTGGAAATCCAAAATAAATATCAGACGTTCTCTCACACATGCACGCACACACACACACACAAACACACAAGCACACGCACACACACACACACACAAACACACAAGCACACGCACACACACACACACACACACAAACACACACACACACACACACACACACACACACACACACACACACACACACACACACACACACACACACACACACACAAACACACAAAAAGGGAGAATATGAGGGAAGCGATATTTTATTTGACATTCGTGTCCTCTGCGTATTCCCAGTCTTGCTCATTCTAGTTTCAAATATCCAGTCACTTCACTTGGTCCTTGGCTGTTATGCATTGTGACAAGTGCCGGGTATTGTCTGAACTTGTTATGAACCCGGCATTCGGTTCCAGTATCAATTCAATACTTTTTTTTGGTACCTTACTTTGAGTTCTGAACAGATTTGTTTGCGGCAAAGTAGGCTAGCAGTGTTCGCAGGTTGACCTGTCATTCACACCTTTCGTACCCGTCACAAACACAAGCTCATAGGCAGCTCCATCTTCCAGGTTCACTCTTTGACTCTTGGTCGTACCAACATGTGTCCGTCAGTCTCTCTGTGGCCTGCGCTGTGGATTCAAACCCCGCCTGAGCTCTGAAGT
>NC_082384.1:15500147-15555147 GCF_031168955.1 Gadus macrocephalus
CCTAGATTGGAGATTCAGACAAATTTTGGATAGGTGTAGCAAATTATGTTAAACATAAGGCCTACATGAACAATCATTGTGTGTATGTGTAACTTTTTGAAGGAAGATAACTTAACCATGGCTCATTTTGAGGCGTTCATATTTAATCAGTTCTGACATTGACGTTAAGTGCTGAGGCTATGTGCTGTTTTTATTTAATTTTAGGCTCCCTCAGTCCAGACAATTTCAGCGTGTGTGTGTGTGTGTGTGTGTGTGTGTGTGTGTGTGTGTGTGTGTGTGTGTGTGTGTGTGTGTGTGTGTGTGTGTGTGTGTGTGTGTGTGTGTGTGTGTGTGTGTGTGTGCGCGTGTGTGTGCGTGTGCGTGTGTATGTGTGTGGAGGGGCTGTATGTGTGTGTGTGTTGGGGGGGGGAGCAGTTCTTTGTAACGAAAGGTTAACGTTGATAAATCATCATCCCGTTCAACTCCGATGCCCCTTAGGCAGATTTACATCTCGGAGCGCATGCATTCTTTTGGGTTTGGCGCGTCTCCACACTTCTTCTCTATGCATATTTCACTGGTGCGTGTTTGAACACGAAAGACCGGGTCGAGTGTCACATCATTTTATAACAAGGGGAGACACCGACTAAAAACAAGAGCCCCTTGTTTTGGAAGTGGTGTATGTAAACAATGTGTTTCGACTCGAGGTGTGTGGTTACGGAGGAGAGACAGTTATACATAGAGACAGGGACAGAGACAGAGAGGGAGAGGGAGATGAAGAGAGAGAGAGAGAGAGAGAGAGAGAGAGAGGAGAGAGAGAGAGAGAGAGAGAGAGAGAGAGAGAGAGAGAGAGAGAGAGAGAGAGAGAGAGAGAGAAATACAATGGTAGGATAAATGAAGGCTATTTAACAGTTCAAACACACAAAAAGCGGATGGAAAGTTATTCGTATAGCCATTCTCCGTTTGGTAATGAAAGATGTAATTCCTTTGCGCATGCATTTTTTGTATTGTGCTCCAAGCACGCGGACTTTTAACACTCCGCGTTGTCAAGTGCAGTAGCTAAAGAATAGGCCTTCTCCTTCAGAATTAGAAAAGCCACTGAGAAAAGGGCGACATATTACCAGTCACACCAGAGCGCAATCGAAACCGTGTCTATAGACCTTTCTATATTTGCTGTTGATCAGCAAGGTGAGGTGTCGATGCATAGCGCGCCTCCGGGCGATGCATCGACACCTCAAGAAATCTTTGTCCTTACCTGCCGTCAAAGTCTGCACTTGCTCCGACGCACCAACCGCAGAAAAATATAAACTTTATCCATAATTCCATGATTTGCGAGAGAGAAAGACAGACAGCGAGGGAGAGAGCGCGCGTGCCAATTATACTCAGATCAGGAGGAAACACTGGAGCGTGTGTACACCGCGATGTGGTCAGTACGAGTTTCCACCAAGCACGTGAATATCCGTGCCGGTACAGGCGTGTTCCGGCGACCTAAATGCTGATCATTTGCAATATATTCTCGAGGTGCCGAAGAAATCAGTCCACGATCTAGAAGTGACCCCGAAGCTATAGGCTACGATGAGAACAGTTGCTGGCGCCCCTTCTTGCGCGCGCGTGTGTGTGGAGCAGAGTGCACTCTATCGGTGTTCACGGGACCCCACAGCTCTCGCTATCAATCCGCACGAGAGAGCGGCGCGAGTCAGCCAATAAACAACACCAGAGACAGTGCACGCGATCGAGTCGACGGGCGACCGCCGACGTAGTGTGCTATTGGAACAATCCCCCCCAAAAAGTCCTGGCTAAATATCAAGAGGAGATCACGCTTAAACTCGTGGGGATACGGTGTCGGTTTTTTTTTTCCAAGTCATAATTAATTCTCTAGCTTGTCGAGGCACGCGTTGTTTTGGCCACCCATGTGGATATGCAGAACTCCCCTGGGAAATGATAGGCTGGTTAAATATGGTCAGTCCTCGGAGAAGAGAGGGGAGAACGACGGAAGGTCAACGGGCAGTAGCAGTGTCAGGTGGTCGGGTCCCGTTTGTATTATGTAAAAGTGATTGATTTGGCACATAGAAGACCTTTATTGGGGGTTCATTAGGCCTACATTTTAGTCTGTATGAAGTGTTGGATTTCCTTACACTCAAATCAATCGATTGATCAATACATTAGCACAGAATGCAAACAAAGGAGCATGTTGCCCTCTGCACTCCACTAACAGGAAATTAGTCCGATCCCAACACGTGGCAAATTTCAACCACAGACTGCCTTTCTGATCATAGCATTAAGGCCTATTTCACATTCAAAGCAGACATAACTTCTGGCCAGTTCGCATAGGCCTATATAAACATGAGCTTGCAGATTCGTCTGGTTCCCATGTTACTAAACTTCCCTTTGACCGCATCATCGTGTAGGCCTATTGTCCAGGGAAGGCGGTCACAAGGAATCTAGGATAAAATCCATACAATGTTTTGGTTAAACATGAACCATAGGCAGACACAAGAAACTAGATCATAGGCTGTAGAAGATTAACCGCGCAGAAGTTAAATTACTAATGAGAGAATGGACTTTTTAACCTGCTTGGCCAAATTGTGAACGTCAAATTGGTCTACAATTATTTCATTGACAATTTACTGGATTTCTCACATTCAGCAGAAGCTGCTTACTGAATTTCACAGCACCAAATGTTGTATCTTTCAATAAATAAGCATTTCCATAAAAGCCACCTCAAGGCAATATAAGATATACATAAATTATAAGAATTTCTGCATTTTTTGCTTTATTAGACTATAATTAAACCTATTAGTAAGCATAATAGAAAACCATTTAGATGTAGTGACAATATCTAAATACAGTAACGCTCATTTGGCTTTATAGGTCAATCAAGAGATCTGTAAATAATGCTCAAGTAATGTAGACGAATCATGAGGTAACTGACATTTGTCTTTCCTAACAAACTTAACAACCCACCTGCTGTTAACATTCACAATGTCTTACAATTGAATTACAAATACTTAGCAACAATAACATTCATATAATTGTTCTTATAACAATGATATAACTTCCAATGGGTTTAATAATATGGTGTCCACTAGAATAAAAAAACACACTGTTCGTTTTCTAAGATGAGCATCTTTGTGTTTTATCTTTATAATTGTGTATAAGAACTATGCCACTTGAATTTGATTTAAAAAAAGATAGATTAAGGCTTATATATAAAACCAAAGTAAGTAAGTAAATTCATTTTAAAAAGCGCATTCACAGAATTTCACACACAGCATAACTGACCAAAGTGAGAGATATTTGGCGTCATTACTCATTTACATAAGCCCATGTGTGTAACCAGAGCAATGTTCTCACCGAGACCTTGGCAGACAGCCTATCTATGAAAAAATGAAAGGATTCAATGCAAAAAGAGAAGCTTTTGAAATGGATTTGGATTCCTTGATGATCTCAAGTGAGATTTGCGTACGGAGAGCCTGATTGAAGTGCTTACGGGAACATCTCGCCCTGTTCTTCTGCTTACGCTTCTCTTTCATGTGCACCGGCGCTCACAGGAGCTACGGGCATGGGGCAGAAGATGTCAAATGTTTCTTTTGGAAATCATTCCAAACCCGTTGGTAGAAACCATGTCTTCGGTCATTCACCTCCCGATAGATTGGATGTGCCGGCTGAATTTTGATGAGCTGAAGATTGGAAAAGAAAATGCCTATACTTGGTTCTCTGCCTCCCGGGTTAATCAAGTACCCGTTATATATCGTCAAGGTGGCTTGACAGGAGAGGCCTGTAAAGTGTCACTATACCGGTCATGAAAGCATATATCTCTTTCCTATTTTCGTTTATTCAGGGGCCACAGAGATTGTGATAATCCATGCAAGATGCTTATTTTTGACCGCACATATCAAATACACATTTTCCACATAAATTATGTTTATTTCTATGCTTTTTGGAAGAATATTTAATATAGAGTAGGAGTGAAGAGATAGTCTCATTTAGATTGAAAATATTGTTATTGTATCAATCATCGTTGCAAACTCAATCTTTAATTACACAAATTACAGTATCGCAAACTTAACTCTAAAAAAAGATGCGGGAAGTAAAATAATGGCAATAGATTATTCTTTAAAAGGCCTATCGTACGACAACAACTGTGAAAGAAAAAAAGACCCTGAAAGTTGTTCAATTAAAAGAAGAAAGAAAAACCATATTAGCAGCGTAGTCATTTCCATGGATATTGAAAACACCCATTCTTAGAGATCTCATCTCTTCCACCATACGACACAGAGATAAGCTCCTTTATCTGACATGTGCCGTCTTTCAAAATCATTTCCTCGAGGGTCCTGATTATGCACGGATCAGTCTATAGTGGCAGCACGTCCTTCTTCTGTGGTGCTGGGGATGGTGTCGGTGCTCCGTCTCATCGCCGTGCCGACCAGCATGTTGTTCTTGGGAGAGCAGCTCTCGGGCACCATGGTCATGACGCGCACGCTGTAGCCGCTTGCCTCGGCGCACCATGAGCGGTCCAGATCCACCAGCCCCATGCACTGCTTACCTGGAGGGGACACCCGTTAACAACAGACTACAACAAACATCTGAGTGAACACATGAGAGCCGGACAGACTCAAATGATGCAGTAACAGCAGCACCCATAATGAATAATAGCAACAAATAAGAATTAATTAACGATTAACAATGGAATAAAAGTTAATCAACAACAGCGAGGAAAACAAGCATCTGTATTCAATAAATGTACAAATCATTTGATAGAGCAGATAGCATTGTGGCCCCCTACGCTACCCCCCTCCCCATGCAAGCCAGGCTGTCACAGCCCCAGCTGGAGGGCTCAGAGGAGACGAGAGTGAACGGCAGAGGCTGGGGAGGGGATCGGAGGAGGAGGCGATGCAGGGCGGAGCAGGCCGGTTTAACTGATGGAGAGGTGAAGTAGATGTGATGCGTGGTGGCAGCCTGGTGTTTGTTAGAGGGCTTCAGAGTGATGGGGCCCTTGGGGATCCACCCCACACGAGACAGGGACACGCTGATAAAACAGAGGAGTTATCACCGGCTGAAGAGGGAGGGACTTACACCGCGTCCTCGGAAAGATGTACAAAAACCCACACACAATGCACGCATATACTGACACGCGCGCACACACATATATACACACATTGACACGCTCGCACACACACACACACACGCATACACTGACGTGCACACACACACACGCACGCATACACTGATACGCACACACACACACACACTGACACGTGCACACACACATACACTGACGCACAAATGCACACCCACACCCAAGCACACATACACTGATGCACAACCACACACCCAAACACAATCACACACACACACCCACGCCGAGAAACACACCCACACCCAGATAGGGGAAGCCTTTAGTATCCTCTCTGTCTCTCAATAAATGAAATCAGAATCCCTGCTGCAGAACCAAAGCATTAACTATGTCCCAGACGAAGACTCATACTTTTCATCTTCTTGTACCTCAAATAGCACAGTGGTGTTATTCATTACGGATCTCGGGGTGTCGGGCCCCGCGTCTGCGTCGCATTTGTTTACGTTTCCATTTTTGGACAGGAGTCGAGGGGCCGTCGCGGTGACGGGCGGCGCTATGAATCTCATTCCTTCTGAGTGGAGGCAGACGCAGCGTGGCCTGTCACGCCTCCCACACCATTACAGGCTCCAGACATACGGAAACTCTCCGCACTCCCAGCATCGCCAAATGCACTTCCTCTGCTCCCGCTTCTCGCCTAATCATGCGAAGGCATACCAAAGCACGGACCACGGAGGCGGCTTTGTGATCAACGTTTGGCTGCGACGTCCTCCTCTAAGAAGCCTGAGGTCGTTGCTGGAAGGGTCGGCTCATCTCTTTCGTTAGATTGTTGCAAAATAAATTTGTTGAAAAGTAAGGACGTCAGCATCGCATCACCAAGCTACTTTTAGCTTTGTCTCCCAGAGCACATGGTTGCACCCCCACATGCATGAGAATGACAATGTTTTTTTCACGGATAAATAAAGTTGCTGGTAGTGGCACCGAGGCAATCCAGTCAACAATTGAAACCGCACCAGTCAACAGAAAAAGGCTGCAGTATTGAGCGGTGCATATGAGCCATCGGAAAACCCTCACAAAATCCCATACAGGTCATTATATATACGACAATAATACAAACTCTGGATGATATAATTGCAGATGATCTGCAAGTGATAAAGTGAAATGATTGCAAACAGTCCAATCTCAGGGTTTTCTTCAGCTTGAGCCTGACAATTTTATGGCACATTTCCCACCAGTTACACTGTGAGAACCTTTTGGGATCAATAAAGTACTTTTGCTTTTACTTTCCCCTCTTCCTATTTACACAACCAGGGGCCCTCTTCATCCATCTGCCAAGGTGAAAGATTGGTTTGGTAACAGCTGGTCAGATCGGTGCCGCACACTGGAGTTTTAACTGCCTAGAAAGTTTCCTTGTTTTGATCTTGCTAATGCATGCTGGGAAACATGTCTAATTCATCTCCCTAAAGAAATATCTATAGCTCTAGGCCGTAATAACCTTGCGGCCACTATGGCACCATCTTGCTTCTAAACGCTAGCTGCATGAGGGAACTGAATGCGGAATTCCGCATTTCGGTTCCACCACCAAAGAAGACCGCTAGGTGAGTGAGTGAATAAGGTCCATGGAAGGTATGAGGAGGAGGGGTGAGGAGGCTCGTCGAGATGAAGATTATAGGGGACCCAGGTGGAGGGTTGCAGTACCTATGAGTCGTCTCTCAGGAGGAAGCTGGGCAGCGGTCTGGTCCGCGAAGCGGCAAAGCACCATGTGTTCCTGGAGAGAGAGAGGGGAAGAGGTCGTTCATTACGTCAATGCATTCAAATGTCATCTGCATAGAACAGCGCACCGTACTTCTTCTCTTGGTGGGTTTTTGTACAAAGAGTCATAGACTAAAGTCATGTCCAGTCTTCCCAGCTCATTAAAATAAATCACGGGAAAATGTTTCGGCGTTGAAGGCCAGGCCCCCCCCCTCGTACGCAGACTTTGTGGGCGAGGGTGGCTATCTCATGCCCTATTATGCCCGGGATGCTTTATTTGGCAAACATACAGCGCGTTACTCTTGCTCAAAAGGAGACAAATCACGAGAAAGTGCGGAACAATGTAATTGCATCATTGGTTTCTGTTAGCAGCGGGCCAGGTGATTGAGTGTGTTAAGACACCCAGAAGACACAACAGGCCTAGTAGAGCTCCAGACTAGATAATCAGTACATCTTTGGTGACATTAAAAGGAGACGAGAGACGGGGGGTGATACACAGCGGCGAGGTGTAAGGTGGAAGATGATGTTTAAAGCCTTTTTAATGGGACACGGATTTATTTTTCATTTATTCGAGTTGTAGCAATGGTGTTGCTTGTGTACTTTTTTTTTCTCCTTCCGCGTCTCATCATGGTGGATTATGCCAAGACAGCGGGACGAATGCCCCCGGGGAAAAAATAACATCTAATGTGTTACAGAGAGTTCCTCGCTTCGTTTCTTTGGGCGCAGGGACAACAGAAAGTAGAGGTGATTGAAGTTCCCGAGTGCCAGCATGAGGTTGCTAGTGCTAGGACACACAGAACCCTTTGAAGTGACGAGTTTCTCCAGCGGGCAGTGGCAGGGCCCATTCATCACAAGTTTGAGGTACCCCCCCCTACACCCCTCCCTGTGTTCTCTGTCCACCAATGACCTGCTAGTCTGAGAATCCATGGTGGCACCTCAGAACTTCAACAGCTTTCTCACACAAGATGTGTGGTAAAAATCTAAAAGACCCGCCCAAAATAAAAATATTGCATGCGAAGAGAAGGTGTTAGTTAGTCAAAGCAGCCAAATGTCATATCATTAGCATCATCTTTAGTTCATTATACGTTGGAATATATATATATATATATATATATATATATATGTAAGCATTTTTATATATATGATACATTTGTAAACAGATTCTACATACCTTATAACTCAATGTGTCCTGAAACTTTTTGCTGCAAAAAAAGAAAAGAAAGAAGAAACAAATGTGAGACATTTTGCCAATATTTGCACAAAATATTTGCATCCATTATGTGTTTGCTTAGAAAGGATATCTCTATCCTGCATACAGTCAGACAAACAAAATCCCTTCAGGCCTAAACATTTTTTTTGTTTGGTTCCGGTTTCCGACCGACCCTGTCAATTTATGTGCGACCCAAATTATTTTATGAGCTTTAAAAAAAAAAAAAGTCATAAAAGATTATTATTATTTATTTTTTTTGCTTAGTTCGATGCCCTGCCCATTTTATTCTTATAAAAGCGAGAGCCTGTTTGAGATGTTGTCAATTTGTAAGAGAACCGTCTGAGGATATTTTAAGCCAATCAGACCTGAATTTGGGTTAAAGAAATATGAACATGCCCGTGTATGTAGGCCACATTTCAAAACCAAGGGCTACAAGCATGTACTGGTAAGAAAAAGTTACGGATGGCACTAATGAAGAAGACGGCGCATCCATCTACGTCTACGGACTCATTAGTCCAGGCCCCCTCGGGATTGGGGAGAATCCTTACAATGTAATGCTCGTAGTCGGTTAAATCATTCTATATCGTTTTGACTGAGGTTGGTCTTACAGTGTTGCAGTGAAAGTTGCAGTAGCAATATGAAAAGGGTCTAGTAATAATAATAGTAAGAGGACTCATAAAAGAAAAAATGAAAAAAAAACACACATTCAAAACATAAATAATTAGGTTCTGCCCTGCTCATTGTTTCAATCATGTGCGTCTTCCTTCAGTGGGAAGTAGGACTTTTTGGCAGAGCTTTAGTCTAGTTTCTAGTCTAGTCTACATTTTCATTCCTAATCTGTCAGAGTCCAGCAAATGCCACCTTAAACTCAACAGAAGAAGTGACTGTAGAAGTGACATACATGACATGACGACAAAGGAAAAAAAACGCTCAAATTGATTTGACTTTTTCCCATACAAAAATAAATTCCCAATTAATGCACTTTATGGCATTCCTTCCTGTTTGTTACTTTAAGTTTTAGAAGACATCAGCTCTGCCGCCATGGAGGAAGCTTGACACCTGCCACACTGTTAAAAGGCTTATGAAGCATATTTTTGACAGCAGTTGATGACGAGAGACAGGGAACTATGATTAATTTAACATACTGCTACCATGGATACAGTCTGTTGCAAACTTCATTGAGTGAGTTAAGGCTCACAGCAGGCAAAACCAAGACAAGTTTTACGTTCTAGATTTTCCCAAATCGAGTCCGAGTCTCAAGTCTCCATCCCCGCTATGCTGGGAATGTGTGCACCTGGCAGGGTCTTCAGAAGGGGGTTTGGAATATGGCCTCAGGGTGGGAAAGCCTCTTAAAGAAGCAGAAGGAGAACGGAGTGGGTCAGGTGCAGAGAGGGTCCTCCTTAATAGTGTAGCCTTTGGGGATGGAGAACTAAGCTCGTATTATGGTACGACCCTGCGGCATGGTCCCCTTACTGCACTCTCTATTTTTCAAGAGTTGGAGGGAATGCACTCAGAGATATGGGGACAACTACCTGAAAATGACAATATTTGCAGATTATTCAGGGTAATTTTGAGGCATGGTGTTCAGCACTAACAATTATCTGATTTCTTGGTTGATGCAAGGTTTTATAGCTTTTAAACCCCAAGCTCTTTTCATGAGCATTTTAAATTCAAAATTGCAAGCATAACTCGAGTACTTGAAGCCTTGGCATTGGTGGATCGAAACCATGAAACAAAAATGGTGCCTAAGTGCCCTTGTGCTATTTTTTCTCTTACAAGCACATTTGTAAAGAGAGTAGTGTTATAGCAACCACCCAATTTAATAACGTACGGTTCCTTCTCTCTAGGACTATTTTAAAAGGATCAAAGCATATCGTATCGTTAGAGTTCGAAGAACTCTAACGTTTAATGTTTTTTTTCCAGCAAAGTCAAGCTGTAGGACCCAAAAATCACTCTCACACACACACACACACACACACACACACACACACACACACACACACACACACACACACACACACACACACACACACACACACACACACACACACACACACACACACACACACACACACACACACCTGATGTTAATGTAAGGAGCTACACTTGTTTTTTACCTGGCCGGGGCAGGGCAAAGAGAACCATCGATGGCAATGGAACGGTACAAGAATAACTGAATAATAATAGTGGAGGTCCCTATGGCTTGGTTAGGGATCGACGCATAGGAGGATTGGTATGTTCTCACATGTATTTGCTTATATTTTATGGCCTTTTTTAGAGTTTTTGGACAGGATAGTGAGGGCAGACGGGAAAGTGAGATGAAGGAGAGATGAAAATAAATCTAACTGGGGTCGATACAAGACACAAAGGGCAGTAGCAGGCTGAGGTAGCAAGTCACGAGACGAGGCGTTGTTTTGACTGGTAGCAGTGGAGGAAAATGAATAGTAAACACAAAGTGAAGTAATAAAAAAACAGTGAGAGAGGAAGGAAAACAGACAGTAATAAGTTGAGCGATTGTTTTCTGTGGCCCAAACCCAAAAAGACACAAAAGAGACATCAGCATTGTGTGTCAATGTCGGGTACGAACAACAACAGCCACGAACCTCCGGGGGAAGGAGAACTTGAGGGTGTTCTGGACGAAGCCATAGCAACAGGGGCTGACCACGAAGGCGGCCCGGGCCTGGATGCAGTGCTCCACCACCATGTCTGTAGCCACACCGCAGGCGTGCAGAGCCACCTGCCAAAGCAGACAACAGGAGAGGAGAGTATCACGCCCGCGCAGAGAAACACAGACTATTATGATGTGTTCAGCCCACGAATAAAACACAGGGAGCACTCACTTTTGTTCCAAGGCGAGTCAAAAAGCCCACAAATTAAATAGTTACGGTGAACTTACGTGTAACTCACGGAGATGGTTGAACCCGCACTAAAGCCCTTCCTATTGATTTTTCCCCGTGGAGGGACAGAGCTTTAGATAAATGATTCGGTGGCCGTTGTTATTAGGAGCTGACGCAAGGTGCTGGATCAAAACAGAATCTATTAGTGTTTCCTGTATTGGCACACGGACCGCCATTGGATTCCTACTGAGGGGGTAAACTGTGCGTGACGGCGGCCATCTTCCTATACATTAGCCTTTGGCTAGTAACATGTTCCATGATGAAGACAGCACATCCACTCTTTTTGTTTGCGTGGATATATGGTCATGTACCCACAAAATAATAAGGTGGAGACATGAAAATATAACACATTCATCATATAAAAATGTGTTCTACTACTTTCAATTCAATTTCAATTTCAATTTCAAAGTACGAAAAAGGCTTTGGCTGGAAACATGTTCCATGAAGACAGCACATCCCCCTTGTTTGTTTGTGTGGGTATATGGTCATGTATCCACAAAATAATAATGTAGAGACATGAAAATAAAACACAATTCAATTTCAACTTTACTAGTGAGAAGTAAGAAAAATACCAGTTCCATTTCAACTTAAATGCTTGAAATCCGGTCGAGCCGTCAAGCCGTGACAGCGAGCTACATGGCAGTTTAGATCTGACCCCGGACAGAGTGAACGCAGACTTTCCAATAAAAACGGCTCTATTCACTCTAACCTCACAAAACTGTCTGACTGTATTAAGTTGAAGGCTTTCTTTTATGTTTTTTTTGTTTTTAACACAATATGACAGAAATTACTCACTTGGAATTACTATTATTTGTATAAACCGATAAACATGGTGATTGTTATTTTAAATCACCAAATTAATTGTAATTCAGTACCTTGTCCCATTAGCTTAATAAAAATAAAGTTAAGATGAACCGGCAGAAAAACTGTTGGTGTAACTCTCACGGTGATACTTTTGTTGTGTTGACTTGTTGCCCAAGTCATCAAACAGCGGTAAACTTCTCTGAAGCTACCACAGGTGTCTGCTGAAATGCTTTGGTTGTGCCAGACACCTGCTCAAAGCAAATAACAAAAAATGACTGTTCACTCCAAATTTAGCAATTGTTAAATCGAATTATCTTATAATTTGTATTCCTTGTCTAGACCCTCCAGGCACATGAAAGAATAACCATGAATCAATTTCTGCGTGTTTTGTATTCTGAATTTGAATCTCTAAGAGGTGAAGATAATTTTTTTCATACGATTACCTTAACATTATTGTGGATATATTTTGCAATGCATTTGAAAAAGGGGGAGGGGGCTGGTGGGGGATGTCACGAAATATGAGCGTCGCAAAATAATAACAAGGCAATTATTAGAGTAATTGCTCCAGCCGTTTCTATTCCAGCAGAGATGATTTGATTATATTCTATGTTGACTAAAAGTAAGTGGTTCCAATAGATACTTTAATTCAAACTAATTAATTTTACCCCCCATTCTCATTCTTGGTATTAAATTTCATTTGAAAGCTAAAAAGAGTCCCAAGCAACCACAACACAATAAAAAGCCTACATGTAGCCCAAAGAATACCATTGTTCAATTCCCTCATTAACATGGCTGTGGTGGGACCATTTGAAAAATAACTAGGAGAAAAATGTGTTGCAAGGTACTATATCTACCACGCCCCAAGCCTTGTAAAAGCTTAGATATTATAGATTATATGTAAATTGAAGACCAGAGATCCATATGCAAATGTATGGAAGGGAGGGGGTTGGAAACGCTATTAAAAATCGATTCATCTTGTGTCTTTGAGTCGGTGTGACCGGGGCAAAATTACATTCTGAATGAAATTCTGCAGTTACTACACTCTGTGTGTATGCTTCATCTGCAAGTTGTTTCCATATTTCATCAGTCGAATAGCTGTCGGGCTGACTAATACGACAAAGAACAACTCTGGCTTTATTCTAATGGGTCAGTTTGGTGTTTGTTTTCCACTTAATGCTAAACTCTTTATATTGGTTTATAAAATATAAATATAATGCACCTTTATCCATCTCATCGTATACAGTACATCTTTATCTATGCAGACTACAGTTATATCTGAAATAAGTAATGCAATGTCGTATTCATACATTGTCGATACGGCAAAGACATGAACCAAAGCCAGATCCTCGAGGCTTTGTGAGATGTTCAAAATCCCCAATAAAAGTGATCAGAGAAAAAAGCTGTTAAAAGACACAAAACACCGAGAGGGGATCCGCTTTAAGAATCAATTGCAAGGTATCAGACCATTAGGACACGACGACAGCCATAATGAAATTCAATGAAATTCAAAGAGACTAAAATCCACCGTGAACTTCACGGTCTGCCACCCGGCTTGCCCCCGCTGTCTCGCCTGGGTGTCAGTGTTTTACCCCGCGGGGCCAAAAGCAGGACGTGCACCCGGCTCAAGCCCCCCCCCCAGACCCCTCACTCCGACCTCACACATGGTCGCCACGACGACATAATTAAACAGCAGACGGCGACACACCTCCACCCAATTAGCCTGATTAAACTAGCGCCGCTAAAAATGGCCACATGCATAATGCATGCGCAGGATTTAACTGCGGCGTGATTGGTGGCAGGCCTCAGGTGGGAATAACTCGGGACCAGTAGCGAGATCCGCGATAGCCCCATCATGACTCGAGATAAATCTAGAAGAGTGATACGGCACAAGGTTTTTTCCGGAAGGAAAGAAGCAGAGTGTAGGCAACGGTGTGTGCAGATGTGGTGTGTGTGTGTGTGTGTGTGTGTGTGTGTGTGTGTGTGTGTGTGTGTGTGTGTGTGTGTGTGTGTGTGTGTGTGTGTGTGTGTGTGTGTGTGTGTGTGTGTGTGTGTGTGTGTGTGTTGAGGTGTGTGTTTGTGCATGTTGAGGTGTGCTTGTGTGTGTGTGCATGTTGATGTGTGCGTGTGTGTGTGTGCATGTTGATGTGTGTGTGTGTGTATGTGTGTGTGCATGTTGATGTGTGTGCATGTTGAGGTGGTGTGTGTGTGTGTTCATGTTGAGGTGTGTGTGTAGATTTTGAGGTGCGTGCGTGCGTGCGTGCTTGCGTGTGTGTGTATATGCAGGTTCAATGCCAGCTCTCTCCGGGTAGCAAGCCTCCCTCCCACTCACAATGGAGTGCAGGTTTTTGTGCAGCGCTCTGTTCGCCGAGCGGCTCTACAGAGCAGTGGGTAGAGACCAACAGAACTGAGAGCTGCCGCTAATAGCAAAGGCTACGTCTACACATACAGTATATATGCTATGCTAACGCTGATGAATTCTATCCTTTTTTAAGTACCCCCAGGAATGAACATTCCCGGGTGGTTTACGAGGCGAAACCCACAGAACAAAATAACAGCAGGAATCGGGGAGGAGTACACAGATTCAGCTAACGACATCCCGCGAAGGCAAATTGACGAGTGTCTTCGTGTGGGAGAGGCCCCCGGAGTCGAGCCAAGCGGTCGGCTTGCAGTAGGAGAGCTCAACTCTAAATGCGCAACTAAATGTTGGAAAAGCTAATAGATCACTGATCTTCTGAGGCAAGGGCAGCGGGGTGGAATTAACGGTTGCTGCGCTCTAGGGTTTATCTGACCCGGAGTTACACTAAAATGGTTTTGGCATCGCCGACGGGAAACAATCATTCACAGCCAAATATAATTGGGATACCATGAGCCAAGGCCGAGTTCACCAAATTCTCTCCCTTGATTTTATTATTTTAAGCAGCCGGCAGTTTTTGTTTTTTGTCTGAAACCCAACCATTGTACAGCCACTGCTGTGCAGAACCTTAACGGGGGAGGATAAATTGCACAGCATCAAATTAGTTTGAGTTAAATTTAATATTGCTTATCGAGTTCAACCTTAAGGGTAAAATCGTCTTACAGTCGAGAAACCAAATGGGCTACTCCGCAAACCTTCACTGATCTGATCTTATTGGGAGCAGCGCACAGTAGTGTGTATCCTTATCATACACACATACCTACACACAAAGTATCTATATGCGCACTCACTAGCCGTGGAATGCTAAGCCCCCCGCCATATCAGAGAGCGTTCATGTGGCGTTAACCAGCATACACACAGCCCATACTGGGGGATAGGGGGATCCTATCTCTGCTTCTGTTATCGTTCTGATTTCTGTGATATAGGGTTTGTTTTGCTGCGGTTTTCCGTGGCCATGGCTGCTCACCCCGATATGGAAGGGCCCGGTGAAGTAGTCAAGGTTGGCCTGGATGAGGCGTAGGTTGGCCAGGCCCAGCTCCTTCGCGCGCGCCCTGGCCTTGTCCAGGGACTCCTCCTTGTTCTCGATGAGGATCACCTGTGAAGGGGAGCAACCATGACCTTCGTGAGAAATCAAAGGAATGTAAAACCAAAAGATAAATAATGAAAAATGAGAAAATACCTTAAAAGTACGGCTACAATTCAAGCTTCTTAAAACCCGCTTCAACACTTTTAGTTGACAATGGATTTTAGGCAGCATTTCATTTTATTTAGAACCCTTTACTTGCATTCCATATTTCTAATGCTAAACAAGTGTGGCGACAGCAGTGTTCAGGTAACCTCACCCTGAACATTTTAATCTGACACAATAGCACATGCCACCCTCTGTCGATGACTGCCTCCGAAACAGTCTGATGGCTCCCTGGTAGGAAGCAAGATCTTTCTTGCTTAAAACCGCCGCGATCTACGAGGGCAATAAAAGCACATCTGGCAACCCGGCGAGGGCCCCTTCAGAGGAGTCCAACCAAATGAGTTTGTGGTTTGGCACCGAGGTCACATGTGAGTTATTTTTTTTCATTACCTGGCAACCTGGGAGTGTGTGAGCCAGAACCAAGCCGACGTGACCCTGGGTGGGAGAAACAGATGAAAAGTCACAGCACGATACAGCAGCCGTTCACGTTCATTCAATAACAAGGAGAAGGAGCGGAAAAGGGACGGCGCTGGGGCAATCTGGTGGCCGGTACACGGCTGAGCTTCCCGGGCTGCATCTCTTATGCCTCCATTTCCACCGAGCGGTGCGGTGCGGCCCGCTTCTATTGTCGTTTCCACTACCAAAAGTTGGCCGGGGTCCCAAAATAAGCACGCTGAGCCGCTCCTATTTTCGGTACTCCTCTGTTGGGGTACCAAGCGGTCTGAAAGGGTGCCGAAAAGGTGGAGCTACATACGCCGTCCGTCGATTGGTCGACAGAATCGTCATTTCCGTGCGACAGGGGGATAAAAACTAAAAGTCATTGAATTCGTTAGCCGGCTACACTGTGGCGGGCTGCTATGATATCACGATACTTGCGTTGCAAACGCCATCCGGCTTAAACCTCGCCCTGCCATTAGGGTCGTTTCGGCGGTGGAAACGCTTGCCAGTGTTAGCGTAACAGAGCTGTCCTGCTCCGAGCCGCACCAAACTACAGTGCTCACTGTATCAGAGAGCGAACAACGCTCACTGTGGAGAGCGGGCTGAATGCTAAGCAGTACGTATAGCTGTGGGTGTGTGTGTGTGTGTGTGTATCGAGGGGTTGAATTATGTATCCACCACAGGGGCATGAGGAAAACTGATGAGGTGAATTCCAGAACCAGGGGTTCCCCCACCTCTTCATCATCCTCACCAACCTCTTGGCCCCAGGGTTAATTAACAGTTATCTACGTACATTTAAAGTTCAGTCGGCTATTCACCTTTGCAGCCTTCTAACACGCTGATAATCAAAGGAAAACAGACCGCGCATTTAGGCGTCTATGTATTTTAAAATAGACCTAACAAATGAGAATGTTCTGGCGTCCCCCGTGTACAACTCTGTTCCCTGCTGCGGCATATGACCCATAGGTTGAATTCCTCGCCTCTAGTATGCAAGGTACTCGTTTAAGTCATAGTCACATTCTAGTCCTAGTGTGGCTAAAGCATGGGTACCAAAGCTAAGTAATCATGGTGTGTGTGTGTGTGTGTGTGTGTGTGTGTGTGTGTGTGTGTGTGTGTGTGTGTGTGTGTGTGTGTGTGTGTGTGTGTGTGTGTGTGTGTGTGTGTGTGTGTGTGTGTGTGTGTGTGTGTGTGTGTGTGTGTGAGATGCATACCCCTCCACTGCAGAAATCAACGATGGTGTCTCCGGGTCTGGCCAGCTCCGTCACCATTCCCACCAGATTATTCAGCTGTTGTCTCTTCCTCAAGGCGCGGTCGGCTGACATTTTCCCTACAGGAAACACACATGCATAAAGCACTTATTCTTCCGTATGCCGACATCATTTTTAAGAATTAAACGGAAATGGATTCAACATTCTGGTATAACAAACAGTCATCTGGGTATTTTTCCCTTCCATATAATAGTAACTTGTCTTTTGACAAACAATACACAGCAAGCACAAAAGATGTATTTTCGTGGCTGCCTGTCAGACAAAGCCAGTGAATCCCTATACTATAATTGTTCCAAACTGTGGTAATTAACACACATGTCGTGAAAATTATAACAGTGTTCACAAAAGGTCTTACTTTATAGAGACCGTTTTACACATGACATCTTGAAGGCCAATTATTTAGAAAGTATAGCTTTAACACGTTCCCATTCTTCCAGTCTTTCACACGTTTCCATTCAAAGAGTAGTCCTATTCAGCACGACCACTTATCTGCATTCATTAACAGACTGTTTGATGCATGGTTAATCTGTCCCCGGTGAATGTATCCCTTTGCTCAACCATTAAGTTACCTTCTGACACGGCACAACAACACTTAGGTGAATGATTGGGAAAAAAAAAACATCATCACAGCGAGGGCCCTCTCTGGGTGTGTGGGCAGCATATGTAATTGGTATGTACGCCAGGCTCGAAGCCAACACACATTACAAGCATGCAGACAAAGCCCCAGCCAGCATCAACGCCCGTCTCTATTGACGAAGCTGGAGGACTGCTTTGTTTGTAACACCGTACAATAAGGGTATGTTAATAGTTAACCATTCATTAACATGAGTTGACGCAGTAATAAGCATTATTATATAGCATTAAAATAGGGGAAATAATGAACAAAGGAATCTCTTAGTTTACAGGAACACCTTTAGTAAATTACTTCGAGAACTTAAGTTAACTGTTAACAGTTGATGCTTAAAACTGGATTAACTAATGTTAATTCATGGTTCAATCATCAATTTCCCCTCATTGTTAAGTGCTACTGCTTTGTTTAGACCTCCAATGTTTGTGTCCACATGGTTGTCGATAAGGTAAGATGCAGGGGTTCATTCCGTTTTTTTGAAAATTGCCTTTTGGTTCATAGTGCTGAAAGAAAGAGATGCATCTTGTCAATGTCATGCAAATGTGTAAAATTATACTAACAAACTGAAGGATAAATACCGTTTCGTCTTTAGTCCGTCTTAGGTCATTACTGTGTGTGTGTGTGTTGATTTATAGATTTTTCCAAACTATCTGCGGGCATTGAATGCCATGAATAAGTGTAACGAAGAGGAGAAACAGAAGGTTGTAAGGCCCGCCGTGTCACGCATAAATACACCGTACATAAATCTTTACAGTATCTCCGTACTTTGTGCCTCCCTTCATGTCAGTGCGTTGAAAGGGCAAATTGCGGGGAAGGATCAAGCACATTAACCATGTGGCCGTGAGGGGGCGCTACCATAATAACAAGTGTTGCTGCACTTCAACACTGTACAAAAAGAGCAACGTCCTAAACTGGAACATCATTTCACAGAAATCTCAAATGTAGCCGTCCTAAATAGGGAAAGAAGGAGAGATATTGAAAGGGACTAGGGTGCACCCTAACAGTTCCAGCTGAAAGACACTGGGCTTCATCGCCATTGTCTGCAGTATTGGCATCCTTGATCAAAATGAGCTGCCCCCTACCTGCTCCTTGATGACGATGACTTGTTTGACGATGACTCGATGGGATTGAACAACTGTTCAATCCCATCGTCTCATCCTTGCCGGGAGCATAGCTGATCGATTAATCTTCGGATCACAAGGGTACATTAGCTGAGGACCCAAGGACGTGCAGTGATGAGTTTAGCGATTTATGAACGAACAGCTCTCAAGGAATACCAAGGAGGAGCCCAAGCAATCGGCTTGTTCCGAACGGTCGGAACTCACCTTGAGTCGCTTTGGAAATAATAGTAAAGAAAGTTATTCATAATTCAGCAGAAGAAGACCACTGCTATAGCAATATAATCAGCCAGTTTATATATATATATATATATATATATATATATATATATATATATATATATATATATATATATATATATATATATATATATAACGCTGATCTACATAGAACCTCACTCAATTTCATTTGTGCTGCTGGAAAGTTGTTATCTAAATGTCCTCTAAGCATTGTTGCTCCTCAGCCTTAAGGGAGAGACTAAACTCGGGGCTCCAGAATAACTTTTTTCACTAGGAGCACTGTGGCCCCTAACTGAAAATTGTAGGGGCACAACCAGAAATTTTAGGTGCACACACCATAAATCAACATGCCAATGTGATTTCTGCATTACTAATACATATTTTGATAATAGGTGCAGAAATAACAATGTGCGGTTTCAATTTCAGTGTCACATTTTATTGTGATTCTCATCTATTCAAACTGTTTCCACGTGTGCGCTGCAGTGCGCGCATGCGTTCGACGAGCACGCTACGCCTCCTCTTTGCCTGCTCGCCTCTCCATTGAGAATGCATTAGCAGGCGCGACAAACGCCTCCCGTGTGAAAAGCCCTTTATGGCACATGGAGTCCTGCCCGGGTTCGGGTACCCGCGGATACACGACGGGTGACCCGCACAATTTGGATGAAACGGGTGAAAAATAATGTAGGCTGTAGCCTACATAATAGGCTACACAGTAGGGTCGGACGCCTGAACAGCGCGAATCGGAAGCGGGTTTTGCGATTGCGAGCGAGACTTCTCCGGTGCTGGAATGAAATTCACTAGCGCAGGAGTCAACTTACAACAGTGGATGATGTGTTTTTTTTGCACAGCAATCTAAAGCACGAGGCCAAACACCACATAGTGTAATCCCCGGCAAATGTTTCTAATTTTCCTTTGGGTGCCGGTCGGCGTCGATATGAATTTATAGCGGGGCGGGTACGGGCGGGTGCTGGTTTGCAAAACAAGACCCGCGCAGGACTCTGGCACTGGCACACTAGCCGCAGGTCGGAAGAACGAGTCAATAGTTTGCGAATTGTTCAAACACACTTAGGTAGCAAGTTGTGAAATCTTTCTCCTTCTCACAGAGACGTTTACGCCCGCTCGATATTAAATCTCTAGGACCCTCCCCCTCCACACATTACCCACTAACGGCAATTCCCTATCGTTCTCACACTCACTTAATGGATTGCTACAGATCCGGATTCGTTGACGCGCACCTTCCCCGTTTAACGTGTAAATATGAAAAATGGCAAATTTCAGTCGCACACCCATTTGGTCGCAGTCTGAAACTACTTCAACGCATGTCTGAATGGTTATAAGTGGTTTTTGATTTCTATATTTGCTCATCATTATTGAGAATGTAATAAATAACACATGAATATGCATCTGTGTGAAATTGATTCTGATCAAAGGGAAAGTTGCCAGGACAAGCACCCAGGATGATTCTAGCAGTTTAGCATCCAGCTCTGCAGGGAAGTGAAATATATTGCTTGTTTGGCAACTTGTAGGCAAACACATTATGATCATTAATGTCAAGCAAAAACTGAGAGATAAGTGCAAAAGAGAGAAAATAAACCATCCAACTAATTATACTACGCAGTCTTGAAAAGGGGTAGGCTATATTTAAAATTTTCGCTGTGATACAAATAACAAATAGCATCCTTTTTTAACTATGCCCTTGATTCAAATGTTGTACGAAATGGTAAGGTTCCTTTCAATATTGAATACATTTGGACGAAAACAACTCATGACGACATTGTGAAAAAACTATTAAGAACTAATTCACCTGAGGGATTTGGAAGATAGACCAGACAGCATGGAGAGAATGTCTGGGTTATGTGACATAAATGGTGCGGGGAAATCCAAAATCATGGTTAAATTATAAAAAGAGTGTATTAGAATGTGGGTACATTACTAGCCTTAAAGCTTGACAGTTTAATCAATCAATTTAGATTTTTCTCTTCAACTGGGGGAAGCCTGTTTATATTAAAATAAATGCTAATTCAGTTTTGTGTTGATACGCGTTCAGCATTTTTTAATAAAAAATGCTCCATTTGTGTTTATTGAGCAGCCTTAGGTTAGGATCAATGCGTTTCTACTGAAGCAGCCTCACTGATCGCTAGCCATATCATGTGGGTGGACTGGCTCTCATGGTCGCGCCACTTTGCTCTCCCGGTCCATTTACCATTCCTGGATAATCTAGAGAGACGACACATTATTGACTAAAATAAAACTAAAACACCACTATGAGAATGTATTTGCAATTAAGATTTGTTTTGGGCGGCAGGGGGGGGTTAGATGATCATGTGAATATGACCGACCCGTTTCAGTGATTCTATCTCACCGATGGCTCTGTTGTTCATTATTCAACTATAAGCCATTCCTGTTCTTGCTCCGCCACACATCTGAGACGCTCATCAGTAAAATGTGGTTGTTGCTTCGCCTACATGTTGGCTAGCGATGAGATAACCCAGGAGACAGCATTGGACTTGTTCCCACTAGGTATTACATAAACAATAAGGAGTCAGATCCGGGCCCTCTCCACTTGGTAGACTAAACAGTCTGGAGGCCATGTTATAGTCCGGCAACTTCCACTACTACAATCCAAGCTGAAATCTACGATATAAAAAATAAATTACTAAAAGAAACTCATTAAATGGATTGCAATTATATGGCGCTTTTCTAACCAGTGGCCACTCAAAGAGCTTTACAACATTTCCTCACATTCACCCATTCATGCACACATTCACACACCAAGGTCGGAGTCATCCAGCTAGGAGGAGCCGGGGATCGAACTAACAAGCCTTCCTTAGCCACATGCCGCCCCATTAAAACGTACTCTGTTAAAAGTACAATATGACGACTGCAAAGTTGTAAACTACAGTTTGTGAACCCCTTGCTAGTGTACAATCAAGCCATCTCCATCCTCCACTACTTTCTTCTGCCATGGGAGATCTCCTGCTCCCACCGCTAACCTATGCAAAACTCCACACATCAACTTAACAGGAGAGAGAGAGAGAGAGAGAGAGAGAGAGAGAGAGAGAGAGAGAGAGAGAGAGAGAGAGAGAGAGAGAGAGAGAGAGAGAGAGAGAGAGAGAGAGAGAGAGAGAGAGAGAGAGAGAGAGAGAGAGAGAGAGAGGTCCATCAGGGGAGCCATGAAGGGTCTATTGGCCTTTCGCTCCTCCACTACGTTAGTTTACACAGCGAGCCTCTCTGGCTCTGTGTTGCGGCGGTTGTTGCTGCTGCTGCTGCCTGTTGCCCGTGGCAGCGAGCGCTGATCTCTTCCTTATAGCCTGCAATTCTGCGAAAATTGCCCGAGGCCCTATCTGTCGGGCCCATCAGATGGAAGGAAATGTAAACACACAGACCGAGGCGCTGGGGTCTTCATATATCTTTATTTGGCCGTCCACCATCCCCACGGGGGGGGGGGGGGAGTTTATTTTGTTATAACATATGATTTTTGTATTATTACCTTTATCCAGTTTCCATTTCCAATAGTATGGGAATATAAGCATCTCTTATAGAAGCCACGGTTCTTTCAGAGCACACGGGAGGAACTCTCAGGGTGGAAAGACACAACGAGTCCCCGACGGTAAAGACTCTGCTCCTTCTATAAACGGATCCTCCTACTCGCTCCCCTTTCGCTTTTTCTAAATCCCCCGTTCTCGTCGGGGGCACCGCTCAGTCGGAGCCGTCAACGCCTCGGAGCTGGCGGCCCCCACACGGGACCACCCCCCACGTAAATTCGTCCTCTGGCTGGCCCACCTTTGTAGTGGCGACCGCTGGATGGGGGCTTCAGCACCCCCCCCCCCCCCCCCCGGTCGTCCCTCCGCAGCAACGGCCCCTAGAAACGGTTGGGGAGGGAGGCCCGACCAGATGCTCCCGCTGGGTTCTTTCCATAGAGTCCCGTAGTTATGCTTTCACGACCAGTCCTCGCCCCCCCCACCCCCCCCCCTCGCTGCCTCTCACTGTAGAGGGAAAGATGTCGCGATGCGCCATCCATTTTCTTGTATTTATTGGCAAACGTGGAAGGGAAATGAGTATGATTCCCTTTTCTTAAGGATTGTTAAGTGAAGAGAACTGCGAGAAGGATATTTATAAAGCGTTCCGTCTCAGTCTCATCCATTTGAAAAAAGGTTATGGAAATGCATTTTCATACAGACTCAAATCAGTCGCTTTTTTTCTTGTCCCTCGTCTTATTATTTAGGTTATTCTTGGATATCCTTAAAGAGAAGGTAACCGTCTGGCATCTTGCTCTTCAAGCAAGATGCAGACATTGGCATTGGACTTAACATTCGTACCACTAGACCATACTTCCCCTCCGTTTCCTCAGGATGCCATAAAAAATGATGGCATATAATGATTCAAGTGAACACTGTAACCCTAATGACGTGTGAAGCTGACCCCGGCTCCCTAACACAGAACCCAGACGTGCCGCTGACAATTCAATTGAGTTCCCGCATATGGCTGTGAAACAAGCCGTTAAGGATTCCGGATGGTTACGTAAACAGCCATATAGGTGAATTTATGACTCACTTCTGGGCAAACCGCTGGAAAATAAACTGGAGAACACTCGACCCATCAGCCATAAAAAAGAAAGGACGAAGAAAAACCGACCCCATGTGATCGTTTTTGCTTTGAACCCAAACGGCATGTGGGCGTCGGGGACCTCTGGATAACAATGACGTGTCTCGGGGTACACTGTGAAAGGGAGGTCTGTCATCGGCAGAGCGCATCGAATGGGTCGGACCGAAAATCCTGTGCTTCCATTTCTCCCTCTCCGACACTGGAATGATATGATGGATTTTGTTGTTTCTATTTTACCGCAATTTCATTTATGATCAAAGGAGGACAATATCTGCGTACATGTACACCTTGAATCCAGCTGCTCTGTACCTCTCCTTCAGTATAAAAGAAAAGACAAAGATAGGTCTATTGGCACTGTGCGAAGCAAGTCAGGCTTTTGTGTAGTATTTCACTTTGTTGGGGCTAGTCTAGACGCTTCTGTAGACGCTGCTTTGTCACACGGAGACATTGCTGCAATAGTTACAATGGGGATTAATAGGAGAGATATGACAACAATTTTGGAAATTTGTTGTTCCGATTGCGAGAAAAGCCGTAATTTCGAAAAAGGACACATTCGTCAATCCACAATGCACTTCGGCTATAGCTCGGGGAGTGTTTATAATCTACGCACAGATTATGACCACTGCCTCGTTTGACGAGAAAACAGCTGTGTTGCCACCATTAATCCGTCCGATCTAGTCTGTTCTAGCAACAAGGAGCCCAGACATGGCCGATGCCTCTAGGTTTCATACAGTCCCAACCCAGTCATGCAGCACCTCGTTTGATATCCCTTTTTTCTTTGAGGGTAAACTCGCTACCCTCAGCGATAACTGCGTACCGAAATGTTCACTAAAAGTATAAGCAAATCTGTGAAAAGGTTGTTGTTTTTTTCGGTTTGGGACTTTCAGTTTTTCTCTGAAATCGAGGGGTACAGGATCAAAATCCGGCGGAGAGATTCTTTCATTTAGTGTTCTAGAATGTACCACTGGCTAAGCAAAAGTTAGCGCTCCCAGCCACCAGACCAGTCGCAATTAGATCTCCCTTGTAGCAAACGTTTACGTTATCGCTTGGGCTGTAACGATATGCGTATCGAAACCGAAATCGCGACACTCAAAGCCACAAACCTGTCTCGCGGTGTGAGAAGGCAGAAGCGCGACACTCCCTTTCTAACTCCCATTATCCTTCCAGTCCAGATCCAGCCACTTGATATGTTAGTGCCAGGGTTTCCGTTATCCGGTAATGGAAAAATTTAATGTCAGACAAAATTGTATCTCTCCAGTCAAATTGTCAGATTGAAATTTGCAAATAATCGGTCTAAATAATAGTCTGCTGACACCGCTCCTCTTACTGTCCGTCCACACCAGAAGCGAATTGAGCGACCAAATCGCCGGAAGTCATTCACTTTCTATGGGCAAGAGCGACCAGAGCGACCAAAGCGACCAACGCTACCAGCGGCCAAAGTTGAGCGACCAGAGCGTCAAAAAGAAGTTGAAAACTTTTTAACTTTATGCAAATGACTATTATTCGCTTCAGCGACCAAACACTGACAGCCAATCGGAATGTAGACGCTCTTCGCTTGCGTGGATCCCAGGGAACATCGGCAGGCACTTTGGTTCCTACCTACCTTTATTCACTCACTGAACAAAATGTCGGCTGAAGTATTAATCGCGGCTGTAACTGGGCACCCGGTGTTGTACGAACCCACCCTTTTTCAGTTCAGAGATCGAAACGCCATAGTGGTTTGGATATCAAGTGATGATAAGCGGGAGTATTTATAGGCTACATCTAGAACGTTCGTATTTAAGCGGGAATCATTATAATTTGCTCTACATGCCACCAATCTAACCAACCAATCGCGTGTAGCATGCTTTAAACAAAACCAAAAAAGTATTTGAAATCGTCACATAAACAAACTAATCGACAAGACGAGGGATAAATGACAAGGGATATATCTCTTGTCTTTTATCCCTCTATTCCCCACTATTCACGGAGCCTGAGGTGAATATTTTTTAATTAAATAGTCTAGATAGATAGATAGTCAAGTCTTTATTAATACCAAACGACACAAATCGTCGGGAATCCATTTAGGTGGTTCGTCCCACACAGGACAGTAGCCTACAATACCACACAGAACAAGTCTGACTGGATAATACACACAATACATCACATGAAAACTAGACACGCGTTGATAGATAGATAGACAGAAAGGCCTAGATAGATAGATAGATAGATATGTTCCATTATTTGCCTTGCGGAGCCAACCAGACCTGTGCACGTATGCAAATTAGCCATGTGTCCCAGTGTCTATTTGTTTTGAATGCGACGAATGAGTGCAGATCATGATTTGCAGATCCAGATCAGTGAAACATATTTTAACTACTACAGCACGCAGGGTTTTTTGTTCTCGGTTGTAATTAGCCTACATTTTAGGATTTTTTTTATATTGGGGGGAATCACTGTCCTACTTGTTGTCGAAGCACTTTATCGAACAAGCAAAACCGTCTCGGCAATATGGCCAAGGTGTATGGGAGAGTTCACTATTTGATATGGCTGTCTGTAGGGCCTACTAAACGCATGGCTCCTTTAAATGCGTCTGCATAATTGAATTGTACGTCATGAGCGACTTGAGCGACCAAAGCGAACAGAAAAATTCGCAGCGAAACTTTGTGAGCGACCAGAGCGTCTTTGACGCTTTGGTCGCTCCTGGTGTGGACGTACAGTTATTGATGCCGTAAGTCTGCGACAAGATGCCCTGGGCCAAATGCGCAAAAATAGCCCGTGTGATCCCTGTCTCTAGTGTTTTGTGTGCTTTGACCGGCAGTTGGTCTGCTTATAGGTCGAAATGAAGCGGCCACCGATTATTGACAGGCTGGGTACTTTATTCTACCGGACTCGTTTGTTACCGCTCGCTCTCCTCGCTCGTCCACTCACTCGCTGACGTCACTCACACATACACGAACTGCCATTCTCACGCACACACATGCTACTTGTAATGCCCCTTTATTGCGAATCAGACATGCATGTTTTTTCCCCATCTATTTGAAAGTTAGGCTATTAAACATGTTGTATTCTATACGGCCTGATTATGTCATTTTTTAAGCTACGTAGCCCAATACCTAAAACCACAATACCAGTTGATGGTTTTTGCCTACCTGCAAGCATCCTCCAACTAGCCTGGTCCTACCAGACCATCGTACTTCATTTCATTTGTACAGAAGTAGTAGTGAAATGAAGTGAAGTGAAATGAAAATTGAGCGGAAGTAGGTAGGTGGGCGGTGCCAGGCTATCCTCCAACTGCAATCTTTGGTTCTTTATTTATTAATTTTGCTATACTTTAGTATACTATAGTATTCTTTCTGTTCAAATCTTTTTAGTGTTCCAAATTATTTGTTATTAAATGTTACATTAAGTTAATTGTTATAGAAGTGTTATAGAAACGCTTTTTAAATTTAAAAAAATCGTGGGATGTATCGAACCCTGGGGATCGTGATACAAACTGAATGGTGAGCTGGTGTATCGTTACAGCCCTAGTTATCGCAGTAGAAAACTGCCAAATGACTAGCTAGCTTTCAGAACAAATAATTAAGCCTGTGATGCTTATTGTTATACGTTTGATCTGATTTGAATGCTGTTTTTATTTATTTGACTCTGTAAATGTACCAAATACAGATAATTGCCTCATGACATTGAGAGGGTATAGCGAAAGTCCTTATAAAAATAAATAGCACACTGGAGCGCATTCAAAGGAACCCAGACACGGCAGCCATTGAGAAATTGCAAATAATGATGAAGTACAATCAGTATATAACACATACACACCTAATCAATGTTAGGTTTTATAAAAGTGTCAATGTGTTTTAGCCTGTACTTTAACACAATTTTAGTGTGCAAACATAAAAGGTGGACAAAGTTAACAAAAAGGAATCAGAAATATCAAGCATCAGCTATTCAAACAAAAAAGCAAAGACCCATCCAAAACAAGATAATCCATGATAAAGCCCAAAATAAATAATAAAATCGATAAAGGAAGAATGCGAAAAAAAGCCAAAGGCACAAACACTCCAAAGTGTTGAGAATGCAGGAAAAAAAGTACTTTTGACCAGGTATTTCTCCATCAGCCCTACTTCAATAGATAAATAATCTTTTATTCATAGGGTGCGTGCGGTAATAAAGCCAGGTAAGTCAATCCGGGAGAGATGCTAAAGCTCAAAACACACACTGTGTACCAGGCCGTGACAGCCCTCGACTGTCCACTAGGCATTACAATCACACTTTAAAGCCCCTTAGGCAGGGAAACTTGAACTGTCTTCAAGGGAGAGCCGGAGAAAATAAATATAACACACCAAGGAAAAAACGGTGGGTTTTGAATTCTGCTTCGGCTCGCCCTTAAAAAACACTGGAGTCTGCTTCATTATGAATCGAGTGAAATTGAACGAGCAACATGGGGTAATCCAAAAGCAGGACGGAAAAAATTGGCTCCAGGCGGATTCCAGTCCCCCGCACCCGCACCCCCCCCCCCCCCCCCCCCCTTCCACAGCACTGATGTGAAACCTCAACAGAGATTATCGAGCACTGCAAAACAAAATAAAAAGAAAGGAAATATATCTATGTATATCTACATATATGCATATATATATGTCAGTAAATAAATAAATAAGAAAACATAGGTAGCGTGGATAAATATTCATGAAATGACATTATGGAGACCCGGAGAGTGTGAAGACGTCAAGTGGCTTTGCATTCAAATCGCAACGTCGCCACAAAATAGAGAGTGGCAGAGAGGAGCGTCTCTGCTAGGGGGGGGCTTCAGGTGTCTGGAGGGAGGGGTGGGCACAAGATTACCCATTACTACCTCTGATTGGGAGTAACTAAGAAAGGCAGCAGCGGGTGGTAGACCTCACCCTCCACACACACACACACACACACACACACACACACACACACACACACACACACACACACACACACACACACACACACACACACACACACACACACACACACACACACACACACACTTTTATTTTAATGTACCCTGTTGTTCAGGATGGATGGCCTACTCCATGGAGTATGTAGTGACGATAGCTTTCTACAATCTCAGCATGGGGAACAATAAGTGCAGAATAACAATTTGTTCAATTTTTATTTTACTTTCAGATAAGCCTCTGTAGGTGTTTCCGTGCACAAGCGTCAGAATTCTCCATTGTATTGTACTGCGCTCCGTCTTATATGATTTTGCGTCTTAAAAATCCAATAATAATAATCACACATAATCACCAGAGCATAACAAGCACTTTCCCCCTCTATTTTAAGACAACATGAAATGGCATTAAGAGCTTAACGTCTTGCATATTTTGGGATTTTAGGGCGGAGCCTGCAACAATATGATTGGACCAATCAGGATTGGATTGGAGACATTAGTAGAGCACCGACTGGTTAAATGAAACTCTATAAGGTCTCTAGGGGGTTAAGATTGGTTGGGTGTATTGCCTCATCTCCTCTAAATTGGCAAGGTGTTTAAGAATAAGTGGGCAATAAGCGTGGGATAAGGACCTCAAAAGGCTTTTTAAGAGGTTACGTCTTCAAAAAGGATCTCATCATCTAGCTCATATTTCTAAAAGTAATGAGTCATGTAGACTAATCTGGGAAAAATCGTTTTGAACTGCTCCAGTATTGATCAAACTGTCTGTGCCAGCTGTCAAAACAACCGTCAAGAAAATCATCATCAATCACTTTTCCACCGACTGGCTCGGATAGGGTCTCCGACAGCATGCGGCGCCTAATCCATACACTGCACCAACCCTGGCCCATCTGGAAGGCCAGTTGTCACAGGAACTACATTAATATGACCGAAAACAACCAAAAATAGCTTTTGATTTGGGCATTTCAAAATTATCTGTACTTTAAAACTGAAAAAACTTTTAGACCCAATATAATAATAATAAAATGGTGATATATCGATGGACCACATATTGTATTGCAAATCTTAATCAAAACTATATATGCTCTGTATATATGGAATGAGAGACGATCCTTTATAGCTCAAATCCTACACTGATCGCTATTGGGATTATAGCAAATCTCTGGGTTTCAATGGTTACTCTAATGTTGGTACAAAGAGCTTTGCCAATTCTCGAATCCCATGACCAGTAAATATGAAAACTAACAATGACGACTCTTAATGTATATTTTATATGTACAGCGAAGGCAGCAGAGGGGTGAATGGGGCTGAATGCAGAAATTAATGCGTGGGTGGACACTACCAATCCGGCTAACAGAGCTATTAGCATTATGTTGACTCAGAGGAAACCATTATCTAAAGTAGTAGTCAGTTGTAACTGTGTGTTGTAACTTCTCTCAGACATATCTCGACACCTGGCTAAATATCCTTACCAGGACCGGTTTGCATTTGTAGCCCGAGATGTTCATTTTTATTTTAATCCGCCGAAACGCTTCAACTTTGACACCCCATTTTGCGTCAGCAAGGTCTATTTTGAAACGGCTTTAATAACCACCTGTGTGTCACAGTCAAAGAGGCACCGCAGGAGACAGGAGACAAATGGCTGCCCGGGGATCCTCTGCAGCGTTTCAACCGTCAACCGCCGGTAACCTCAGACACAGAGTGGGGAACACAGCGCACATCTCCTTGAACCAAAACAAGCCCCCGGAGCAGCTCACAGCACAAGACATGACAAAACACAGCAGCGACCTCAAGGTGTCCTTCTTCCCCGTTTCTCCCAAAACATAGTTATTTGACTTCCCCTTTCTTTTCTCATCCCTCATTCTCTCTCCATACTCCTTTCTTTCAATTCCTGCTACCCCCACTTGCATCTTCTCCATTACATACGTTGAGCTTTATTGAGGCTGCAGCTGCATACATTAAGAGACTTGTTGTACACAATGGCCCCAGTCTTTCCCTGACTGCTTATCTCTGGAGGCCCTGGCGACACACTTTATTGAAAAGGTTAGCAGGCTCCTCTGCAGAGCTAAACAAACAGTCAGAGTGTGGGTGTGCGTAAAAAACCCATTTGTTTTAGGCCCCGTCCACACGAAGCCGAAACGGGCGAAACCGTTACGGTTTCGATCTATCCGGTTTCGAAGTATCTCCGTAAAGACGAAGCCAAGCGAAACCGGATAGATCTGTAGAAACGCTGTAGTAAACATTCCAGGCCCATAAGGGGCGCTGCTTCTGGTACACAAATCCAGAAGAAGAGGCGAGCATGCGCATAAAGGCTGCCCCCCGAACCACTAACAACACAAACAAACAGCTCTTCTACGATGGCGAACTAGATTCTCAATAAATAATGGCTTAGCAACCCAACAAGGGACATGATATGCTGCAGAACGATTACAAGCTTGTAGTCCGCCATCATCTTTTTTGTTGTGATTTCTGAGACTCCGCGGGCTTAAGAGCCATTGGCTAGGAGGTCGAGGGGTGGGGCGATGATGTCATGGTTTGCGGTTTCAGTCGGTTTCAGGCGTCCACACGAAACCAAAACGAAACCGGATAGATTTGAAACCACCTCCGAGGGTGGTTTCAGAAGTTTGCGGTTTCGGTCAGCGGATTCGCCGGCTTCGTGTGGACGGAAGGCCGAACCGTACAAGACCTTTGCGGTTTCGCCATGAAATCGGCTTCGTGTGGACGGGGCCTTAGTTTTTTTAATAGATGTATTGAGCATCCCTGTGCTCCCGTTTTCAGGGGTTTTAACGAACACTGTTGCAGTTCTCAAATCTATTTCTGTGTGCGTGCGTGCGCGATAGATACAGTGTGATGTGAACAGGGGGGAAGCCCACACACTCGGCGCTGGGGACAAATTGTGCACCTCTTGTCTCTGCGCCGCCCTAATTGCTGCGGTGCTGCAACACAAGGGCCCACCTACCTTCCCACCCCGCGCTGCTGAGAGGCGCTGGCAACCTGCTCCATTTATCAAGCACAGCGTCGACAACAATAAAAATGTAGTCCAGTCCATGATTCACACACACAAACACACACACACGCACACAAACTCACAGAGTAGACTTCTGCCCACACGACAGCAGACAGTACAGTTTTGCTACTAAGCACTAGAAAGGTCTGAGACGGAAATTCTAAAGGTTGTGGTTATTTGTACATTGTTCCTTGCGCACATAGACACACACACACACACACACACCTTGCTCACGAGCACGCACCGACACACAAACACACAAACGAGTGGACGGGCCGCCCACGCTACTTTCCAAAGTACAGTATTTCAACTGAACAGATAAAGGATTATGTAATCAAAATACAAAAGGTTGTTGTCATTTTGTCTTGATCGCAGCTCTTCCAGGGCTTATGAACCTCCTGAAATGTAATTGATGCATGGGAGGGATCCGACCCCAGCCTTGTTTAGGGGATGTGACTTATGCAATCAGCACAATCACTGAGGAAAACAAACTGCGATTCTCCGTTTCCCAGCAGCACGGTGGCTGTTCCTGTGTGCAAGGCAAGGGCTAGCGTTGCACAACCTCATATTGGTGAAGTTATGAGCTATCAACAGCAAGCCATTGAATGGATCTCTAAGAATGAATAATAAATGAAGTTCATGTCGGTTCAGTTCACTTTTATAAAATATTCCGCATCTCCTAACTCAGGATAAGTTTTAATCTTCAACCCTCTTCACGCACCAATGGAAAGTGCTATCAAATGTAATTCTTTTTTTAAATGGTACATCTCTACGTGGACATAATAATCAGTATATGTCCTAACGTTTAATTGAAAAAGCCCATCACGTAGTACCAAAATGTCACTAATTGGAACAGGGAGAGGTGAAAACCAGAGAAAGAATAGAAACAGAGCGTAGGGGGGGTAGACCGTATATTTTCCCTCCATTAGCGAGAAAAGCTAGTACGCCTTAGCACATGTCGACAGGTCACTGTTTAGCGCGACAACAACAACAACAACAACCACAATGGCTCCCTCGTTGATACCAAGACACCCGAGTGAATTGGACGCACTAGGAATATATGATAGAGAAATAATATTAATAACACTACAAAAGGGAGTTAGAGAGAGAGGGGTCAAACAGAGGTAACGATATATGTGTGCACACAACATTTAGTGTCATAACATATATCGTAAACCAGATTCATGTAAATTAGTTTAGCGTCGATGAATGCAACGTTCCCGGTTCATCTGCGCGGGAACCCGTTCAACATGCTCCGACTGTTTCCAATAATGGGAGCAGGAACGGAGTGCCACGAGTCTGTTTTCTAAACAGCCGAGTTGTGTTTGTAGTAAGAGCAGCTGTTACTGTAGATTTTTTCACCACATTCATCATAAATCATCAGAAGACGCCAGCGTAACAATCCGGTTTCCTGTGAGGGTGATTTCCCCCACTTCTCTGGCCACTAACTCAGCTGCTCTCACCGGACTACTCGAAAACCAGCTGCAAAAACACACACATGATAATCCAAGCTCCTTTGATGGATGCAGCGATTCAATGACAATGAAATAAGGGTCTCTACAGCTTTCTTTGAGCAAAACTTTGTCGCAGAAAGAACCCTCAACATGTAGTGAGTTCTAAGGTACTTCCACACATCAGTGCCGTAGTGACAGGTCAAGTTAGAGATGGTTGTTTTTCTGTGGCACTTTTCTGGACGTTGGCCCACTGCAGCCCACCTTTCCGGGTTTCGTGTCAGTTTGGGCCACGCGCGAGCACCTTCGCATTGCAGGATGGGAGGGAAGGCCCAGAGAGGCAGCGTGAGGGCTTTACCTTCCGTGGGGTTGACGGCTCCTGGGAACGACTCCCACGGCAGGGTCCGCATGGCGCCGGGGTGGGGGGAGTAGACCGCCTCGATGGCCTGCTCCTATAGGGTGGCGCACGGATGACAAACACGCAGCTGGTTACCATAGAAACACTGTTGCCGCTGTGGCCGCCACACGCTGTTCTTTACCAGGACTGCTCGCTGAGGCTCTGAACAACAAAAAACAACAAGCTGCCAAGTGTGATTGGAATTTTTTGCTTCCACCAAAGACTGTGTGGGCAATCTTAATGACAGTTTAAATATACTTCATAGCAGGTGTTTAATTGGCATGCATCGTTGTGCCTTCGCGACAGTGAATAAGTGTTTGTACAGCAGAAACACTGATGTCGTGTAAAAGTCTATGGAGAGAAGGAGTTGGGGAAAGAGAGAGATAGAGGGGACATAGGGGGAAATGGAAAGATATATCGAGGGAAAGAGGGGGATAGAGAGATGGATGAAGAGACAATTGGAGAGCAAGACATAGAAAGGTGGAGAAAGAGATGAGAGGAGCGAGAGAGAAATAAGTAAGTAGGGAGAAAAAAGCGCTACAGAAAGAGAAAGCGAGCTAGAGAAAGCACACTAAAGAGAGGGATGGATAACTACAGGAAGCACGCTAAAGAGGGGTAGAGAACTAGAGAAAGTGAAAATTAGGTCTAAAGAGAGGGACAGAGCACAAGAGAAAGTGCAAGTGAGTGCTAAAGAGAGCGACACAGCGAGATGGAGAGGGTCTGGTTAGCTTTAATGCAGGATAGTGTGTCCAAGTGCATCTTGCACACACACACTCATACACCTCGCTGTGTGTCAAAAACACACTCACCTCCCTGTATCCGGCTCCCACATGCACCTCCTTTTCTGTGCCACAAACCCCTCCCTGTATCTGTCTCACACATGCAAACAAACGACTCCTCTTCTGTGTAAAAAATACAAACACACAAACCTCCCTGTGTGTCGCAAGCACACACTCAGACTGACACACAACTCTCTGTATCTGTCTCACACATGCACACAAACACCTCCCTGTCTTTGTCATAGACACACACATAGACCTCCCAGTATCTGGTCACACAGATAGGGGCATACACACACCGCCCCAACTCACTCACACACACACACACACACACACAAACACCTAACAATATTCTCAATGAATTTAGCGATAACATAACAATTTATTATTCATGTAGTCTATAGAGTGGAAATAAATTGTTGCTTTCTCAGATGACCATTCCATAAAAACCTTAATGGACGAATGGAGGAAGGCAACCAAACAGTTTAGTTTCTGAAGAAATCAACAGCCAAGGCTTGGTATTTGGACTTCCCAAAAACTCATAAATTCATACATAATTTACAGATCATCAAGGCCATCAACCGAGCCAGAAATAATATCCGGAGAGTGTATCTTAACACACACACACACACACACACACAATTAAAAGACAGACATAGCCAAAAGACGCCCACGCATGCAGACAGACGGCCAGGCAGACTTATGTGAGGAGATGCAGACAGACGGGCTGACATGCGAGAGGACAGAAAGACAAACAGAGACAGACACCTTGGCTAAGCCAGTACAACAGCTGCACGGCAGACATGATGAAGGCGACACATGGCGAGCCTGCTAATCCCCCAGGGTAGGCAAAGAATTGCGATCATTGTGTGTGTGTGTGTCAAATCCATCCATGTTTTGACTTTACCGCACACGAAAGCTTCCATTTGCGCACATCGCACCCTGCAATTTGGCCCCCATCCAAAGTTGACCAGAAGTTCTCGAAACACTTTCCCCTCATCAGCTTCTCCTCCTCTCCCCGCTGCACCCTTCCCCCTCCCTCGCCTTGTCCCCCTGCCTCTCCTCCCCCTCTTCCTCCACTCTCCCATCCCCTCCCCTCCTCCCTCGAGGTATTGTTCTTGATGGCAGGCCAACAGGAAATCGATGATTGATCTATCTGGAGAGCGCAGAGCTTACAGAGCAAAGGGGACTACAGCAGGGAGAGGCTGAGGCCTCACACTCAGACAGCCCGGTCCTCCTCGTTCATCCCCAAGTGGGGAGACAGCCGCTTCTTGCCGAGTTCTGAGCAGCTCACCCCACTAAGGCACCCAGCACAATGTGTCTGTCTGTCGGTCTGTCTGTCTGTCTGTCTGTGTGTGTGTCTAAGTTGATCTGTGAGACTGGTCAGGGTAGGGGGTCTACTTGAAGGGATTGGGAAGGGGTACTTGTAACGTTTGCCCCTTGACTACACTCTGCACACCCACAGAGATGTGTTTCAGAGGCAGGCTGGAGCTATGGCTCAGGCGTACCTTCTGAGGCTCAGGCGACCCTCAGAAGGTACCTGGGTTGATCCCCTCCCGATGTCCGAAGTGTACCTGGAGGCCATCCTTGAGTCAAGTGTCCCCAACTAACCAACCTGCTCCTTCATGCCATGCAGCTGCTTCACTGCAGGCGGCTTACAGGGAAGTGTCTGCTGAGCTAAAGGACTAGCATGAATGGTGAACAGGAAGTAAGTATAGACCTTCGTCAAGTGTTGGACGGGGGTTGGATGTCAACGAACACCTTGGGAGAGACTAGCCTGTGATACCTGCACTAATTCATCCGTTACGGATCGCTCCGGCGGGGAACGCCATGTTGCTCTATAATTACATTCATTACATCCTTCCCTTCAGTCACAGGAAACGGATTGGGATTTCAGACTGTTGAGTACAACTACATTGTCTTCTATCAGGAAGTCCTAAAAGAAATTCTCATTCTTTTTGGTTCGGAAACTGCGAAAAATATGAATGATGAACGAAAGTAGTGTGGGTTTTTCTTCTATGGATGGCGGGCAAAGCATGGAATTAAAAAAGGTACCTAACTTTAAATAGGAAAAGAATGCGCTGGAGCATTGAGCATTCTTGCGTAGCTCATAACAATAATTTTGCGCCATGTTTTGGGAGAGAACAATCAGCAGGAAAGACCGGACTAAATTACAGGGATGTAGGCCACTCCAGGCCCTCATCAGGGCTCTGCACAGACCACAGACGGTGGGGGGGGGGTGGGTTTCTCAAGTCCATCCATGGATTACTATGGGCAAACAACCTTGTGGGAGTGTTTGGTGGGCGCACACTTCTATGTTGGGGGGGGGGGGGCTTTCCTTACCGAAAGCCCCCCCCCCCCCCACATACAAGGGCGTGCCCAAGCACACACTCACAATCACACATGCACGCCCTCACCCTCAAACACACAGCGAAAGTAAGTAAACCGGTTTATTTACTTTCAATTTCGTCATGGTGGGTCTTGGTCCCCCAATGAAGGCCACTTCCGAGGACTTCTCCACAACCTCCTCCGATTCCCCGCCAGCCTCCGCGGGGAGCGTCTCAGAACATGCCGGAGAAGGGGTGGTGGAGATGCCCCCAGGGGGAACCTCAGCTGGAGGAGGAGAAGGAGGAGGAGGAGGAGGAGGAGGGGAGGAGAGGAGCATCCCGCAGGCCTGACTCGCGGCCAGGATCCCCGGGACCTCCTGCACCCGGCGGTACCAGCCCAGCAGGAGGGGGAGCCGGGACAGGGAGCTGGGGGCAGAGTTGGTCTGGAGGGAACACTGTGAAGGAGGAGGGAGGAGGAGGAGGAGGGGGGAGAGGGGAAGAAGAGGTTGAATAAACAGGTTAGAATGTGACTAAAATGTCCATCCAACGAAGCGGGATGGACAGGTTTCACTGCATCCCCCCCCCCTCCCTTATTCCACTACACTCATAACCCTCCCTTCAACAGACATGGAAGGGTGAAAGAAAAGAGTGTGAGTGTGTGTGTGTGTGTGTGTGTGTGTGTGTGTGTCCCTTAATGATGCATTCCCATAACAAGATGTTTGTTGGTCAAATAGTTGTTGGATAATTCATCACATTTGGTTCCTAAAATGATATGTAATGTGGAATCAAATAAAGTACATAAAATGTGTGTGTGTGTGTGTGTGTGTGTGTGTGTGTGTGTGTGTGTGTGTGTGTGTGTGTATGTGTGTGTGTGCTTAATGTAGACACACAAACATACATGAACAGTGACCATGTCCTGTCACTCTGTTTGAGGATGAAGTAAAGGATAAAGAGCGAGCGAGTGAGAGCGAGAGAGTGAGAGCGAGAGGGATGAGGCGATACGGTGAACAGGGGGTGTTTGGGTGGAATAGCAGCGCAGTGGGCGGGTGGGATGGAGAGTCGAGCGGAGGGGGGAGGTGGGCGTTGGGCAGGCTAGGGGCGCCCCAGGGACGCAGGCAGCCGCTGGGAGAGGAGACACGCTAGGCAGAGTGTGAAACTGGAGACCAGTGGAGCACAGCTGACCAGTGAACAGGAGGACTCCACTCCGTTCCCACAGTAGTCCGGAGCGGGACGGACGGGCTCATGAGGTTCGACGGGGAGGCGATGATGACGACGGCAGTGATATTAACGGGCCTCCTCCCAGCAGGAGCCGGGGCAACCACAGCCAGCCTTACATAAGCCCTCCTTAGCAAGACACCGAGAGTGTGCGCAAACCAAAAATGCACAAAAACACACAGTGCCAAACTCCCGAACTGCGTTTGAAAAGCATAACTAGCAGTGGGTGGCACGGACAAAAGTCGAATTAAAACCACCATGTGGTCCACACACCTCCCCATAACAACCTAACTGTTCAACCGTTTCGGATGTTTTCCAACCATCATTAGTGACGGTCTGTTGTTGACCTCATAACTCCTGACATTCGATATTTACCCAGAGAAGAGGGAGGAAATAACAGTCAAAGAGCCATTTTAGAAATGGAAGCTCAAACACACACATCATTATCCAGTGGTGGTCCGTCCCCTCTGCCAAGTCCAACGCAGCTGTTCATCCAAGATCTGCTCTCCCTGCGTGGTGCGTTCCAAATAGCTATACCAGCATAACAACCCAACCGCAGAGGTTGCCAGAACATGCACTGTGGGTGTGAACGGGACCAACAACTTGATGAGGTCGACTATGGAATATTATAATAATAATAACACTGGGACATATAATAAGAATAGTTTAACTATGCAAAAAAAAACTAAGATTGCAAAAAAAACAAAAAAAAAAGTACCAGCATTGATTTAGGAACATCATTTTGGGAAATAAAACGCTTGACAACACTTGAACACTTGAAGATGAACTGGAAAACCACACGCCAGTAGTAGATGGTTCCTCTCTGCCAGACCTAACTGTTCACTGTTTAACTGCAGCTGCGCTCAGTACCAAAGTTTCAAGTATATGTGTAATATGTAATCCACTTTGTAGGCTACTGCGCGTTTTTTCCCCACCAAAGTACTCCACTGTACAATGTAGGCTACACTTAAATAGGTAAATCTATATCAGCTAATAGCCTCTCATGTTGATTGAGTTCCAATATTTTTTTTAATATTAATAAAGCAGAAGTAATTACAGGAGGCAACTCTAAACGAGGAGACATTGATGTAATAAATGATAGCGCGGTGGTCATTACCAGGTAGTGATAGATGCACGGCAACAGCACCACATCCGTCAGGGTGAAGTACAATCCCTCGGCGAACACGTGCTCCAGCGGAGGCAGGTCGGCCGTCCTCACTTTCCTGATCTCGCAGTGCTCCCTGGTGGCGGGAGAAAGAACCGCATCCTCCACGGAGAGTTTGGCAAGAGCTGCCCGGAGTTCAAGGCTCTCGCCAGCCTCAGTGGCCTGTTTTTCCTCGGCTTCTTTGCAGTGTTTCTTCTTGTTCTGTTGCTGCTTCTGTTCTCTGAGTTTTTGTCTGCGTATTTTGTCGTCGTTGTGCACTTTGACAGGCTCGCCAAGCCTTTTCTCTAGGTGGAGGATGGCTTCAGGGAGGTGGAGTGAGGGATCAGTCGGGTTCTGGAGGTGTTCTTCCACAGCACAGGGGATGCCAATTTCACACAGCCTCGTCCAGTGGCTTACCTGATCATACAGAAGAGAATAATAACAAAGAGGGTTTTTTAATCATCCGGCTATCCCTTTTACCATCTCCACATTACAAGGAACTTTTCATTTTAAATGACCAAACAAGACACAATGAACAGAGTACTGGTTAATACTCGATTGTCTGAAAGGTGCAACAAAAACAAGTTTTCCCGGTGTGGATGAAAGATAGTCTTTATTGACAATATAGGCTGCAATTGTCTAGGTTCTAGGCCAGTGATTTTCAAACTATGGCTGGGAACTAATAAGTGGGTGACAGCACCAAATTGGTGGCGGGATGGGCATTATAAACGGATATATAATGTGGTTATGGGATGCCCTCAAACACATGCCATGTCTGATTCATCACTATGTTTGAAGACTTAAAAGAGAAGCACTGTTTTGATGGATTTATGTAATAACATTGTATTGCAATTCCATTATAATACTAAGGTTATTCATGCATTGTATTGTTGAGGTGCATGGAAGCCTACCTCAGCACAGGCTTTGAGGCACGTCTTCTTGAAGCCTAACAGTTCTAGCACATCCTTCCGGGATGGATCAGCCTCCATCGTCTTGTCAATGATGTGCCGAAGGACCACAGCCAGTCCTGCTCTGCAATGCATCTCCGTTTCATCTAAAACTACGGGCAGACGACAGCCTCTTGCCAACGCAGGTACGTCTTCGAATTGGACTACAGAAAAATCACTTGCTACTATGACATGGTTTTCCAAGGTGTGAGCAATTATTGGCCGGGCACTGACGAGAAACACTTTAAAAGAATTGGACTTGCAGTAGGAAATGAGAAAGAGGACAATTGAGGTGCGCAAGGGAATTGATGGCTCATCATCATCATCGAAGGAGACTTCTAAATAGAGAGAATGCTGTCGTTGATCCTCGGACTTCATTGTAGATACTACAAGGAAATAATAAGACATGGGTTAATTGTTTGACAAATCATGTTATTGCCAACGATCAATATTGGATGTGGAGAATGAATGTCAACATTTTATATTGTGTGACATACCTTTCGAGCCAATTAAATAATGAATCGGAGACTAATGACACTAATATATTGATTAACTTGACTACAGTAACCGATTGCCCAGCCTCAAACTCAAACCACGTTATGTGTTGAACCACTTCCTCTACTTACATCTCTGTCATTACATAGGCTTTGATGGCTCTACAGTGCCCCCGTGCGCTGCCAGGTCTCTCTACCGGCACACCAATATTATACTAAAGTGTAAAATAGTCCACGATAAATATTTTTAAAAAATTCTAGGCTACTAGATTAATAATTATTATTGAAGAATAATGCGTGAGATCAATGTTACATTTGTGAAATGGAAAAATAAATCTTATTAAGTATTTTCAGTTTCCTCCGGAGTTATAAAGCGGATGCACCGCCAGATGAAGACGGAAAAGCAGCTGAAGTGCGACTCACATCTATGGACCAAACCGGCTGATCAGCGCCTGGATTTCTGTCTAATGTCCGTTAACATTTAGTGTGTGTCCGTTGTAAATACTACACGGCTGTTGGATTCGTACCTTCTAATCACTTTCGTACGTTATAAGAAAGGTAAATGAACAAGGACGTGATAGTAATATGATGGAGTAGAGTGCAACCCTTTGTAACATCCCTATCTGTCATTGTGCTTTATCAGAGACCTTAACAATCCTGGACATTTCTGACCTTGTAGTGCCATTCTAATGGCAAGAGGTGTTTAACTAACATGGGACTTTACGAAGCTTTTGAGTATAACCAACGCTTTATCATGCATTCTCCACCTGCAGTTTAAACCATGGCAACAGCCCTGAGTCTGGAGTTGGATCCGATCTTCCTCAAGGGTCTGGGTTTCCTGCACTCCAAGAGCAAAGACTCAGCTGAGAAACTCAGAGCCCTGCTCGACGAGTCTATGTCCAGAGGTAGTGATTCATCGTACCGATCATCGATAAAGGTATGCTGTACACACATGGTCTATTTCCTTGTTTATGTCATTCAATGCTATAACGTTAACTTGCTTGACTCGACATTTCCTCTGCTATATGGTGTTTAATTTCCTGGTATGCTTTATAATATATTTTTTGTATTGGCCTATATATACTGTATATTGAATTTAGTCTCATTGTTATTAATGCGCTATAAATAACCTCAGTCGATATTTTGTTCTTTACTTTCTTCAATGTTTCTTGAAAAGTAAAAATTCTGGTACATTGTGTTTATATTTTATAACTAGGACATTGAGATTCCAAAGGGATCTGCGTCCAAGTTAAGCCTCAGTAAGCAGGACTCCAAGTCCTCGTCCAGTTCCTCCTCATCCCCCAGCAGCAGCAGCAGCAGCAGTGGCAGCAGTAAGTCCATCCACTCGGAGAAGAGCAAGAAGGAGGCAGAGAAACGCCCTGCCGAAAAGGTAATGCATTAGTAGTACATTAGTCATGCCCGTGGATAGGATGTTCAACTACCTAGCCAAAAGTAGTGGGTTTCCCCGATGCCTGCAGTCTACATGCAGGCACCCTTACCTGCTCCTTGAATGATCTGAAGTTAACTAAGTTGCTCTGGATGAAAGCATCCAACCAAAAACGAAAAGCTAAATGCCACTTCACCTGCTTATATTCACAGGATCAAGTGAATCGACTTATAATGCATACGTGATATTGTATGTAACCATGTTCTTTCCCATGGGTTGACACAGATCAGGGTTGAGCTGTGTGAGGTGGAGCCTCCTAAAAAGCCGCGTCTGGAGAGGCAGGAGAGCCGCTCGTCGCCCATCACCGTTCAGACCAGCAAGGACCTCGTCCAGCCCAGCATGCACGACTACGATGAGACCAACGCAGACGACTTTGCCATGGAGATGGGCCTGGCTTGTGTGGTGTGCAGGTAAGGGGGTCACCTATTTAACTAACAATAGTTAAATCAGCTCAATCAGAATGAATATTTGTCTTGGTATGTTGTCACAAGGAATGCATACAAAATACAATTGGACAATTATTCCAAATATTTAATAGAAGTATATGGTTAACGCAAAATGGATCATTTAGATATATTAAAGATAAATATCAAGGCCCAATCCCATTTCTACCCCTTACCCCTCCCCCTTGTTTTGAAGGCGTAAGGGGTAGAAATGGGATTGGGTCCAAGTACGTCCTCATTCTCAACAATCACCAGCATGCATGCAGTGGATCATTTTGGAGAGCTATTGATGGAATAGTTGATGCCAACGCCTTTTTGTGCACCTGCCAATGACTCCAGGCAGATGACGGTCACCATGGGTAACCAGCTGGTGGAGTGCCAGGAGTGCCACAACCTGTACCACCAGGACTGCCACAAGCCCCAGGTGACGGACAAGGAGGTCAACGACCCGCGCCTCATCTGGCACTGCGCCCGCTGCACCAGGCAGATGAAACGCCTGGTAAGTCCTTCTCCATCACCGGACTGTGATGGGGTACATGGTCGGCTTAGCTCAGGGGGTAGAGCAGTTGTCTTGTAATCGATAGGTTGCTAGTTCAATCCCCAGCTCCTCCTAGCTGAGTGTTGATGTGTCCCTGAGCAAGACACTTATCCCTAACTGCTCCTGACGAGCTGGCTGTCGCCTTCCATGGTTGACTCTGCCGTCGGTGTGTCAATGTGTATTAACCGATGTAAGTCGCTTTGGATAAAAGCGTCTGCTACATGCCCTAATTGTAATTGATGCTCCTACCTAGACCAGGGCTCAAGACTGCCACCTTTTATCAGGTGGTTGCTAGGTCTTTTCTTTAGAAGATTTGTATATAGATATAAGAACAAGGGTTCTCCCGAACAAGTAGAAATGCTAGTCTTGAGACCTGTAGACTCTCCCTGTGTTCTGATTCCTACGGCTCACTCTTTCCAGTGGTTTCATGGGACAAACTTGGTTGAAAGCTGAATCAAAAGAGAGTTTTGACAACAACTGTAGTCAAAGTAATACCCAAAAGAATTGCAGATTCTGTTGTTAGGAGAGGGAGAGTGTGTTTGGCTTGTTCTTAGCCTCATCGGAAAAATGCTTTGGTTAAAGCTCCGGCCTTATGTAAATGTCATTTAAATGTATCAATATCACTGCGTGTGCGTGTGCGTGTGCGTGTGCGTCTGTCTGTGTCTGTCTGTGTCTGTCTGTGTCTGTCTGTGTCTGTCTGTGTCTGTCTGTCTGTGTCTG
This sequence comes from Gadus macrocephalus, assembly GCF_031168955.1. Classification (NCBI taxonomy): domain Eukaryota; kingdom Metazoa; phylum Chordata; class Actinopteri; order Gadiformes; family Gadidae; genus Gadus; species Gadus macrocephalus. The sequence goes on from NC_082384.1 coordinate 15,543,569, forward strand.
TCTGTGTCTGTCTGTGTCTGTCTGTGTCTGTGTCTGTCTGTGTCTGTCTGTGTCTGTCTGTCTGTCTGTGTCTGTCTGTGTCTGTCTGTGTCTGTCTGTGTCTGTCTGTGTCTGTCTGTGTCTGTGTGTGTGTGTTTTCCAGGCCCAGAAACCCCAGAAGCCTCCCCAGAAGTCGAGCCCCGTCGCGGCCTCCGCCGCCCCCGTAGTGAAGGACGCGCTGGTGAAGAAGACGGAGATGAAGTCAAAGACCGACGCCGCCAGCAGCTTTCAGGCTTTCAAAAGAACCGAGTTGAAGGTAGGTGTTCCAAGTGGTTTTCAGCTCTTTATAGAATCAATCAGGGGATGTTGTCTTCATTAACATACTGTCTTATTCTTTATCTGGCTCTTGATTTTTTTTAGTTAACATCACATGAATGATTTATATTTTCAATGATCCTAACCTTCCGATGAGACGATCCTGGGTTTTTGATGGCTCGATGTTCTACTTTTAATCGGAAACCTTCCTTCCCTTTTCCCCCCTGCAGACTTCCGCGCCTGCAGCCAACCCCGGCGGCACCAGCGTGTCTTCCGCAGGCAGCGGCCTCACGGGGTGGGCCGCCTTCGTGGCCAAGACCACCCCTTCCTCCGTCATGTCCAGCACCAAGCTGGCGTCCTCGGGCTCCAGCACCAACGCCAGCGCCCAGAAGCCAGCGGGGCTGTCGGGACTGGCGGGGGGGACCAAAAACGGAGCGGGGGCCGCCAAACCGTCCGGCGGCGGCGGCGGCGGCGGCAACGGGGGCGGTTCGAGCGCGGCTCCGTCGAAGCAGCCGCCGCCCCTCACCCTGGGCAAGCAGTCGCTCAACCGCTCCTCCAGCGGGGAGGGCCAGGGGAAGGCGCCCTCCGGGGGCGGGGGGTCCCCGGGGTCGTCCCACGGCTCCGGGGGGAACGGCGGAGGGTCCGGGAGCAATGGGGGCGGGAACGGGAACAGCGGGAACGGTTCGAAGGCGGTCGCGGGGGACAAGGCCCCCACCTCGCAGGAGTCCCAGCTGAACGCCATGAAGCGCCTTCAGATGGTGAAGAAGAAGGCGGCGCAGAAGAAGCTCAAGAAGTGAGCGTAGGTGCGGAGGAGAGAGACTGAGCGCGGATGTGGGGAATGAGGGCAGACATTTTGTTTAATGATCCATCTGCAAAGGGTGTGACACCGTTCACGAGGGTGCTCTTTGTTTCTCGTTTCAAGTGCTGCTGGAGTCTATGTGCCTCGTTTGGTTTGGTCTCAACAAATGTTACCCGTGAATAACTATATTTTTTATTGACAAACTAAATAAACAAAAAAAATTAAATAAAGTGTCGTGATTGCAGAACAGTATTTCATTCCATGCATGTCGTAATTATATAATAGAGAATCTTTATTTAGTAATTAACAAAATATGTGTAAGAGCAATATTCACAATTTCACATATATAGATTTCATCATTTCAGAGTTTCACATAAACATTTACTTCATTAACGGGAGTCGATCACTTCATTTTATCCATTAGTATAAATATATCAACAACACTGTTTGTCACAATACAAAGTGCTAGGCAAAATTGCCCATATATATATCTCTTCTAGTCATAATCTGTCAAGACATGAGGTTTAAAGGCCAACACTTCTGGCCTGAAAGCTTTGATAATTGGGTTAAGTAATTTCCTCACAATATCCTTCACAAGTGAGGCCTTCACTATCTCACATTCATAATCGATAATATTTTCTATTTGATAAAACCTTTATAACAACACAATGTAATCAAGTGAAAACCAGTACTCCATGTTCAAATTGGTTGTTCTTTCATTCCCACATTCCCATTCCACACTTTATACTGTTAGGGGAAAAGTAAGGCAGGGAATAGGGGAAATTCTGACACAAATTATGTGCCGGAAATGTTTCGGCGTGGTTACATAAATTGGTGGCATCACCCCTTGACAGCTCACTTGCATGAAGAACCAAAATGTGCTGGCCGTCTGCATTGTACAAATCTGATGACAATGAAAATTGTTCCGCATCAGTTGAACACCAGTTTTACAATGCATTATGGATATTAATCCATTGCAATCCTTGAAATTTCTGCAGCACTTACTATAAAGTGAATTTATCATGCCATTTGCTTTTAGGTTTTTAGGCATAGGACATCTTTCCCAGGTAGTTGGCGGGAACGTAGCCTTTCTGTCCGTGAGCCTCAGCTAGCCACCAGTCCTTGTTCCCGCCCTGGTCAGAGAACTGAAGGATCCTTACGTGCTGGTACTCCTGTAACGTCAACTCCTGCTCACAGCGTGCTTGGAACGCATGCACCGCATAAAACTGGAGAGAAAATAAGACAGAAAATAACAAAATGTCATTTAGCAGATGCCTTTTTCCAAAGGGTCTTAGAGTGCTTTTTTGTATACTTCAATGAGCATGTTGGGGTTCAGGCATCATGCTCAAGCGACAGGTAGACTGCGGACATTGGGGTTCTATGAACCCACCACTTTCAGGCTGTGAACAACCTCAGCACTATAAACTGTCCTGGCACCATAGCTGAAATGTCTGGGTGTACATTGGAGCTTTATACACCAATACGTTCTTCACTGTAATATAAAGATATGGATTGATGGATTCAAATGTGGCTATTCTCAGTGCTTCTCCTCCAGTAGTCTTGCAATTACGGGGACACACACACACACACACACACACACGCACACACACACACACACACGCACACGCACACACGCACACACGCACACACACACACACACACACACACACACACACACACACACACACACACACACACACACACACACACACACACACACACACACACCTGCTGAGGGTCCTCGTCCACTGACTCCTCCAGGTCCTGCAGGCCCTCTAGCTCCCCCTGCAGGCCGGACAGGATGGAGCCGCTGTCGGCCGTGTGGAGGCTGAAGCTCCGCAGACTGCTGTTGCCGCTGCCTGACACAAACAGACTGAGGTTGTCAAAGTCCTCATCCACCAGCTGCTCCTGGGGCTGCTCCACCACGCTCTGCCCGGCCCTGGTCACGTCTCTCAAAGGGTTGTACTGCTTCAGGAAGGTGGAGTACACGTAGCCCTGGGTACCTGAGGGAGACACACACACACACACACACACACACACACACACACACACACACACACACACACACACACACACACACACACACACACACACACACACACACACACACACACACACACACACACACACACAATGACACAATTTGTTATTATCTGGATCAATAGGAGGAGTGAATGCTGATAGACTTTGTCACTTTTGCATTATATAGTTTAGCATGGACGGGTCCTTTATGCAAGGTTGACTTGTATAACAGTTGGTCGATGATACCTAGCTCTATCTTGTTTGGAACATACTTTATTATAGTTTAGCCACTGTGCAAATAACTTTTAATTAACTACGTTGCTGGTATTCCGTGCCATTATATAGGCCTATGGCAGAGGATAACCATTCCAATGTAGAACTGGAAGAACAGATTAGATTACACAGATAATAATGGAATAGCCTAAATGTTATGTAATTTTCATTTTAATAAGATATTAATGTGCATCTTTTTGAATCCCATTGTGCATCTGCCATCATTCAGCTTGATAACCCATGAGAAAACCTATTCCTATTTCCTAGACTGGGTAGCCCCGCCCATTCTGCCGGCGATTTGAATTCGCCCTGCAGAAGGGTCTGGAGAAGAGCAATACGTTTCTTTCTGCTTCCGATCCGATTTTGCGGGAGCCAAAAACCGAGCTGGCTTCTCCCCCCCCCCTGGCGCGCTATTGACTGGTTTAACACACAATGACGACAGGGAAGCGGCGGCAAGCAGCCAATTGCGTACAGAAGTAGAACCAGGACCGATGATCACGCCCCTTGAGCTGAATAAAATGAAAGCTGCTTCCCCAGGCTTGGTCTGTCAATAGCCAGGCTACCTATTTCCTAGTCCTATTTCCACGATTGCAGAAGCAGAGGTTCAAAAGAAGAACAGTGACTCATTGAGTGCAATATCTAAAACAACCGTACGCTGCACAAACTGAACTCTCGGACTCTCAGGGGAGGGAACTGTATGGATCTACAGTTCCATCTACTTCCTTTCCAAAAACACACAGCCATTAAGAGTTGCTAGTAACACAAGTAATAAAGAAGTGTCAGGCTGATAACAGTTTTAATGCATTTTTCTCTGTGAATAAGGCCTTAAGGGAGCATTCTAATACTGTTTGCTACAGATGCAACCCTAAGCAAGAGAAGAAAGAAAGAGTGAACAGACGGTGTTGTGAAGCAACCATCTCCAGGCAAACAGAACAACCATGACATCAGCAAACCCCTTGGGAATTTGTCTTGCGTGTTGAGTTAACATATCAGTGTCAATAAGGGTATTTGCTTATTTTACTCCAAAAAATAAGATTGTTGTGTAAAGGGTTGCAATGAATAAACACACACACACACACACACACACACACATGCATACACAAACACGGACCTCCGGTGTGGACGAGCCAGCGGCTGCTGCTGCCGTGGGGGTCGCTGTCCTCCAGCAGGGCCACGAGGTCCCCCTCCAGCAGACTGAGGTCCTGTTCCTGGCTGCCGTTGCACTTCCTCTTCAGCTGGTAGAGCTGGGAGGCAGGGTACTCGGACAGCAGCCACACGCGGTCCGGCTCCGTCTGATGCTGCACCTCCTCCACCTTGACCACCCGGACACCAAAGCAGAACGGGAGAAACAGGATGGGCAGGGTTGATTTGGGTTTGGTGTTTTTCGGCCGGTGCTTGTGTTTTGGGAGTCAGCCTGTTTAGGCACCGATCACACACCTAACTGCTTCTATGAGGAGGGATCCCTCCTCAGTGGGGGGTTTCAAGGTCTCTTCTCTTTGAAATTGGGGGGTTATGAGGTGCCCATTAGAAGGTTTGGGTTCAGGTGTGTTTGGCTGTGAATCACCGGCTGAATAAATTTACTAATATGGGCTAGACAAATAAAATGACTTGACGTTATGTGATTTATATGGAACAAATGGCAGTGGCAGCCTATGCAAATCTATAGTGCAGTAGTTGGATTAGATCCATTCAATGGATCCATTAATAGATTCTCTGGATACATTCTCTCTTTAATGCGTCATCCTGAAGTTAAAGGTATTCTTGATCTAGTTTTGTAAACTAGAATGTTCTTCCACCTCTGCACCAACCAGAGGTGCAGGAGTGTATTACGAGAAATATATAATAAAAATACCTTAAGTTTTGTTTTTGGGTGTGTGATAACAATTGTATATTTAACGCCTTATAATAGTGTTACACAGCTGAGGTAGAAGTTAAAGCACTCAAATCATACGTTCCTCTTTCAGCAGTAAAAGTATTCAAGTGCTGTCCCTTGTCTCCTGGTTGCTGTGGCCACAGCATACACTGTACTGTGTTTAGCTACACATGTATAGAGAAGTCAATGAGGGGGGGGGGGAAGAAGGTAATACCAGAGGGCTTTGTTATAGTAATGACACTGAGAGCAACCAGATCCACTCTCAGGCACACCGCCCTGACAATAACAGAATGCGGTCCTTTGCACATGATGGCATTACAGCCAACCCCCCCGGAGGGTGATTCCCAGGGCGGTTGTGTCAGTGAGTTGCCATGTGCCCTCTGTTGTTCACAACTATCTCTGTGTGCAGTTCTCAGACTTAAGACTCAGATCTCCCTTCATGGCAACCCTGCCACAGCAGAACCTACCATGGGTTTCTTCTCTCGTTGGCGCTCAAAGCTGACCTTGCGCTCCATCATTTTCTGCGCATTGTCCTTGACGAAGGTCAGATTGTTCAGCTCGTCCATGAGGCTGTTCTGCACCTCGTTGATGTTCGACAACGGGGCCTGGAAAAAACGAAAAACAAACCAAAACCATGAGAAGATGGAAAACCTTTCCACAACTAATTGGTGTATGCTTCTGCTCTGACGCTGATGTGAGATTTCCCATCTGGTACATTATTAAAGTTGACCTATTACACCACCAGGTGTGATTGTGATTCGCCGTTTCAAGCTTCTTTTTTTTAATTCTGCCTCTTCTTACATAACAAGTGGGTGTGTCCACCTCGATGTGTGCTGGATCTACCAGCCTACCCAGTGGACGATAGCAAATGATGGATGAGCTGTAGTTGCTCATCCATCCGTCATACTTCTTGGTGGACACAAGCCCACGCGTGACTTGTGACGGCTAATCACACGCTGAGGTCTGAGGTCGCCTTATCTGGTGGTTGGGTCCTGGCGGTGTTTTGTTCAACGCGCGCGCATGGCCCTCACAGGCAGCTGGTGCTTGGAGGGGATGTTGTGCCGGGTGGTGTCGGTCAGCCCTCGGAGCAGCGCCGCCAGGAACACCACACAGTTGACCAGGATGGTGTGCGCCGCCGCGTTGAACCGCTGCAGCTCCTCCACCAGCTGGCCGTTCAGAGCCACGTAGTCCCGCCGGGCCGGCAGGTGGGCGTCCGACACGGGCGAAGGGGCGGAGGGAGAGGGCGACGGCGAGGAAGAGGGGCGGGAGGAGGAGGGGTGGGAGGGGGAGTAGGTGGAGGAGAAGGTGGAGTTGAAGGAGGAGGAGCGCTCCAGGCGACTGCAGTAGTCCAGCAGTTTGTCGTAGCGTTTCTGGATGAGCTTCTGCGGCGCGGAGAACATGCCTTGCAGGCAGGTCAGCGGGGTGAGCACCAAGCGCTCCAGCTGCTCTTTCTGGAGGGATGGTGAGGGTGGAGACAGTAGAGGGGAACACAGGTGATTACAAACACTCAGAGCACAACCCTAGACCCTCTCTTATTCTAGCTTCCTAGCACAAAAACTCGGCATATGCAAAAACCCTTACTTCTGCAACGTGGAGGAAGGAATTCATGCAGATTTAAAGTCAGTTAAATGGGTGCTGGGGTTTTCCCGCAATGCAAAGACCCAATTGTTCAAGTCAACAAACCATTTGAAACGATTTTACAGTTCATTCGAATATATGCAGTTGAATGTGTTTGCACAGCACCTCTGCACTGCTGAGCGGAGCTTTTTCACAGAGCACATTATACAAAGAGAAAGGGTGCAGAAGAAAACAAAAAGCAGAGACACAGCTAATGGTTTAAACATTGTTTAGTAAATAAGCAGTCCGTCCCACTCACAAAGTGCTTATAGGGGTCTGGGGTGTTCTCGTGGTGTGTTCCATTAGTGATGTGTTTATGGGAGTCCTTCACTATGATCTCCAGGTCCTGGACATTATGGACCGCTACAGCCACCATCTCCTGCGGGTGGGGTTGGGGGGTGGGGGGAGGACATGGGAAAAAGACGATGGGAATCTTTAAAGGGCTCCTATTTTAGGAGCCCTTTAAAGTTTGATTAGCCATTACGAGTGTGATTAGCCATTACAATCTGCCCTACCCAGTGACATAGTGACATCACAAGTGGGAGTGTCCCCCCGGATGTAGGACGGATAGATAAGCCTACCAGTTGCTACTGTCAACTGGGTAGGCTGGCAGACTGATCAATCATATCAGCATACATCTGGGTATGACACTCTCACTTGTGATGAAACAAAGTCAAAGGGCAGGGAAGATTCTGAAATGGCTTGTAATGATTAAAAGTGCCAGCACGTGTGGGAGCTATCGTCTGAGTAGTACCTGTGCTTGCTGCAGATAAAAGTGGATGTCCTTGACCAGTTGCTTCACCGCTTTCTCCAGGCTCCTGAACAGCTTCTCTTCCTTGTCGAACGCTTCGTCCTTAACCTACAGGTGATAAGGAATATTCAGCCTCAGCGTCATATACACACCTCTCTAAGGCAATCACCTGTACAGGGCATATACATACGTCCCGATCCGGTGTTAACCTTTAATTCAAAGCCGCCATGTTTACACAACAGAGTCAACGAGTGCAGGGGGAATGCTGCTCTCACCTGAGATTCGGCCCCAGCGAGGATCTTGAGATAGCCGGCGAATCGGTCGCCCTTCTTCCTGATGGAGCGGATGTTGATCTTTTGCAGTCTTTCTCTCAGCGAGCCTTCGTCGTCGGCCCGCTTGTACTTCATGACTGGGAGGCAGATAGGTGTTGGGGGGGAGATTGGGAGAGGGGGGGGGACATTTAGGTACAGTGGTGTTGGTTTCACCCATTTCAATCTCAACACGTATCACAAACCACACGGGCCTTGAAGCAAACACATGTCTCCATTATCATAAGCACAGCAATAAAAAGGATCCTGGTGTTTGGTTAGTCATAATAAATAACACAGTTGTACAGTGTGATGAAAGTGCACCTCACACTACTACGCTCTGACGTGTGAATGGGCCTTTGGCTAATCATTGAAACGGCCCAACCCGTAGCCAAGCCGGCGTCTGGATATATAATCGCTATGATTTGTGTACGTGTGTGTGTGTGTTTGTGTGTGCATAGGGGTGTCTATTTGTGTGTGCTTTCATAAATGTCGACCCTGTTAACAGGCTACAAGGGCCTCCATGCTCACAGTGATGTCTCTCAAATGCTAATCGCTGAACTGTATCATTGTTAAACAAAGGAAAAAACGATCATCCTCGTCATCATCATCATCATCATCATCATCGCTCACCGATATCCTTCCGTCGTTTGAACTCGTTGATGTTGACGTTGATGATCTTGATGGCGGTGTAGGCCTCCTGCAGAGGCAGGTAGTCAGGGTGGTCGTTGGGGGTGGCCTGCCACAGCTCTCCCAGCAGGAGGGGGTACTTCATGATCCTCTGCACTGGCTTGATGAGCAACGAACCCATGTTCAGCAGGTTGGGCTTCCCTCTGGTGTGGGTAAGGGTTAGGGTTAATGGCTACGGTTGGGTTATGCTTTATTATTATCTATTATTATATCATTTAGAAAAAAAAAATTCATACAAACTTAACATAACATGGTACTTACTCAAGGTCATATATTTGCCTGGAAGAAAATGTGCAGAAATAGAATTGATGAGTTATAGATTCCCAATATGACTGTTTTTTTTCCTTGATATTTACAAAGAAAGAAATATACTGTTTGGTTAATGTTTCAAGGCGTCTTCTTACTTCAGAGATAGAATACATGTGTTTAAATGCTGTTTAATTTCCTCGTCTCTCTCGTAGGTCTTGAGAAGCTGGTTGGCCTCATCGTGGTGGTAGCAGTAAATCTTATAGACGTCCTCCAACGCTCCCTTGGCCTGGATGAAGATGTCCCCTATAAAAAATAACATAAAAGAGCGTCGACAAGACATACTTTTTTAACAGAAGCTTTAATCCAAATCCACTTCTAAACTCCAGATGCATGTCATTAAGGAATGGAGCCACTTCTTCCTCTGACTATAGAGGACCTCATAGAAGAGCAAGCAGAGTGTAATCACCAATGACGACAGCCTCCAGGTCGGGCTCCGCTGTGGCCTCCTGCAGCTGGAGAACCAGGGCAGCAGACACCTCACATGCAGCCTCCATGTTGGTGAACAGGCGGTCCACATCCACCACCTGGAGGAACAGACAACATGTTTACCTCTAACACTTATTTTTGTTTTTCGTCTATTTTGCAGATTTTTTTTTTTTTTAACATATATACGAAATTGCAAGTAGGGGTTATGCATCTTGCTCAAAGCATCCCTGAGCATTGATGGACATTGTGGACATTGAGGGTTTGAACCCAGAAACATTTGGCTCAAACACCTGAGGCACTAGACATAATTCCCCCCCCCCCCCATCACTTCTATAAAACCGCTGAATCATTCATTGTTTCCTCATGGATTTTTGGATGGACTGGGGGATGGTTAGTGAGCTTGATACTTCCACACTGAAGCACTACTCTAGGGATAACATAATCTAACGCAGGTGCCAGCGTACCTGAAGCTCCCTCAGGGGCTTCACCACCTCTCGCACGCAGAGCTCCATGTCCGTGAGGTAGTCTTTCTCCGTCTGTACCAGCTCCTGGATGACCTTCGCCCTGCGGCTCATCTTCCTGCAGCGAACCTCCTCCGAGTCGGGCGGCAGCGGCATGGACAGGGCGCTGGGGGTCATTTTCTCTAGAGGGAACCGAAGAGAAAGAGAGAGAGGTGGTGGGTGAGGTGATGACATTCCAGAGGAAGAGGACTGCTGTCTGTTGGTGAAATGTGGAGTCAAAGCTGAATAGGCACACTGTAAATAATAGAAGACAAAGAAAAGTATTGGGTAAGATTTGCTTTATTATCCCCAAGACGAGAAGAATGAGAAAAACAGAGGGTAGTACTTCTAAGTACTTTTAATCGCATCCTAAATTAAACAGTTACGGATGAAAATAGATTCAGTTGAATGTAGAATCACCGGCTCGGTGATTCTGCACGCAAGACTGACATACCCTGGCCTACAATCACCTGACTCCTCCGCAGAAATTAATTTCATTTGACTGAGCGCCAAAAGGCCTCATTTAAGAAGCCAGGCAGGTGCAGCAGCCTGTCAATTACTCTGCTGCCCTAATCTTCCCCTGGCTGATGCTCAGTGTTGGCATAAGGTGTGCTTGACGAAAGCAATGCTTCCACTCCTGCTAATCGCCTCCACGTGCCACTTCCTCTTTTGGAAGGGAGAGAGAGATGGAGAGAGAGATGGAGAGAGAGAGAGAGAGAGAGAGAGAGAGAGAGAGAGAGAGAGAGAGAGAGAGAGAGAGAGAGAGAGAGAGAGGTTCAGAGTCGTGTCGTGTTACGGAACACATCATCACGCTGCTGTAATCTGCGAGTATTCTATCTGCTGTGAGACAGTGAGGAAGCACGACGGTGTGTGAAAAAACACAAACAGGCACACACATGAAAACGGGCATTTTGCAATGTGCACTATCTCTGCACAGGTGCAAAACCCAGCAAGTTCATCCCCAGTAAAAAAATTATCACACAGGCACACTAAAGTATTTGAGTGTTGTTTTTTTGTACAGCTAAACATGGCTGATTGATTTGTTTTGTGTTACTCAATATATTCCATTTAAAGCATTTAACACAGCATACTTTACTTACTTCCACTAATGAGAAAAAGTTATTGGTTGGGGGTCAGGGCTGCCCATAAACCTGCAGCTTGCGACTTTAATGCTTCAGCAAAATACATTGTGCAAGGAAATTGTAATTTACATGCATACACACAATGCAAACAGTACAGAACAGGTACAGTGTAGATTCAGCTTTCTGGGGCACATTCCTACCATAGATCAAGGTGATCTGGCTTATGCTTGGGTAATGGACGGGGTATAGCTTTTCAATGTGTGTGTAGAAAGGAACGTTCACCTTGATAGGAGCTCCCATGAAAGTGGATACAGGGCCTTTCACCGCTCGGCCCATTCAGAAGGCCCTTGAACGGAAGGGCCCGGAACACAAGGGTCTGGCTGTATCGTGTGTCCAACGGCGAGCAAATAGGAAATATTAGACCTTGCTACTGAGTTTCTGATAGCACACACTTGAGTGAGTTATTTATCTTTGCATAATATCTCAACGTGTATTGAGAAGGAATGGCCCTGAAAGAGTACCACTGTGAGGGTGGCCATCTGAATACCTTGTTGAACTATTTATATTCAACATAAAATGTAATCCAGTCGTAAAGCTGTACTTACATTATGTGTTTATTATTATATTTGTAAAAC